>NC_029788.2:77158431-77230819 GCF_000816755.2 Arachis ipaensis | reverse complement strand
TGTGATTTACCTGACAGGCGATCCAGCATTTGATCAATGAATGGAAGTGGGTAGTGATCCTTACGGGTAGCTTGGTTGAGACGCCTGTAATCAATGCAGACTCTCCAAGCATTCTGAACTCTAGTTGCTATGAGCTCTCCATGCTCATTCTTCACTGTAGTGACTCCAGACTTCTTGGGCACCACTTGTACTGGGCTTACCCATTCACTGTCTGAAATGGGATATATGATACCGGCTTCCAATAGTCTGGTCACTTCCTTTTTGACAACTTCCAAGATGGTGGGATTCAATCTTCGTTGGGGTTGACGGACAGGTCTTGCTCCCTCTTCTAAAAATATTCTGTGCTCACATACTTGAGGGTTGATGTCTACTATGTCTGCCAAGCTCCACCCAATTGCCTTCTTATGCTTCCTCAGCACATCAAGTAACTGTTCTTCTTGTTGAGAAGTAAGTTCCCTTGCAATGATAACTGAAAACCTCTGCTCATCTTCGAGATAAGCATATTTGAGATGCAGAGGGAGGGGTTTCAATTCTAACTTTTGATCATGGGCAGGCTCTGGATTATCTGGAGCTCGTGAAAATGACGAAGTGCCCTCATTGTCAGTTAAGAGGGTCCCCATACTTGGACCTTATCCAGTGTGCCTCTCTTCTAACTCTTCCTTGTGAACTTCAGCTACACTTTCATCTATGACATCACACTGAAAGATAGAACGATCTTCTGGGGGGTTGTCAATGACTCCGTTCAGATTGAAGATTACTATGCGGCCATCTATTTCAAAGGAGTATGTTCCTGAAAAGGCATCCAATTTGAATTTTGATGTCTTTAGGAATGGTCTTCCAAGTAGGATTGATAATGGCTTATCTGAATCATTATGGGGCATCTCCAAGATATAAAAATCAGTTGGAAATGTAAGCCCTTTAATGTTTACCAAAACATCTTCAGCAACTCCAGCAACTGTAATAATGTTTTTATTTGCTAACACAAAACGAGCTGCCGACCTTTTTAAGGGAGGGAGCCTCAAAATATCATATATAGACAAAGGCATTATACTGACACATGCTCCTAAATCACACATGCAATCATAAATTACTACACCACCAATAGTACAGCTAACTATACAAGGACTTGGATCACTACATTTTTCAGGTAATCCTCCCATTAAAGCAGATATTGAACTACCTAAAGGAATAGTTTCTAATTCACTAATTTTGTCTTTATGGATATATAAGTCTTTTAGAAACTTTGCATATTTAGGTACCTGTTGAATAACATAAAAAAGAGGAACAGTTACCTCAACTTTTTTGAATATTTCTACCATTTTGGGGTCGGGTTCCAGCTGCTTCCTGGGCTTCCTTGCAAGTTGTGGAAATGGAATAGGAGTAGCTTTTTCTGTGGTGTTTGCGCCTTTTGGTGCTTCCTCCTTTGGTGAGCTATTTCTTCTTCAGCTATGTCCTGTATGTCCTCTTCCTCTTTAACATCTTCTATTTCTACTACCCCTTTAGCTGAGGTGTGTTCTGGTGGGCTTGGTTCCTCCTGATTCCTCTTCTGCAGTGTGGTTCCAGACCTTAGGGTGATGGCATTAATGCCTCCCTTTGGATTGGGTAATGGTTGAGAGGGGATTCCAGTGGAGCTTGAAGGTTGGTTACTGGAATTTTGCGTTGATCCAATCTGTGATATAAGAGCTTGCAAAGTAGAGATGAGACCATTCAGACTGCCATTAATACTATTCATGATGTTATTTTCCATGGTCTGTTGTCTTCGCTCAAAAGATTGTAGTAGCTCTTCATTAGGAGATAAAGAAGAATGAGTAAATTGAGAAGTTTGCTGTTGATTGTTCTGTGGTCCTTGGTTTTGCCTCAGGTGAGGTGCTCTGTAAGGTTGATTCTGCTACCTGTTGTTGTTATTATTCCATCTCTGATTTTCCTGATTATCTCTGCCTCCTCTGTTATTGTTGTCCCTCCAATTCTGGTTAGAATTGTCCTGCCATCCATGGTTATTATTTCCACTTTGATTGTACCCTTGGTTGGGGCGGTCATAGAAGTTATGAGTGGATGCCACCATGTTGTCTTCTTGTTGGAGCTGCGGGCATTCATCAGTGTAATGGCTATAATCAGCACAGATTCCACAAATTCTTTGCGGGACTAATTGTTGGTTTTGCTGTGGCGAAGGAGGTTGAGCTTGCTGAGCTTGTTGTTGATTCAATTGCATCTGCTTCAGCAAGTTGGTCATCTCACATATACTCTGAGCTAGAGCTGCAGTCTCTCTACTAGAGGATACTTCTGCAACAGCTTTTGAACGGCCTTGCTTTTGTCTGTGGTTCCCAGTAGATTCAGCTAAATCGCTGATCAATTCCCAAGCCTCATCAGTGGTCTTGTACTTCTTCATAGACCCGTTGCTAGCACTTTCCAATGTGGTCTTATCTTGGGGCCTCATGCCCTGTGTGATATAGCTAAGTAACACTATCTTGTCAATCATGTGGTGGGGGCATGCTTCCAGAAGATTATTGAAGCGCTCCCAGTATTCAAAGAGAGTCTCATTGTCATCCTGAACAATTGTGGAAATATCCTTCCTCAGTTTATCAGTAACTTCAGATGGAAAGAATTTCTCCAAAAACTCCTTTCTTAGTGTATCCCAGTTGGATACATTTGCTAGAGATTAAGTGTAGTACCACTCTCTTGCTTTTCCCTCAAGAGAAAACGGGAAAGCTCTCAGCAAAATTGAAGTTTCATCAGTACCTTCACACCTGACAGTAGAACAGGCTGCCTGGAAATCTCTCAAGTGCTTGATAGGCTCTTGAGCAGGTAGGTCATGAAACTTGGGCATCAAATTTAGCAGTGCAGTCTTTATTTCAAAATCTGTAGCCACCGCTGGATGATGCGCTTGAAACGGTTGCATTGTAAAATCAGGGGCTCCTTCCTCCTGGATGGTAACTCTCCTAGCTGCCATGTCTTCTGCACGTAAAACAATCAAATCAGTAGAACGGGGGCTGATTTCTTCCTCAAGTTCACTTTCAGATCCGCCTTCAGAGCGGACTAACCGACGCTGTTCTCGCCTTATTCGTGAAATAGTCCTTTCAATTTCAGGATCGAATATTAGCAAGCGCGGATCAGGAAGTGAACGCGTCATTTGACGAAAGAAACATGCAGCTCATAGTAGCAAAATAAAATAAAATGCAAATAAATAAATTCTAATTAATAACTTTAGCACTCTATTGCAACTCCCCGGCAATGGCACCAAAAATTGATGAAGCACAGAAGTTAGTGAATTAAAAATTATTAAAATAGTTACGTTGCAAGTATTGTTCTTAACTCACCGAAAATCTGCCTATCAATTTAGAAATATGTCACAGAGAGTTTAAATTAAAAATTACTGGGAGTTTAAGTCCCAGGTCGTCTCCCAACGAGTTGCAGAAAAGTGTGCTATTTTATTAATCAGATGTTCCAAGAAGTTGAGTTAAGTAGGTGGGAAATTAAATTGAGAAAATTCAAATAATATGAAACAAAAGCCTTGACTGGGAGTTGATTAGTTGGAATCTCTATCATTGATGGGATGATTTCAAGATTAATTTATAATTAATGGTTGTTCTGTTTAGTTATCCTTTACTAGGTAAAGGAAAGTCAAACAAGTTGGAATGCTAGATCTGTTCACGAGTTACAACCCACTTTGTTTAAAGGGATTGGTGTTAGCGATTAGATAACAATCCAACAGTTAACCCAATTACAATTTTTCTTTCAATCCTTCCAACTCAAGAGTTCCTTTCAATCAACTCCCCATCAAGTAAAGGAACTACTCACTCATTGTAAATAATAAATACATAACACATGAAAGGGATTTAAAAGAAGACATGATTATTGGAATGGAAAATAAATTAAAATGGAAGAAATAATCCTTGTATTAAATAATCATGAAAGTATTCAGATGACAAAATTGAACAAAGCAAAGAATATGGAAGAATAAAACCAAGTTAAGAGAACGAACTAGAATGACGAAGTCTTGATTAGGAAATAACTCTTCTCAATGTTCCAATGCTAAGACTAATTGAAAATTAAAATTCCTAAAACCTAGAGAAAAAAAACCTAAAGGAGTAAAACTAGATCTAAACTCCCAACTGTGTAGAATGAATGTTCTCTTTTGTTTCTGCATATTCTCTGGCTTTAGTCTGCTGTTCTGGGCCAAAAACTGGGTCGAAATAAGGTCCGAAATCGCCCCCAGCGAATTCTGCAGATTATGCAGATCGCACATGTCACGCGATCGCGTCATCCATGCGGACGCGTCATTCACATTTTTTCCTTGCCACGCGTTCGCGTCGTCCACACTACCGCATCGCTTTAGCTTTTCCAATCCGCGCGGCCGCGTGAGCCATGCGGCCGCGTCACTGCGATTTGCTCTCCTTCGCGCGGTCGCGTGAGCCATGTGACCGCGTCACTTTTCGCTGGTTATCTCCTCAAATTCTTGTGTTCCTTCCATTTTTGCTAGCTTCCTTTCCAATCTCCAACTCGTTCATGCCCTATAAAGTCTGAAACACTCAACACACAAATCACGGCATCGAATGGAATAAAGGGGAATTAAAATTACATAATTAAAGTCTCTAGGAAGCAATTTTCAAACATGTTATAAATTCAGGAAGGAATTATAATTTCATGCTAATTTAATGAATAAGTGGGTAAGGATCATGATAAAACCACACAAATGAACACAATATAAACCATAAAATAGTGGTTTATCAAGGGACCTCAGGGATCACCTTTTTCTTGGCCACAACTTCATAGAAGTGGTCTTGATGGACCTTTGAGATGAATCTCCATCTCCCATGACTCAGAGGTGGAAGTAATTGCCTTCCCTTTCCTCTTTCTTGAGATTTCTCTGGCCTTAAATGCCATTAATGGTTATGGAAAAACAAAAAGCAATGCTTCTACCACACCAAACTTAAAATGTTTGCTCGTCCTCGAGCAAAAGAAGAAAGAAAGTAGTAGAAGAAGAAGAAAATAGAGGAGATGGAGTGAGAGAGTGTATTCGGCCAATGGGGAAAGTAGTGTTTGTGATGTGTGAAAATGGAGTAGTGTTAAGGGGTTTATATAGGGGTGGGGGGAGGGTAGGTTTCGGCCATTAGGGTTAGGTTTGGGAGGGAAAAGAATTTGAATTTTGGAGGTAGGTGGGGTTTATGGGGAAGAGTGGATGGATGTGAGTGGTTAAGGGTATTTGGGGAAGAGGTATGAAAGTGATTGGTGAAGCGTATTTGGGGAAGAGTGTTATGAAAAGGTGTAAAGAGGAGAGAAGAAGAGGTAGGGTAGGTGGGAATCCTGTGGGGTCCACAGATCCAGAGGGGTCAAGGACTTAGCATCCCTGCTCCATTTAGGCGTGCAAAACACCCTTAGAAAGCATGTCTGGCATTAAACGTCAGCTTGCTACTTGTTTCTGGTGTTTAACGCCAGCTTTTCTCCCATTCTTGGCGTTAAACGCCAATTCCATGCTCTGTTCTGGCGTTAAACGCTAGTCTGGTGCTTGTTTCTGGCGTTTAACGCCAGCTTGATGCTTCTTTCTGGCATTAAACACCAGTTTGATACTTTTTACTGGCGTTTAAACGCCAGTAAGCTCTTCCTCCAGGGTGAGCTGTTTTTAATGTTGTTTTTCATTCTATTTTTGATTTTTCAGTTGTTTTTGTGACTTCACATGATCATCAACCTAAAGAAAACATAAAATAGCAATGGAAAATAAATAGATATAATTGAATAACATTGGGTTGGCTCCCAACA
Source organism: Arachis ipaensis (assembly GCF_000816755.2). NCBI lineage: Eukaryota > Viridiplantae > Streptophyta > Magnoliopsida > Fabales > Fabaceae > Arachis > Arachis ipaensis. Next base: position 77,225,065 of record NC_029788.2, on the reverse strand, counting down.
AGCGCTTCTTTAATGTCAATAGCTTGACAATGAGCTCTCATGGAGCCTCACAGAAAATCAAAGCAATGTTGGGGCCCCTCAACACCAAACTTAGAGTTTGGTTGTGGCCTCCCAACACCAAACTTAGAGTTTGAATGTGGGAGTTTTGTTTGACTCTGTTCTGAGAGAAGCTTCTTATGCTTCCTCTCCATGGTTACAGAAGGAGAACCTTAAGTCTTAAATACAAGGTAGTCCTCATTCAACTGAAGGACCAACTCTCCTCTGTCAACATCAATCACAGCTTTTGTTGTGGCTAGGAAGGGTCTGCCAAGGATGATGGATTCATCCTCATCCTTCCCAGTGTCTAGGATTATGAAATCAGCAGGGATGTAAAGGCTTTCAACCTTCACTAGCACGTCCTCTACTAGTCCATAAGCCTGTTTCATGGATTTGTCTACCATCTCTAGTGAGATTCTTGCAGCTTGTACCTCAAAGATTCCTAGTTTCTCCATTACAGAGAGGGGCATGAGGTTTATCTCTGACCCCAGGTCACATAGAGCCTTCTCAAAGGTCATGGTGCCTATGGTACAAGGTATGAAGAATTTTCCGGGATCCGGTTTCTTCTGAGGTAATGTCTGCCTCATTGATGAATTCAGTTCATTGGTTAACAAGGGGGTTCATACTCCCAAGTCTCAGTACCAAATAACTTGGCATTCAGCTTCATGATTGCTCCTAGATACTTAGCAACTTGCTCTTCAGTGATGTCTTCATCCTCTTCAGAGGAAGAATATTCATCAGAGCTCATGGCTATCCTTAGGTTGTGAATCTAACCATGTTCTAGCTCTGTCTCTTACAGCAAAAGGGAAAAGCATAAGCCTGTAGACCTTGGGATCAACTCCATTGGTCTTGACAGTGTCACAGATTTGCAAGAATTCAACTAAAAACTGATGAAGATCTTCCATTGGAAGTCCATGAAACTTGCAATTCTGCTGTATTAGAGAAACCAATTGAGGCTTAAGCTCAAAATTGTTTGCTCCAATTGCAGGGAGTGAGATGCTTCTTCCGTAGAAGTTGGAAGAGGGTGCAATAAAGTCACCAAGCATCTTCCTTGCATTTCCACCATTGTTATTAGGTTCGGCCATGTCTCCTTCTTTTTCGAAAATTTCTGTCAGGTTCTCTCTAGAGAGTTGTGCTTTAGCTTCCCTTAGCTTCCTCTTCAGAGTCCTTTCAGGTACGGGATCAGCTTCAACAAAAATGTTCTTATCCTTGTTCCTGCTCATATGAAAAAGAATATAACAGAAAAGAAAATATGGAATCCTCTATGTGACAGTATAGAGATTTCTTATCTGAGTATAAGAAGAGAAGAATAGAAGGAGGAGAAGAGAGAAACTCGAACACAGAGAAGAAGATGGGGTTCGAATTATGAGTAGAAGAGAAGTGTTAGTAGATAAATAAATAAATAAATAGAAGGAGATGAGAGATGGGGGAGAAAATTCGAATTTAATTTAAACTAAAAGGAAAAATATTTTTGTTTTTATTTTAAAATGTAGTTAGAATTCGAAAATAAAAAAGAGAAATAAAATTAAAATTAAAATTTGAAACAATTAGTTAATTAAAAAGAATTTTGAAAAAGTGTTAGTGATTTTCGAAAATTAAAGAGAGAGAAATAGTTAGGTGGTTTTGAAAAAGATATGAATGAAATAGAAAACTTTTAAAATCAAACAAAAAGACAAGTATTTAATTGAAAAAGATTTGAAAATCAAATTTGAAAAGATGAGAAGTTAGAAAAGATTTTGAAAAAGATATTATTGAAATTGAAAAAGATATGATTGAAAATCATGTTGAAAAATATTTGAATTGGAAATTAAAAAGATTTGATTTTGAAAATTGAAATTGATTACTTGACTAACAAGAAACTAAAAGATATGATTCTAAAATTTAAATTTTGAACCTTTCTTAATAGGCAAGTGCACTAGGTCGTCCAAGTAATAAACCTTACGTGAGTAAGGGTCGATCTCACGGAGATTGTCGGCTTGAAGCAAGCTATGGTCACCTTGTAAATCTCAGTCAGGCAGATTCAAATGGTTATGGGATTTTATAATTATAATATAAAATATAAAATAGGATAGAGATACTTATGCAATTCATTGGTGAGAATTTCAGATAAGTGTATGTAGATGCTTTGTTCCTTCTGAACCTCTGCTTACCTACTGCTTTCATCCAATCATTCATACTTCCCGTCCTCTCAGTAAAAATGGTCCAAATGCGCTGTCACCGCACGGCTAATCATCTGTCGGTTCTTGATCATGTTGGAATAGGATCCATTGATCCTTTTGCGTCTGTCACACGCCCAACACTCGCAAGTTTGAAGCTCGTCACAGTCATCCCATCCCAGATCCTACTCGAAATACCACAGACAAGGTTTAGACTTTCCGGATCTCAAGAATGGCCGCCAATAATTCTAGCTTATACCACGAAGACTCCGATCTTTCAGAATGGAGGCTAAGAGATAAACACTCAATCCAAGGTAGAACGGAAGTGGTTATCAGGCACACATTCATAGGTTGAGAATGGTGATGAGTGTCACGGTTCATCACATTCATCATGTTGAAGTGCAAGTGAATATCTTAGAATAGGAATAAGCTTGAATTGAATAAGAAAACAATAGTACTTTGCATTAATTCATGAGGAACAGCAGAGCTCCACACATTAATTTGTGGTGTCTAGAAACTCTACCGTTGAAAATACATAAGTGATGAAGGTTCAGGCATGGCCGAATGGTCAGCCCCCTAAACGTGATCTCAGAACATAAAATTAATCAAAGACTAACCAGAGATGTGAAATAAATCACTAAAAGTAGTTTTTATACTAAACTAGTAGCTATGGTTACATAAGATAAGTAAATGATGTAGAAATAAATCCACTTCCGGGCCCACTTGGTGTGTGCTTGGGCTGAGCATTGAGCTTTCATGTGTAGAGACTCTTTTTGGAGTTAAACGCTAGGTTGTAGCCTATTTCTGGTGTTTAACTCTGATTTGCAACCTGTTTCTGGCGTTTAACTCCAAAATAGGGCAGGGAGTTGGCGTTTGAACGCCAGTTTGAATCATCAAAACTCGTGCCAAGTATGGGCTATTATATATTTCTGGAAAGCCCTGGATGTCTACTTTCCAACCCAATTGAGAGCGTGCCAATTGGCTTTCTGTAGCTCCAGAAAATTCACTTCGAGTGCAGGGAGGTCAGAATCCAATAGCATCTGCAGTCCTTCTTCAGCCTCTGAATCAGATTTTTTCTCAAGTCCCTCAATTTCAGCCAGAACTTACCAGAAATCACAGAAAAACACACAAACTCATAGTAAAGTCTAGAAAGGTGATTTTTATTTAAAAACTAATAAAAATATACTAAAAACTAACTAAATCATACTAAAAACTATGTTTGGTTGAGCTAGCTAATGTCCCATGGGAGGACGACGATGTGACACCACCCCCCCCAGAGGACGACGACAAGGAGGTTACCATTCCATGGGATGGATGGGTGCACGAGAAGCCCCCGACCAGCCGCCGTTCTCAAGCGAGAGCAGTGGTTGAGGCAGCTAGACCCTCATCCTCCACGGCAGCAGGACCCGCCTCCTCCTCAGCAGCCGCAGCATCCTTACCCCCCCCCCACCATCACCACCTGAGCCGACTTATCTGTTGGTGCAGCACCTGCTTCACTTCATGGAGCGCTTCGAGCGTCGTGTCATGCGACGTCTCGACCGCATCGACCAGGTATTTGTATCACAGGGCATCGAGCTACCGCTGCTTCCAGACTCTCCCGCTTCCGACGAGCAGGATCAGGAGGAGGAGCTGGCTGAGGAGCCAACTTATCAGGATGCACCTCCAGAGACACAGGCCACCAATGAGGTCCAGCAGCCTCCTGAGGATCCACAGCCAGTCCTAGTCCCACAGCCTGAGCCTGAGCCACAGCCGACACGATTGTTGACCCCCATCCCGAGCTTCAGCAGTAGCATCGAGGGCGATGCTTGATTCTAAAGTGTGGGGAGGTCACCATTCGTGACCGGTGTTTATATTTATGTGGTGAATTTTTGGACATCTATTTCTGTTCTCTGCTACTTTATTTTATTTTGCACTTTATCTTTTAGATCATTTTGGGATTACTGTACATATTTGCTATTGTAGATACTCTTGTTTTGGTTGATGCATACTATATATATATATATATATTGCATCTTAGTTTCTTATTGTGATTAGGAAAATATTCTGGATTGTTAAAAATCTAGTTAACCCTTTTTATATAAGAATTGTGTTTTGATTGAAAAAGGGGTAAACTAGGAAAATTTTTAAAATTTTCTAAATCACAATATTGCACTGGAATAAGCTTAGTCAATATGATGAAAATTTTCAAGAAATTCATTTTTAGGGTACCACCCAATTCGTTGAAAATGTTTTTTTAAAACTTGCTTGAATTATACACTTGTGGATCATGTTTTGAGCAAAGAACACAAGCATGTGAGATTTGAGCCTAATTGTGTGGTTACATCCTATGACCACTTACTTTCATTCTTGTATGCATTATTCTCTTCCTATAAGTGTAATCTTTGATTTGTTTGATTCTTTATGTCCATTATTTTGTGTACACATGCATTTATATGATTCAGGCCATTGTTCAAATAGCTCACTTACCCAAAATAACCTACCTTTTATCTTCCGTTGTTAGCCAATTTTGAGCCTATGCTTAACCCATTTGTTCATAATTTTAGCACATTACAAGCTTAAGTGAAAAATAATAAATGTCCCTTGTTTGGATCTTTGATTAGCTTAGGCTAGTGAGAGTGTTCATTACTTGATTTTGGGAAGGTTGGGTACATTGGTTAGAGATAGAAGTGTATTTATGTTTTTGTTGAAAAAAATTCTCAAGAATTGGGTACATATTCATGTATTAATCATATGTAAACCATGTGCATTGATGTTCTTGTATACATTTCAGTTAAAAAAAAAATGAATTTAGAAAATTTACAATGCAACAAGAAGGGAACAAAATGTCCCAAAGTTTAAAGTTTAATAATAATCAATGCATATGTGAGGTATAAAAAAAAGGGAAATGCATGAGTGTGTGAAAAGTGAAGAATGGATAGCTAGGTTTGTTTAGAATTGTTTAGGTTGTCATAGGTTAGGTGGAAAGTTTAAGTTAATCAAAGATTCAAATTTCAAGCTCACTTGACCATATGCATCCTACCTTGACCCTAGCCCCATTACAACCTATGGAAAGTCCTCTTGATATTTGTATGCACGCATAAAGTAATTATTGATTGTTAGATGAAAAATAAATCTAGAAAAGCATGATTAGGGGAGAATTGAGTGAATCAATCCCATATACTTGAGTGCATAGAGCGGATACACATCTGGCGAGAGTTTAATCGCTCAATTACGTGTTTCCAGCCATGATCATCTTTTCTTGCAAGTTTGTGAACTCTTTCAATGATTCAATCCAATTGTGGTTTGCTTTGATTGCTAATACCTTAGCCCTTGTGCTTGCATGTGTATTCTTGAAAATTAATTTATCTTGACTAAGCCATTGCATCATGTAAATAGATTGCATATAGATAGATTGCATTTAGTTAGTTGCATTGAATAAATGTTAATACCCTTTGCTTCTTCTTGATTTTAGCATGAGGACATGCTTAGTTTAAGTGTGGGGAGATTTGATAAACCCGAATTTCGTTATTTATCTTGTGCTTATTCTGGGAGATTTTACCACCTTTTTCCACATTTATTCAATGAAATAGCATGGTTTTGTGATTCTCCCTTGAATTTTGCTTAAGTGTAAAAACATGCTTTTTAGGCCCTAAATTGGTAATTGTGATTCATTTTAATTCCATTCGATGCCTTGATGTGTGTGTTGAGTGATTTCAGGTTTATAAGGCAAGTATTGGATGGAAGAAATGAGTAGAAAAGCATACAAAGGGGAGAATGCATGAAGAAACAAAGATTAGAAATGCATCAAGGGACGCGCACGCGCACAAGGCGCGCATGCGCAAAAGTGGTATCACCCATAGACGCGTACGCGTACATGCCGCGTCCGTGCGGATGGAAAATTTGCCAATTGACGCGCACACGCACATGGCATGCACGCGCCAATACTATTACATGGCCCACTTAAAGGCAAAACGCTGGGGGCAATTTTTGAGCTACCCAGGCCCAAATCCAACTTGTTTCTAAGTGTATTTCATGCATAATTGAAGTCCAAGCAAAGGGGGAGCAATTAGTTTAGCCAACATGAGCCTTTAGTTAGTTTTCTAGAGAGAGAAGCTCCCTCTTCTCTCTAGAATTAGGTTAGGATTAGGTTAGATTATCTTAGATCCATGTTCAATCACTTTATCTCATCTTGTTTTCTTTATAATGTCTTATCTCTACATCTTGATTCTCTTAATTGTGATGTTAATTTCTCATTTTGCTCTCTTTTGTGATGATGAACTCATGTTAGATTTGGTTTACATTTAATGCAATTTTGATGTTGATGTTCCTTTAATTGATGAATTGAGTTGTGACCTTACTTTTCTTGCACTTAGTAGTTGTTAGATTTTATTATTCTTTCAATTTATGATGTTTACTTTTATTGCACTTTATGTGTTTGATGAAATGTTCTCTTTAGTTTTTGAGTAGTTTTGTCAACTCTTGGTCTAAGCCAAGGGAATTGGGTAAACTTGAGTTATTGGGTATGATGGAATTGGTGAATTGAGAACCCATGGTGATCAATTTGATACCCATTGACACTAACCCACTATTAAGTTAATTAGTAGGTAGGTTCGGACTTAAGGTTTGATGTGATCAAACCTATTTAACGTACTTCAAGCTTAGGAGTAAGTGTTACGTACTTAAATCTTTTGCGAAGTAGACTTAATAGGTTGGCCTCTCATAATTATCAATATTCGGGTTGTTGACAAGGATGGTGATCTCAATTACCTAAGTCATAGCCAAGAGTTCTTTATTTTGCTTTCTTTACTTACTCACTTAATTTACTTTTTTGCCATCTCATGAACCAAACCCCCCCTCCTTTACCCCTTCATAGCCAATAATTAAGCACTACATTATTTCCTAGGGAGACGACCCGAAGTCTAAATACTTCGGTTAATTCTTATTTGGGGTTTGTTATTTGTGACAACCAAATTTTTGATTGGGAGGATTGTTTGTTGGTATAGAACTATACTTGCAACGAGAATTCATTTTGTGTGAAATTCTATACCGACACGATAACTCTCTTAAATCAACCATACTTTAGGAAGATTCTCTACCCTGAAATAGTTATGGCTATCCAGTATTGTCATTCAGGCTATTGGAACAAAGTTACTCTGATACCATAAAATAAAATACAATTTCAAACACAAAGCAGTGAAAAAGGTTAAGCACACTACCACAGTTTTGATGGTGAAGAACGTAATAAACTTGAATTCTCAGCGGTCCAAAATAGAGGAACAGAAAAACAGAGAATCAGAGGGAAGAAAGATTTACCAGTGTTTATGAGGGTTTGCGAGAGAGAGAGACCGCTACGCTGAGGGAGTAGCAGGGCCAACGAGGGTTGCGTTGATGGTGCGACAGACAGAGGGCCAACGATGGTTAGACAGAGAGAGGGTTGCGTTGATGGGTTCCACAGAGAGAGGGTTGATGCCAGGGCATTTTGGCCAGTTTCACTGACCTTTTCTTTACTGTTTTTAGGATAGTTTCATGCATTTTCTTAGGAAATAAGCTAGCTTTGGGTAGATATTCACTTACAACTTGATTCAAGCATACATTGTGCATTTTACATGATTTCATGAGGATTTTGCATGAGTTTAGTGACAAATTAGAACTCCCCATTTCTGATCTTACCCATTCTCTTTAATTTCTGTTATTTACATTTATGAGCAATTCCCCCATTCCCATTTAAGATTCTGCAATTTACTTTCTGCCATTTACTTTCCCGCATTTAACTTTCTGTAATTCTCAACTCAATTTCAGATTCGCTCAACTAGAACATTCCTCTAATTAAAGTTGCTTGATCAATCAATCCTTGTGGGATTCGACCTCATTCTATTGTGAGTTTTTACTTGACGACGAATTCGGTATACTTGCCGAAGGAAATTTGTTATGAGACAAGTTTTTCGTGCATCAAGTTTATGGCGCCGTTGCCGGGGATCAATTGTGCATCAACAATGATTAGATTGGAGGATAACTAGATTGAGCATTTTATTTTTGTTTGATTTAAATTTCTGTTTGAGTTATTTACTTCCTGTTTTAGTTAATTTCTTCCCTTCCCCTTACTTTTTTTTTGTTATTTACATTTCATCTCACTAACCCACTAACTGTTTGATATATTGCATCACTCACACTAACAGTAATTCTGACAGATATACTTTCTGCACCTATTCTCTTTGCTTGTACTTGTTGGTTGTATGACAGGGAGAAGAAGCGGGGCTTCAACTTCCTTTGATTCTGAACCTGAGAGAACCTTCCTTAGACTAAGGAGGGAGGCAAGAGACAAACGTTTAGTTGGTGCTGAAGAAGAGGAGGAACACTTTGAGGAATACTTTGAACCAAACATGGAAGAAAACATGGAAAACCATCATGAAGAAGAAGCTCACAACCATGGCGGAAGAGGTCGAGCAAATCATACTGGGGAGGATAGAAGAGTTTTAGGCTCTTATATCAATCCAAACCCTGGAAACTGTGGAAGTAGCATTCAAAAGCCAACCATCCATGCCAACAATTTTGAACTAAAGCCACAGCTCATCACCCTTGTGCAGAACAACTGTTCGTTCGGAGGAAGTGTCCAAGAGGACCCAAATCAACATTTAACCACCTTCCTGAGAATATATGACACAGTGAAGTCTAATGGTGTTCATCCTGACACCTATAGACTGCTTTTATTTCCATTCTCACTCAGGGATAAGGCAGCCAAGTGGCTGGAATCTTTCCCAAGGGAAAGCTTGACAACTTGGGAAGACGTGGTGAACAAATTCTTAGCAAGATTTTACCCTCCAGAACAACCCTCCTCAACCTGACCTATCATCATTTGATGAAAGAATCTCAAGGATTGAAAATCTACTTGAAGGCATATGCAAGGATATCCAAGACAACAAGGTGTTCAAGGAAGAAGTGCGAGCCAATTTCAAGAACCAGGGAGACACAATCAAGAGGTTGGAATCTCAGGAAGGATATCTCTCTGAGCAAATTCCCAAACCTACAGATGGATTCCCAAGTGACACAGAGAAGAATCCGAGAGGTGAAACAAAGAAAGTAAGATGGAAAGATTGCAAGATGGTCACTATAAGTGATCAGGAGACTGAGGACAAGCCAAGCAAGCTGTCAGAACAACCTGAAGATACCTCAACAGAGATGGAGGAAAAAGAATACCAAGAACCAGAAATATCAAAACAGGAGCTGCTGAGACTCTATGCACCTTTTCCCCAACTGCTCAATGGTGCTCTGGAGAAGAGAATATACTCAAGATTTCTTGACTTGTTTGCATCTTTGCATGTGAACATACCGTTCATCAAGACTATCCAACAAATGCCTGCATATATCAAGTATATGAAGGAGCTGCTTCCTAGGAAAAGCTCACTCAAGGGAGGCCAGACTATAGTGATGAACAAGGGGTGCAGTGCCCTCATTCAACCACAGTTGCCTACGAAAAGAAAAGATCCAGGGAGTTTTCATGTCTCCTGTGACATAGGAGAAACAATGTTTGATAGAGCACTCTGCGATTTGGGAGCAAGCATCAACTTAATGCCCTTAGCCCTGGTGAAGAGACTGCAGATCAATGAGATATTGTCCACAGATGTGGTCATTAGGCTGGCTGACAAAACTCAAAAACAAGCAATAGGGGTGGTGGAAAATGTGTTGTTAAAGGTTAGGAAATACTACCTCCCAACAGACTTTGTCATCTTGGACATGGAAGAGAGTCACACTCACCCAATCATATTGGGAAGACCATTCCTAGCTACAGCCAGAGCACTCATAGATGTGGAGCGAGGGGAGCTAATATTGAGGATCCATGATGAACAACTCAGCTTCAATGTCTTCAAACTCTCCCAAGAAGCTGACCAAGAAAATAAAGAACCAAGCACAGATCGTAACGAGATGCTGACAGAGGAAGCAAACATTGAAGCACAACTAGCCCAACTGGGAAAGCCCTTGGTTGATGAACAAGGAAATAAGCATCTGTCACAGCTCAAGTAAAAGCTGGAAGAACCTAAACCACCAGAAACATGTGAAGACAACAACAAAATTTCCTTAGAAGAAGAAGCCACAAAGAGCAAGGCAACGTCAAAAGGGACAAAGAAGAAAGTACCAAGGGGGTGGAGGAACAAGAAGATCCCTACGGAAGACTTCTCTCCAGGAGATAAAGTGATCTCAGCTTACTTCCCAGATATCCCCCCTAATCTCCCCACTGTACCATCTCAGTTACCTAAGGTCTTCACTTTTAACAGAGTCCTCTCCTTGGAACATGTGGAGATCATTGATACAACCAATGGATATAAGTCCAAGGCAAGAGGGGAGGACTTGAAGCTTTATCAACCTCCCTGATGAAGGAGAAATGTCAAGCTAGAGACGCTAAAGAAGCGCTTCATGGGAGGCAACCCATGTTTTATTAGCTTTTACTAGTAAATAAGTTAATATTCATAAATTCCAACCCAAACTTGGTGACGTTCTTATATTGCAGTATATATAGTGAAGAACAAGTTTGGTGTTCAAAGCGTACCAAGAAAGCATGAATGCAACAGAGAGCATGCTAGTCTTGGAGCTTTGAACAGAATTTTTCATCACAGTGCTTCAAATTAAGTTTGGTGTCACCCCATGGTGCCACCAAAATGCATATAAGGATACACAGTTAGTTAGTTAGTTGGAGTTCAAGAATAAACAATCTAATCTTTTCTTTTCTTTATTAATTATAGCCGTAAAGGCTAAATTGTCTTTTTGATATTATGTCTTAGTTTTCTTATTTTATTTTTATAGGAAAAGAAAAGAAGCATTAAAAGGGATTGATTGGACAACTAAACAAAGAAGGATCGGACACCACAAAAGGAGGGGCTACACACTTGTTCTAAAAAGGGAATACATTGGAAAATGTTGCCATGCAACATTGGAAAAATAGGACCCCTAAAAGACCGAGCAATCTCCATCATAAAGTGATGATCCTTGTCTTTTGTCCATGCATAACCCCAACCGTCCATCAAGTAACCACTCCATCAATCCACACCCTCCATTCTCTCACAACGTCCCTATATATGACCCTTGTTCCGTACCCACCTTCATGGTCATCACCCACTCTTCACAACTCTTCATTTCGGTACAAGACACTCCCTACTCCATTACAAACATTTCCCCCCTCACTCTCTTCATTGCAATAAAACCCTAAACAACCAAAAGTCTCCACAACCTTACCACCTTCACATATTAACTATCATTCATGGCGTCTTCGAGTTCTAAAAGAAGGAAGGGAAAGGAACCCATGGAGCAGCACCCGTATGATGAAAAGAGATTTAGAAGCTTGCATCATGCATTGCGATACGGGTGGATGGTTGACAAGGAAATCATTTACGAGCTGGGATTTCAAGTGAAGAAAACTGAGTGTCCGGAAATCACAGAGAAGGTAGAAAAGAGAAGATGGGAGCTCCTCACTGACCTTGTCACTAAGGTGAATGCAAATCTCATAAGAGAATTTTGTGCAAATGCGGTCCGATATGATAAGAAAGATGAGTCATATACAAGCTTTGTGAGAGGAAAGATGGTGGATTTTGGTCCCATGAGTGTCATGAGGGCACTGAAGCTACGGTCCATACAGTTTGAAGAAGGAAGTTATCACTCAAGATTGGACAACCCCAATTATGACCAGATTTTGCGAGACATTTGTGTACCCGGAGCTGACTGGGAAAGGGGTGCGGGAAAGAAACCAAAGTTCATCAAGAGAACAGATCTCACTCCTGAAGCCAAGGGGTGGTTTGAGCTAGTGAGAAGGTCTATTCTCCCAGCTGCAAACAACTCGGAGGTGAATGTCAAGAGAGCAACGATGGTGCACTGTATACTGAAGGGAGGAGAAATCAAGGTTCATGAACTCATAGCTGAAGGCATTAGAAAGTTGGCAGAGAAAAGCGACTCAAGAGGAACGTTAGTTAACCCCAGCACTATTTACCGAATATGCAAGAAAGCTGGGGTGGTTTTTGAAGATGAGGACCCCATGTCGATAAAGGAAGGCATCCCAATAACTGTACAAAGGATGAATGCTGCAGCATCCCCCCTGCCTCAACGGAAGCAAAGGAAGAGGACAGCCCCTCAAGTAGTGGAAGGACAAGTCTTAGAGGGGCAAGCACCACAGACCTTGGACATGCACCAATTGCAGGAAGCCATTGATGGCTTGTCTAGACAATATTTGGAAACCCAAGGAGCACAGAAAGAGCTTCAACTACAGATGATGGGGCAGCAAGAGGAAGCACTCTCAAGATAGATGACTCAGCAAGGTGAGTGGCAAAGGCAAATGATGGAACAGCAACTAAGTCAAGGACAACAATGGGGAGAAACATTCAACAGGATGGAACAAAGGCAAAATGAGCAACAAGAATCCATCCAGAGGCTAATCAACATCCAAGCACATCAAGGGGCACACATACATGAGATGCATCGAAGACAAATAGAACAGGCAGAACTATTGGACGAGCAAAGGGCATTCGCAGAAGGAGTTTACATGAGCGAGACAGGACATCACATAAACACTCAAGCCAGGCTCGGCTACTTAGTAGGACAGCTGCCAATGTTGCATCCAGGAATAGCCAGGTATTAAGAAATGAAGGATGAATTAGCACGAGAGGAAAGACAAAGGGTGGAAGAGAGTCATGAGTCAGTGAGGAAGGCACTTGAGGATTGGAAGCAAGCAAGATTGGCACGGATGCGAGGAAATGCAAGAGGAAACAAGGAGGACAAGCAAGGAAAAGAGCATGGACAACCACAAGAGTAAAAGGTGGTGGAGTTCCTTCTTTGTTCCATCTTTCTCTATGTTTTAAATAAGGAAGATCTTGTATGAAATAGAACTTGCTTCCATGTTATGTTTAAACCTTTTTCAATTCTGTCTTTTAAGTTTTTGGTATTGAAAAAGGTCTCTGTGTGCTAGTCCTTATGTTACTACACCATCTCCTTACTTAATTGTATGTTTGTCCCTTTAAATCAAATGAAAAAGAGAATGAGTGTGTTTTAAAAAGACCAGAGTGGAGCTCACAATATGGAAGTGCATTCATGAGTTTTTGGTGTGATCATAAGTTAGCTAAGTTGGTTCAACCACAAGGTGGGAGGACAACTGTCTGTCATGAATACTATGCTTGAGACACACCCCATGAGACTAGCTAAATAAGAAGATCCTAATAAGAAAAAGGGAAAGAACAATCAAAGTTAAAGAATAAAAGAAAAAGACTAAACAATAAGGCTAGGCACCAATGGTTTTAAATCTTGAAGCATGTGTCTGTGGTGTTCCTGTGTGAGGGATCTACTTGGATGAATAAGCTCTTAGGGGTGCCTTATCACTTGGTAACTTGGGTTAACTAACTTGGGATTATCAGCTGAAAGTCCACTATCAAGAGTAACCTTCACCACAGAACATTTAGTAACCCAAAGAGGTGCTGGACACCAAGGCCTCAAGAAAAGAAAGAGAATAAACTATATGCCTGTGGTGTGCATGTATGGGGGAGAGACTTGAGCAAGTAAGTCCTTAGAGGTGCTTCAACACCTAGCACCTTGAACCAACTGGTTCGGGAGTGTTGGCTGAAAGCTTATTTTAAAGAGTTGCCCCTTTACAGAACACTTAGCCTAAGAACACAAATAAGCCCTGAAATAACAACAAAAGGATCAATAAATAAAAGTTTCATGGGATGCAATCAAAGTGAGTATTCTAGGATATGATAAAGGTCTGAAAGCCAGGAATAAACCTAAGTTGCTATGCATGAAACCACCATAAAACCAGGGACATGACTTCCATCGTCAGAGTCCACGTTAACTTAGTTAACGTGGCCTCTAACGTTAAAAGGGGGAAAGGAAGCAAACATTAATGACATTCAACATTGTCACTAACGTTGGCCTAAGTGCACAATGCCACGTTAACTCCCACGTTAACTTGGTTAACGTGGAAGCTAACGTGAAGAGACAATAGTGGTCGACAACGTTAGTGACACCCAACATTGTCACTAACGTTGGAAGCAACCACACAACCCCAAGGAGACACGTTAACTTCCACGTTAACTAAGTTAACGTGGAGGCTAACGTGAGAGAAGAAGGTGATGGCCAACGTTAGTGACACTCAACATTGTCACTAACGTTGGAAGCAACCACACAACCCCAAGGAGCCACGTTGACTTCCACGTTAACTTAGTTAACGTGGAAGCTAACGTGGATGAGTGAATGATGAGCCAACGTTAGTGACACTCAACATTGTCACTAACGTTGGGGATGGCTAAGCATGGCCACGTTATAAGCCACGTTAACCTAGTTAACGTGGATTCAAACGTGAGACATGGGGGCACATTGGAACGGTAGTGACAATGTTGAATGTCACTAACGTGCTCGAAGGATGGCAAGTCCACGTTAAAGAGCCACGTTAACTAAGTTAACGTGAGCTCTAACGTAGGAGCAATGGGGGCCTTTCAACGTTATTTGGAAAGTTAAGTCCCAATCACGTGTGCGAAGGACCTAGAGGCAACGTTGGTGGCAACGTGTGTGCCACTAATGTTGAGGTTAACGTGGCTTTTACTTAGGAACGTTAGTGAGAAAGTTGATTGTCACTAACGTTCTCGAACTCATATTTTCACTAAACGTTAACAACCCTAACGTCCTGAGCTAAAATCTCTGCCAACTTCACACTTTCTCTCTGTAAGTAAAGCCAAGCTCAAATGAAGAAGAGAACTGCTTCAAACTCAAGATCCAAAGGCCCAAGACTTGAAGAGCCAACTAGAAGATGAGAAGAGTAGTATATATTAGGAGTAGCTTTGAATTATTTATACTTCATCTCTTCTCATGAGCAATTGACCAAGGAATTGGCTATTGATCAAGATTTGAGAGATTGAATTACAAGAAATTGTAATTCAATCACTTTAGATTGCCAAGGAGATCAATGAGTGCATTGATTAAGGAAGATATGTAAATGAGATTGATCCGGAGAATGCAACATCTCATAAGCCCAATGAACTCCCCATTTCTGATCTTACCCATTCTCTTTAATTTCTGTCATTTATATTTATGAGCAATTCCCCCATTCCCATTTAAGATTCTGCAATTTACTTTCTGCCATTTACTTTCCCGCATTTAACTTTCTACAATTCTCAACTCAATTTCTGATTCGCTCAACTAGAACATTCCTCTAATTAAAGTTTCTTGATCAATCAATCCTTGTGGGATTCGACCTTACTCTATTGTTAGTTTTTACTTGACGACAAATTCGGTACACTTGCCAAAGGAAATTTGTTATGAGACAAGTTTTCCGTGCATCAAGGGTCGAGTTCGAGGGTTAGACGAACGGCATGGGTGTGACTGTCATTGGCTTACACAGATGACGATGAAGGTGATGAAGATGAACGAGGGTTGAGAAACGAGGGTTGAGGGCTAACGATGAAGGCTTCGACAGATAGAGGGTCGGGTGCGAGGGTTAGAGGAAAGGCATGGGTGCGAAGGTCATTTGCTTAGACAGATGATGATGAAGGCGATGAACGGTATCGGACGATGAAGGCATGAGGACGAAGGTCATTGGGTTAGAGGAAAGGCATGGCTGCAATGAACGATGAACGATGAACGATGAAGATGGAGATGTTGTTTCAGGATGATGACGGCGTGGGTAACATTTAGGGTTTTTTTTTGGTAGCTGGGTCACTTTTAGGGTTAAAACTAGTGTGATGTTGTTTGAGGGTTAAAATTGAAAACTAAGCGAAAAAAAGTTAAGTGTGAAAAATAATTGGGTGGGAAACTAAATTTGGGGGGAGGGAACTCTATCGGTACGTTTTTTTGTGGGGTGCCAAAATAAAGAGAATATGGGCACGTTATAAAGAGGTGACAATTGAAACACAAACTAGCCACGCTTTTCAAGCGTGCCGGTTTTCCTCTATAGGCACGCTTTTAAGCGTGACAAAAAAAAGGTGGCCAAATTTTTAATAAGTGGCCACCCTCGTAAAAGCGTGCCAATTTCTCTTTATCACCACGCTTTTCAAGCGTGGCAGTAAAAAAGCATGGCCAAATTTCAAGTAAGTGGGCACCCTTGTAAAAGCGTGCCGATTTCCCTCTATAGCCACGCTTTTCGAGCGTGGCGAAAAAAATGTGGCCAAATCACAAATCAGTGGCCACCCTCGCAAAAGCGTGGCCATAGACCACTTTTGGGGACGCTTTAAAAGCGTGGCAAGAAAAAAGTGTGCCGATAGGCCTTTTTTCTTGTAGTGAAGGAATGAAGAGAAAAGCATGCAAAGTGGAGGAATCATGGAAAATCAAGGATTTGGGATGCACACACCGACGCGCACGAGCAGTAGACGCGCACGCGTGGAATATGAAGTCGCATGGCGACGCGTACGCGTACATGACGCATACGCGTGGAAAGCAAAAATGCCAAGCGACGCGTACGCGTGACCCACGCATACGCGTCGTAGCTCGCATGTGACCTCATTAAAGTGAAAACGCTGGGGGCGATTTCTGGGCTTCCCAAACCCAAATCCAACTCATTTCTGAGCCTATTACATACAGAAATCAAGAGGAGTCTAGAGGGGAGAACACATAGTTTAGTTTCATCATGCTTTAGTTAATTTCTAGAGAGAGAAGCTCTCTTCTCTCTAGAATTAGGTTAGATGTAGATTAGGATTTCTTAGATCTAGGTTTAATATCTTGCTTTGATTTACTTTTCCTTTCCAATTTCTTGTTCCTCTACCTTTGCTTTCTTAGTTTAGCATTTTAATCCTTGTAATTGTTTACGTTGTTGTTGATGCACTCTTGTTTCTTCTATTTTTCTTTAATGCAATTAGTGTTTCATGTTCCTTATTTGTTGATTTGAGTTGTTGTTGTTAATTTCCTTGCAATTAGTAGTTGTAGATTTACATTTCTTGCAATTTTATTTTATCTTCCTTTTATGTCTTCCAAGTGTTTGATTAAATGCTTGGAAGGATGCTAGAGTAGATTTTTCTCCTCTTGGCTTGAGTTGAGAAATTGGAGACTCTTGAGTTATCAAACTCCTTTGTTGATTGATAATTGGAAGTTGCTAATTGACTTGAATGCCACTAAAGCTAGTTTTCCTTAGGATTTGACTAGGACTTGTGGACTCAAGTTGATTTATCCACTTGACTTTCCTTCATAGTTAGAGGTTGACTAAGTGGGAGCAATGGAAAATTCTCATCACAATTGATGATGATAATGAGGATAGGACTTCTAATTCTCATTCCTTGCGAAGAGCTTTCTTAGCTATTAGTTTACCCCTCTTGCCATTTATCTTTCAAGTTCCTTATCCAAAACCCCAAAATATGCATCTCATAACCAATAACAAGAACACTTTCCTGCAATTCCTTTGAGACACGACCCGAGGTTTGAATACTTCGGTTATTTTTATTGGGGTTTGTACTTGTGACAAACAATTTTTTGCATGAAAGGATTATTTGTTGGTTTAGAAACTATACTTGCAACGAGATTTCATTTGTGAAACTCTAAACATCAATTTTCCGTTCAGCAAAATGGCGCAGGTCGTCCGACCAGTCGGCGCTTTTGGGTGACAAATTTCTAATCCCAACACTTGTGCATTACATTTTTAGGTCTTTTAGGATTTTTAGTTGCATTTTCTTAATTTTGTATATATATATATATATATATATATATATATACATAATAAGCTTAGTCAAAATAATGAAAATTTTTCACGGAATTTATCTATAGGGCATTGACATCCCAATTGATTTGAGTAAAAATTATTCATCAAACTTGCTTGAATTATACATTATGGAACATGTTTTGAGCTAAGAACACAAGCTTGTGAGATTTGAGCCCAATTGCGTGGTTACATCTTTCTATGATTGTAATCTTTGATTTGTTTGATTTTTTATGTCCATTATTTTGTGTATACATGAATTTATATGATTGAGGCCATTGTTTCATTTAGCTCACTTATCCAAATAGCCTTACCTTCTATCTTCCTTTGTTAGCCAACTTTGAGCCGACGATTAACCTACTTGTTCTTAATATTAGCACATTACAAGCCTTAAAGTGAAAAACAATAAATGTCCTTATTTGGATCTTTGATTAGCTTAGGCTAGTGAGTGTGTATCATTCAAGTGTGGGAAAACTTGGGACATTGGTTGAGAAAAAGGGTAGTTTTGTATTTTCAATGAAGATCTTGGGAAATGGGTACATACTCATGTGCTAATTAAATGTAAAACCATATGCATTGATACTTTTGTATATACTTTATTACAAAAAAAAGAAAAAAATGATGAGAAAAAAAAGATAAAAAAAAATATAGATCAAAGAAAAAAAAAGAAAAAAATAGAAAAAGAAAAGAAATAAAAAAAAGGGGGACAAAATACCCCAAAGTGAAGCCCAATAATAATCAATGCATATGAGTTGTGATCAAGAAAAGAATGCATGAGTGTGTGAAAAGTGAAGATTGGGTAGTTAGGTTGTTTAGAATTGTATAGGTTGTTATATAGGTTAGGTGGGAAGTCTAAGCTTATCAAAGATTCAAATTTCAAGTCCACTTGACCATATGCATCCCTACGTTGACCCTAGTCCCATTACAACCCATGGAAAAGACTTCATGATATTTGTATGCATGCATGGAATAACTGTTGATTGTTAGATGAAAAACAAATCTTGGAAAGCATGATTAGGAGGGAATTGAGTGAATCAACCCCATACACTTGAATGATTAGAGCGGATACACATCCGGTGAGGGTTCGATTGCTCAATTACATGTTTTCACCTAGAATCATCTCTTTTCTTGCAATTTTATAAAATCTTTCAAAACTCAATTCAATTGTGGGGTATGGCTTGGTTGTTAATACCCTTAGCCCTTATGTTTATATTGATTTTCTTGGGAATTGATTTATTTTGACCAAGTAGTTGCATTTAGAATAGGTTGCATTTATTTAGTTTACATTTTAATAAATGTTAATACCCTTGTCTCTTTCTTGGTTTAAGCATGAGGACATGCTTGGTTTAAGTGTGGGGAGATTTGATGCACCACTATTTTGTGGTGCATTCTATGCTGAATTTAGGGGATTTTATCACCCTTTCCCCACATTTATTCCATGAAATGGTATGGTTTCATGTATTTCTCCTAATTAGTGCTTAAATGTGAAAATATGCTTTTTAGGCCCTTAATTGGTTAATTTTAATTCACCTTTGATTTCACTAGATGCCTTGATGTGTGTGTCAGTAATTTCAGGTTGAAAAGGCTAGGAATAGATCAAAGGAATGAAGAGAAAAGCATGCAAAGTGGAGGAATCATGAAAAATCAAGGATTTGGGATGCACACACCGATGCGCACGTGCAGCAGATGCGCACGTGTGGAATATGAAGTCGCATGGCGACGCGTATGCGTACATGATGCGTACGCGTGGAAAGCAAAAATGCCAAGCGACGCGTATGTGTGACCCACGCGTATGCGTCGTAGCTCGCACGTGACCTCATAGTGAAAATGCTGGGGGCAATTTCTGGGCTTCCCAGGCCCAAATCCAACTCATTTATGAGCCTATTACTTGCAAAAATCAAGAGGAGTCAAGGGGAGAGAACACATAGTTTAGTTTACATCATGCTTTAGTTAGTTTCTAGAGAGAGAAGTTCTCTCTTCTCTCTAGAATTAGGTTAGATGTAGATTAGGATTTCTTAGATCTAGGTTTAATTCTTGCTTTGATTTACTTTTCCTTTTCACTTTCTTGTTCCTCTACCTTTTCTTTCCTAGTTTAGCATTTGAGTTCTTGTAATTGTTTACTTTGTTGTTGATGCACTCTTGTTTCTCCTATTTTTCCTTTTAATGCATTTTAGGTTTGATTTCTCTTATTGTTGATTTGGATTGTTGTTGCTAATTTCCTTGCAATTGGTAGTGTAGATTTACTTTTCTTGCAATTCTATCTTGTTTTCTTTTTGTGCCTTCCAAGTGTTTGATTAAATGCTTGGAAGGATATTAGAGTAGATTTTTGTGTTATTGGCTTGGGATGGTAACTTAGGTGAAATTGAGTTGCTAATGTCCAAGTCTTGATAATTGGTGTCCATTGACTCTAGCTTCCACTAAGTTAATTAGTGAGTGGTTAGGACTTATGGATATAGATCCTTAACCATCAACCCTTGCTAAGACCTTTTTACTATTAGAGTTTTCTTTACTTTCTTGCCATTTATCTTTCATGTCTCTTAACCAAAACCCCAAAATATACATCCCATAACCAATAACAAGAACACTTTCCTGCAATTCCTTTGAGAGACGACCCGAGGTTTGAATACTTCGGTTATTTTTATTGGGGTTTGTACTTGTGACAAACAATTTTTTGCATGAGAAGATTATTTGTTGGTTTAGAAACAATACTTGCAACGAGATTTTATTTGTGAAATTCTATGCCACGAAAATTTCGTTCATCAAAGTCTCAAATAGAGAACTAAAGCGAATCCTAGAGAGGACAGTAAGCATTTCTAGAAAGGATTGGGCTAGAAAGCTTGATGATGCACTGTGGGCATACAGAACAGCTTTCAAAACCCCCATTGGAACCTCACCATATCAGCTGGTATATGGGAAATCCTGTCATTTTCCAGTGGAACTAAAACACAAGGCCTATTGGGCAACTAGATTCCTCAACCTTGATGCTAAAGCAGCTAGAGAAAAATGACTACTCCAACTAAATGAGTTGGATGAATTCCGACTAGCTGCATTTGAAAATGCAAGGATCTATAAAGAAAAAGCAAAAAGATGGCATGGCAGGAAGATATCTTCAAGAGTCTTTGAAATAGGACAAAAGGTCCTGCTCTTTAACTCAAGGCTCAAATTATTCCCTAGGAAACTCAAATTCTACTGGAAGAGACCGTATGTGATTACTAGTGTATCACCTTACGGGCACATAGAACTTCATGGTAAAGATCCAGACAATAGGTTCACTGTCAATGGACAGAGGATCAAGCATTACCTTGAAGGTGATATAGAGCCAGGAGGCTTAACACTGCTACTAAGATAAGTATAGTGAAGTCCATCTAAAGACATTAAAGAAGCACTTGTTGGGAGGCAACCCAATTATTAACAGCATAGTATTTTCTATTTTTCCAATTATTCATGTTTGAATTAGTTTTCTCCATATTTAGTTTTAATTAACTTGCTTTTCAATTATTAGTGACCATGAACAGTGTTTAAACAAAGATAGAATGATGCAGAACAGAAAACAAAACACCCTGGAGGAAGCACTTCTATGGCGTACCCTATACCTTGAACCAACTGGGACGAGAGTATTGCTTGAAAGCTTGTAATAAATAGCTGCCTTGAGGTAGAACATTTAGAGTCAAAGCCAAGAAACCAGAACAAGACCAAATGATCATCACAAAGAAGAAGAAAGGAAAAGCTGACTTCAAGGTGGAAAACCATAAAGAAAACTCTATAAGATGATCTGGATGGAATTCTTGAGTGTTGATCTTCTTTGTTACAGGATTATGCTATAAAGAAGGGCCAAAATAGAACCATATAAAGCATTATCGCTCACTCCTGAATTTAATAGATTAAAATCTTCACCTGACTTTGCATGATTCTTTATTTGCTTGAGGATAAGAAAAATCTCAAGATTGGAGTTATGATGCATGAGCATCTTTTAATACTTTTTCTTGTCATTTCTCTTAATAAAGTTAGTGATCTTTCTTTAAATTCTTTGTGTTTTAGTCAATGTTACTTTGAGTAGTTTATGTTTTTGTAGAAGATTGGTGAAAGAATTTTAACAAGAACAAAGAGGAAGAAAGACAAGCAAGTGAGGATGGCATGCAACGCCATCCATGGAATGCCACGGCATCAAGGGAAATTGAGGGTGGTGTGCAACGCCACCTATGGCGTGGCACGCTGGGCTGATGCCAGGGCATCTTAGGCAAGTTTCACTATCCTTTTTTCTTGTTTTTAATAGGTTTTATGCGCTTTCTTGAGCTATAAGTAAGCCATTTGGGTAGAAATTCATGTATGCCTATATTCATTCAACCATGAGTAATTTGATGTAATTTCATGATGATTTATGCTATGATTACTTGTATGCTAAGAATGATAAGAATTCTCATGACTTTAGCAAGGCTTTGATGCATTCATTGGTTGATGATAGGAGAAGGAAAGCATGGAGGAAGGTTGAAGAAGGAGCATGAAAAGGATGAAGAGGAAGCAACGTTGGTGGCAAAGTTAGACCACCAACGTTGCCTCAAACGTTGGAAGAGAAACAGAGTACTTCTCTGAAAAGAATGCTGATGCTCATGTTTGAGGTAGCGTTAGACATCCAACGTTACCCCCAACGTGGTGATAAAAACTTCAATTCTGGAGCTAAGTAAATTTTTAGTGTCAGGTACGTGTCTATGACGCGTACGCGTTAAAAAGCAAACTTTGATATCCGCGCGGAAGTGTGCATCACGCATACGCGTAAATGAGCATTTTTAACCCTTTTGGGCGGAAGCGCAAGGTACGCGTACGCGCGAAAATCGAACGTTGGAGGTCCAATGTTGCCTCAAACGCTGCCTCCAACATCCGCGATGCCAAGCCTAGAAGTTGGAGTTGAGAATTTTGAATCGACGCGTACGCGTCAGTGACGCGTACGCGTGGATAGAACAAAAGGCAATGCACGCGTAAGCGTGAGGCACACGTACGCACTGATGAAAAATAATACCAATGTGCGCGTAAGCGTGCAGTACGCATACGCGTGAAAACGCAAACGTTATAGGGAATGTTAGGGGTCCAACGCTGCGGCCAACGTCCCCTGCTTTGTTTTAAAACTACAAAATGAAAATCTTGCATCCACGCGCACGCGTGCAGCACGCGTACGCGTGGATGAGCATTTTTGACCCTTTAGCGCGGAAGCGCACGGTACGCGTACGCGTGGGTTAGCTAACGTTGGGCCTCCAACGTTGAGTCAAATGCCAATGATAGCAAGCTTTCTGGTTTTGCTGGTTTTGTTCCAAATGGCGTTTGAGTCAACATTGGACCTCAAATGTTTACTCAAACGTGAAGCATCAGGATTCAAAATTCGCACAGATCTCTTCTCAACACCAAGGAAAACCAATTGGATCCATTTTCAACCTAATTCCATCAAGGCCAAAAGCTCAATTCAAAGCTTGAAGATCAATGGAAGAAAGTGTATAAATAGCTTAGAATTTAAGTTAGAGGGGGACTTGGCTTTTTCTTTTCACTTTTCAATTATTGGGCACTTTTACATCTTTTGTAATTTTCATTCTCTGTTAGTAAATTTCCAGAATGTATCGTTCAATTCGAATTTCCATTTTGAGAGCTATGAATAACTAAACCCCTTTCATTGGGTTAGGGAACTCTGTGTAATTCAATGGATCAATACTAGTTTTCATTCATCTTCTTCTTTCTTTTCTCTTGATTTTACTAGAACTCTTTCGTTCTTCATCCAATTGGATAGTTATCTTGGAAAAGAAGCTATTCATAATTGGATCTCCTCGGAACCTTGGAAGATGAATGAGGAGATCATGCTAGAATTGCTTTCTCACATTGGATTAGATTGGGGTTTGGATGGATATAGTGACATGTAATCTTACCAACACTTTGATCTATGAATTTGTGTGGTATAATCAGTTACCAAACTTCATCTCTTTCCATGAGCACTTAAATCAAGGAATTGGGCAATTGTTCATGCTTAGAGAGATTGGTGAGCCAAGGAATTGGGATCCAATTACTTAAGATTTCCAAGGAGATCAATGAATGCATTGATTGTGGAAGAGATGAAAATGAATTTGATCCGGAGAATTATATATCTCTTGAACCCAATGAATCCCCCATTCTTTGATTGATGCCAGGGCATTTTGGCCAGTTTCACTGACCTTTTTTTTTACTGTTTTTAAGGTAGTTTCATGCATTTTCTTAGAAAATAAGCTAATTTTGGGTAGATATTCACTTACATCTTGATTCAAGCATACATTGTGCACTTTACATGATTTCATGAGAATTTTGCATGAATTATATGACAAATTAGAGGATGCATGTCTCATGATTTGGATTAGAACTTTGATGCACTTTATTGTTTGATTTCAGGACAAAGGAAGCAAGGAAGAACCACGTTAGCAGCAACGTTAGTCTAACTAACGTGACCACTAAGGTGGAATGGGAGCTAGCTTGCAACGTTAATGAGAAAAGTAATCGCCAATAAAGCCCTCGAAGCCATCATAACCCACGTTAAGAGTCACGTTAACTAAGTTAACGTGAACTCTAACGTGGAAGAAAGAAAATGGAGCCAACGTTGGTGACACTTACCTTTGTCACTAACGTTGGACCAAGCTCATAAGTGGCCACGTTAAGAGCCACGTTCAATATTAGTTTTCATTCTCCTTCTTCTATTTTTTCTTTTGATTTTACTAGAAAGCTTTCGATCTTCATCCAATTGGGTAGTTATCTTGGAAAAGAAGCTATTCATACTTGGATCTCTTCTGAACCTTGAAAGAGGAATGAAGAAATCATGCTAGAAATGCTTTCTCATGCTGGACCAAATTAGGTTTGGATGGATATGTGACTATTATCCTACCATAACTTGATTTGGGAAATGCATGTGGTATAATCAGTGACCATACTTCATCTCTTCTCATGAGCAATTGACCAAGGAATTGGCTATTGATCAAGATTTGAGAGATTGAATTACCAAGAAATTGGAATTCGATCACTTAAGATTGCCAAGGAGATCAATGAAAGCATTGATTGAGGAAGAGATGAAAATGAACTTGATCCGGAGAATGCAACATCTCCTGAGCCCAATGAACTCCCCATTTCTGATCTTACCCATTCTCTTTAATTTCTGCCATTTACTTTTATGAGCAATTACCCCATTCCCCTTTAAGATTCTGCAATTTACTTTCCGCCATTTTCATTCAGCTTTTTATTTCTAGCATTTACTGTTTCTGCTATTTACTTTCCCGCCATTTAATTTTCTGCAAATCTCAAATCAAATTCTGGTTCGCTCAACTAGAACATTCCTCTAATTAAAGTTGCTTGATCAATCAATCTCTGTGGGATTCGACCTCACTCTATTGTGAGTTTTTACTTGACGACAAATTCGGTACACTTGCCAAAGAAAATTTGTTGACAGAAAAGTTTTGTGCATATCAAGTTTATGGCGCTGTTGCCGGGGATTGATTTTGAATCAACAATGATTAAATTGGAGGATAACTAGATTGAGCATTTTTCTTTTGTTTGATTTAAATTTCTGTTGAGTTAATTCACTTTCAGTTTTAGTTAATTTCTTCCCTTCCCCCTTCTTTTTCGTTTATTTTTTTTAGTTATTTACAAGTCAGTTCACTAACCCACAAACTGTTTGATATATTGCATCACTCACACTAACAGTAATTCTAACAGAATAGTTTCTGGATCTATTTCCTTGCTTGTACCTTGTTGGTTGTATGACAGGAAGGAGAAGCGGGGCTTCAACTTCTTTTGATTCTGAACCAGAGAGGACCTTCCTTAGATTAAGGAGGGAAGCAAGAGGAAAAAGAGTAGTGGGTGCTGAGGAAGAGGAAGAGTACTTTGAACTAGACATGGAGGAGAATATGGAGAACATTCATGAAGAAGAGGCTCACAACCACGGCAGAGAAGGTCTAGCAAATCATGCTCGGCAAGAGAGAAGAGTTCTAGGCTCCTACATCAACCCAAACCCAGGAAACTATGGGAGTAGCATTCAAAAGCCAACCATACATGCCAACAACTTTGAACTAAAACCACAGCTCATCACCCTTGTTCAGAACAACTGTTCATTCGGAGGAGGCGTCCAAGAAGACCCTGGTACGCGGAATTGTGATTACACTTTAATTATGTAAAATTCATTGCTCTTTCTTTCCCTGGAAATGGCGCCAAAAACATGATGCCAAGACCATGGTTCACAACTCCGTGTAACTAACCAGCAAGTGCACTGGGTCGTCCAAGTAATACCTTACGTGAGTAAGGGTCGAATCCCACGGAGATTGTCGGTATGAACATTCTGGTTAGGAGATCTAAGAGATACTCATTCAGTCGAAGGTAGAACGGAAGTGGTTGTCAGGCACGCGTTCATAGGGAATGATGATGATTGTCACATTCATCACATTCAGATTGAAGCACGAATGAATATCTTAGAAGCGAAATAAGATGAATTGAATAGAAAACAGTAGCTCGAGTTCTGTAGCTCCAGAAAATCCACTTTGAGTGCAGGGAGGTCAGAATCCAACAGCATCAGCAGTCCTTCTTCATCCTCTGAATCTGATTTCTGCTCAAGTCCCTCAATTTCAGCCAGAAAATACCTGAAATCACAGAAAAACACACAAACTCATAGTAAAGTCCAGAAATGTGAATTTAACATAAAAACTAATGAAAACATCCCTAAAAGTAACTAGATCCTACTAAAAACATACTAAAAACAATGTCAAAAAGCGTATAAATTATCCGCTCATCAGACCCCAATCAACATCTAACCACCTTCCTGAGGATATGCGATACTGTGAAGTCTAATGGTGTTCATCCTGACACCAATAGACTACTTTTGTTCCCTTTCTCACTCAAGGATAAGGCATCTAAATGGCTGGAATCCTTCCCTAAAGAGAGTTTGACAACCTGGGAAGATGTGGTGAACAAATTTTTAGCCAGATTCTATCCTCCTCAATGGATTAACAGGCTGAGAGCTGAGGTTCAAACTTTCAGGCAGCAGGATGGTGAGACTCTATATGAAGCATGGGAGAGGTTTAAGGACCTTACAAGGAGGTGTCCACCAGATATGTTCAATGAATGGGTGCAGCTACACATTTTTTATGAAGGCCTTTCTTATGAATCAAAGAAGGCAGTGGACCACTCATCCAAGGGATCTCTGAACAAGAAGAAGACCATTGAAGAGGCCATAGATGTCATTGAAACTGTAGCAGAGAATGACTACTTCTATGCCTCCGAAAGAGGGAACACTAGAGGAGTGATGGAGCTAAACAATGTAGATGCTCTGCTGGCCCAAAACAAGCTCATTACCAAGCAATTAGCTGACCTCACCAAGAAGATGGAGAGGAACCAAGTAGCAGCAATCACCACCTCATCAACAACCCAAGAGGGAGTGAATGCAGAGGCAGAAAGTGAGCAGGAGCAAGCCAACTACATTGGGAATTCACCTAGACAAAATCCTGACCCATACTCCAAGACCTATAACCCTGGTTGGAGGAATCACCTAAACTTTGGGTGGGTAATCAACAAGATCAAAGCCAAGATCAGAGACGTCACAACCCCAACAACAATGTAGCTCACCAACAATTCACACAGAGAACATATCAACACCCCCATAACAACACGTCTCCACATCCATATCAAAACCAAAATAACACTCCTCATCCTTCTACCTCTAATCCCAACCTACCATCATCTAATGACAGACTTTCAAGGATTGAGAACCTGCTTGAAGGCATATGAAAAGAGATTCAAGAAAACAAGGTGTTCAAGGAGGAAGTGCGAGCAAATTTTAAGAACCAGGGAGACACCATCAAGAGGTTGGAATCTCAAGTGGGGTATCTCTCTGAGCAGATTCCCAAACCTACAGATGGATTCCCAAGTGACACAGAGAAAAATTCGAGAGGTGAAACAAAGAAAGTAAGATGGGAAGATTGCAAGATGGTCACTATAAGTGGTAAGGAGACTGAGGACAAGCCAAACAAGCCGTCAGAATAACCTGGAGATACCTCAGCAGAAAAGAAGGAAAAAGATCACCAAGAACCAAAAATCTCACAACAAGAGCTGCTGAGACTCTATGCACCCTTTCCCCAACTATTCAATGGTGCTGTGTAGAAGAGAATATACTCAAGATTTCTTGACTCGTTTGCATCTCTGCATGTAAACATACCATTCATCAAGACCATCCAACAAATACCTGCATACATCAAGTATATGAAGGAACTGCTTCCCAGGAAAAGCTCACTCAAGGGAGGCCAAACTATAGTGATAAACAAGGAGTGCAGTGCCCTCATTCAACCAGAGTTGCCTACAAAAAGAAAGGACCCAGGGAGTTTCTACATTCCTTGTGCCATCGGAGAAACCATGTTTGATAAGGGACTCTACGATTTGGGAGCAAGCATCAACTTAATGCCCTTATCCCTTATGAAAAGGCTGCAGATCAATGAGATAATGCCCACAGATGTAGTCATCAGGCTGGCTGATAAAACTCAAAAATAAGCAATAGGAGTGGTGGAAAATGTGTTGGTAAAGGTTGGGAAATACTTCCTCCCAACAGACTTTGTCATATTGGACATAGAAGAGAGTCACACTCACCCAATCATATTTGGAAGACCATTCCTAGCTACAACCAGAGCACTCATAGATGTAGAGCGAGGGGAGCTAATCTTGAGGATCCATGATGAACAACTCAACTTTAATGTCTTCAAACTCTCACAAAAAACAGATCAAGAGAACAAGGAACCAAGGAAGAATCACAGTGAGATACTGAAGGAAGAAACAAGCACTGAAGCACAACCAGCAAATCTGGGAACTCCCTTGATTGATGAACAAGGCAAATAACAATTGCCACAGCTCAAAGAAAATCAGGAGGAACCCAAACCACCAGAATCATATGAGACCAGTAACCACATTTCCTTAGAGAAGGAGGTCACAAAGAGTAAGACAACATCACAAGGAACAAAGAAGAAGGTACCAAGGAGGTGGAGGAACAAGAAGATCCCTACCGAGGACTTCTCTCCAAGGGATAAAGTGATCTCAGCTTACTTCCCAGATATCCCCCCTGATCTTCCCACTGTACCATCTCAGTTACCTAAGGTCTTCACTATCAACAGAGTTCTCTCCTTGGAACATGTAGAGATCATTGATACAACCACTGGATATAGGTCTACTGCCAGAGGAGAAGACTTGAAGCATTATCAACCTCCCTGATGAAGGAGAAACGTCAAGCTAGTGACGCTAAAGAAGCGCTTCATGGGAGGCAACCCATGTTTTATATGCTTTTAGAAAATAGTGAATAAGTCAATATTCATGAATTCCAACCCAAACTTAACAAACACTTGGTGAAATCCTTATTAGGCAGTATATAGTGAAGAATAAGTTTGGTGTTCAAAGCAGGCCGAGAGAGCAAGAATGCAAACCAGAGCATGCTAATCTTGGAGCCTTGAATAAAACTTTTTCATCACAGTGCTACAAACTAAGTTTGGTGTCACCCAAGGTGCCACCAATGTGCATATAAGGATACACAATTAGTTAGTTAGTTGGTGTTCATGAATAAACAATCTAGTTCGTTTTCTTTATTATTCTAGCCATAAAGTTTAATTTCTCAATGATATTAATTTTTCTTATTTTATTTTTATAGGAAAAGGGAAAGGAGCATTGAAGGGGATTGATTGGACAATTAAATGAGGAAGGTTCGGACACCACAAGAGGAGGGTACTACACACGTGCATCAAGAAAGGATTGGTCAAAGAAGCTGGATGATGCTCTTTGGGCATACAGAACAGCATTCAAAACTCCACTTGGAATGTCCCCATATCAACTGGTGTATGGGAAAGCTTGTCATTTACCACTGGAGCTGGAACACAAAGCTCCCTGGGCTCTCAAGATACTAAATTTTGACAGCATTGCTGCTGGTGCAAAGAGGATCCTGCAACTACAAGAGATGGAGGAATTTAGATCTCAAGCCTATGAAAATGCCAAGATTTATAAAGAAAAGGTGAAGAGAAGACATGACCTGCATCTGGCACCAAGGAGTTTTGAAAAGGGGCAACAAGTTCACCTTTACAACTCCAAATTGAGACTGTTCCCTGGCAAACTCAAGACAAGGTGGTCAGGACCCTTCCTTGTCACAAAGGTCTCGCCATATGAGCACATAGAAATCATGGATGAAAGTTCTGAAAGGACATTCACTGTTAATGGACAAAGACTCAAACATTATATGGGCAACATGGGGGAAAACCCCAGAGTAAAGTATCATCTCAAGTAATTGAGGAATCGTCGAGCTAGCGACGATAAAAGAGCGCTCTGTTGGGAGGCAACCCAACCTTAGGTAGTTTCCTTTTCATCTTTATTTCAATAAAGGTCATAAGTTGTTTCCCATGTATTGCGAGGAGCTAAGTTTGGTGTTCCACACCAAAACAATCCAAGAGTGAAAGTGTAATTCTAAATTTGGTGTTCCACCAAAGGATCTTAGTTAGAATCCCACTCCACTCCCAAAGCACATTGCTAGCTCCAACCAATCAAGGGAAACCACTTAGATGTAGTTAGACTTTAATTAATAATTGTTTTGTTAATAACAAGATATGAGGTTCTCTGTATATATGCAAGGTTTTGTACTGGGCAAAGAACTAAGTTTGGTGTTCACACACCAAATTAAGTTCAGAAGTCACAAGCATACATGCAAGTTAACTATTTCTCAAGTGCTTTGGGAACAAGCAACTTCCAATAACTTTGCAGGAATCTTATGAGGAAATGGTGCACCTTCACCCAAGGAAGTGAGGTAGCAAAGACTAGGATGATGACAAAAAGAGGGCAACTAGAAACCATCACCCGAAGGTTGTATTGTTACTTAATTCCATGTACTTAGAATGTTGAAAGTTGGAAGTCCGAATGCACTTTTGATTAATAGTTACTCGTTAGTTGGAACCCTTTTAAATTCTATCTTTTAAGTTTTTCATTGCTTAGGTCTAGGATTGCTAGTCTGAATGTCATTACTGCATCATTTCCTTACTTACTTGTATGCTTGTCCTTGTGAATCAAATGAAAAGAGAATGAGTGTTTTATAAAAGACCAGAGTTTTATACTATGGAGTAAGTTCCTAAGTTTGTGGTGTAGTCATAAGTTAGCTAAGTTGGTTCACCAACAAGGTGGGAAGACAACTATCTGTCCTAAATTATATGCTTTGAACACACCCCATGAGACTAGCTAAATAAAAAGATCCTAATAAGAAAAAGGGAAAGAAACAATTAAAGTGAAGAATAAAAGAAAAATAGCAAGAAAAGAGGCTGGGCACCAAGGGTTTGAGTTTTGAGGGATGTGTCTATGGTGTTCCTGTACCAAGAATCTGCTTGGATTACTAAGCTCTCAAGGGTGCTTTATCACCTGGTAACTTGGGTTAACTAACCAAAATAAGCTAGTTTTGGGTAGATATTTACTTACATCTTGATTCAAGCATACATTGTGCACTTTACATGATTTCATGAGAATTTTGCATGAATTATGTAACAAATTAGAGGATGCATGTCTCATGATTTGGATTAGAACTTTGATGCACTTTATTGCTTGATTTCAGGACAAAGGAAGCAAGGAAGAACCACGTTAGCAGCCACGTTAGTCTAACTAACGTGACCACTAACGTGGAATGGGAGCTAGCTTGCAACGTTAATGAGAAAAGTAATCGCCAATAACGCCCTCGAAGCCATCATAACCCACGTTAAGAGTCACGTTAACTAAGTTAACGTGAACTCTAACGTGGAAGAAAGAAAATGGAGCCAACATTAGTGACACTTACCTTTGTCACTAACGTTGGACCAAGCTCATAAGTGGCCACATTAAGAGCCACATCAACTTAGTTAACGTGGACTCTAACGTTAAGAAGCAAAAGAGAAGCCAACGTTAGTGACATTCACCTTTGTCACTAACGTTGGCCAAGCCTCCATAAGCCACGTTAACTCCCACGTTAACTTAGTTAACGTGGAAGCTAACGTGGAGAGAGCAATTGATAGTCAACGTTAGTGACACTTACCTTTGTCACTAACGTTGGGGTGAACCACCAAAAGCCACCATGAGCAATGTTAACTCCCACGTTAACTTAGTTAACGTGGAAGATAACGTGGATAAAGAGATGATGAGCCAACATTAGTGACACTCACCTTTGTCACTAACGTTGGAGATGGCTAGCATGACTACGTTAGAAGCCACGTTAACTTAGTTAACGTGGACTCTAACGTAGGGACATGGAAGGACTCTCCACGTTATTGGGAAAGGTAAGTCCCAATAACGTGTGCGAAGGACCAAGAGGCAAAGTTAGTGGTCACGTTAGTGCCACTAACGTTGAAGTCAACGTGATCATATTTGGGTTAGGAACGTTAGTGAAAAAGGTGATTGGAAGGCAGTGGACCACTCATCCAAGGGATCTCTGAACAAGAAGAAGACCATTGAAGAGGTCATTGATGTTATAGAGGAAGAGTAGTACATATAGGAGTAGCTTTGAATTAATTTAGGGGGTTGGAAACTTTAGGGAGCCTTTGGCATAGAACTCCTCTCTGTATTTTACTTTCTCTGCACTTCTAGTTTTACTTTCATCATGTATTCTCCATCTTGGTTTTCATTTTCCAGAGCTATGAACAACTAAACCCCTTTCATTGGGTTAGGGAGCTCTGTTGTAATTTGATGGATCAATATTAGTTTTCATTCTCCTTCTTCTATCTTTTCTCTTGATTTTACTAGAAAGCTTTCGATCTTCATCCAATTGGGTAGTTATCTTGGAAAAGAAGCTATTCATACTTGGATCTCTTCTGAACCTTGAAAGAGGAATGAAGAAATCATGCTAGAAATGTTTTCTCATGCTGGACCAAATTAGGTTTGGATGGATATGTGACTATAATCCTACCAGCACTTGATTTGGAAAATGCATGTGGTATAATCAGTGACCATACTTCATCTCTTCTCATGAGCAATTGACCAAGGAATTGGCTATTGATCAAGATTTGAGAGATTGAATTACCAAGAAATTGGAATTCGATCACTTAAGATTGCCAAGGAGATCAATGAAAGCATTGATTGAGGAAGAGATGAAAATGAACTTGATCCGGAGAATGCAACATCTCCTGAGCCCAATGAACTCCCCATTTCTGATCTTACCCATTCTCTTTAATTTCTGCCATTTACTTTTATGAGCAATTACCCCATTCCCATTTAAGATTCTGCAATTTACTTTCCGCCATTTACATTCAGCTCTTTATTTCTAGCATTTACTGTTTCTGCTATTTACTTTCCCGCCATTTAATTTACTGCAAATCTCAAATCAAATTCTGGTTCGCTCAACTAGAACATTCCTCTAATTAAAGTTGCTTGATCAATCAATCTCTGTGGGATTCGACCTCACTCTATTGTGAGTTTTTACTTGACGACAAATTCGGTACATTTGCCGAAGAAAATTTGTTGAGAGACAAGTTTTGTGCGTATCACTGATCTACCCCATTCTATCTACTTTCTGCTCTTTAATTTCATGCTAATTCCCCCTTCCCATTTATATTCTTGCAATTTAAGCTTCTGCACTTAAATTCCCTGCAATTGAATCTTTTGTTCCTTTAATTTCTTGCAATTTAAGTTTCCCGCCAATTTTACTTTCTGTAAATTCTCAACCAAATCTGATTTCGCTCAACTAGTATAATTCACCAATTATAATTGATCGATCTACCAATCCCTGTGGGAATCGACCTCACTCTTTTGTGAGTTTTTACTTGACGATAATCCGGTGCACTTGCCGGAAGGAAATTGTTGAGAGACAGTTTCTGCGCATCAAGTTTATGGCGCCGTTGCCGGGGATTGGTTTTGTATTGACATTTACCAAATTGGAGGATAACTAGATTGAGAACTTTTATTTTCTTTTGTTACTTGAATTCCAATTTCTTCTGTTACATTTAATTTCTGCATATTTTAGTTGCTTTTCGTTAATTTTACCTTACTTCTTTACTTTCCAGCAAGCTAACCCACTAACTATTTGATAAATTACACTGACCAAGCTAACTATAGTCTATTAAGTAGACTCTACACTTGCTGTTTCTTGTACTTTTTCATTGTATGACAGGTAGGAGAAAGGAAATTCTAACTTCATTTGATAGTGAACCAGAAAGAACCTTCTTGAGATTAAGGAGGGAAGCAAGAGGAAAAAGAGTTGTTGGTGCAGAAGAAGAGGAGGAATACTTTGATATAACTATGGAGGATGATATGGAAAACCATCATGAATAAGAGGTGAATAACCATGCCAGAAGAGGTGGAGCTAACCCTGCTGGACAAGAGAGGAGAGTTCTGGGCTCATACATCAATCCAAATCCAGGAAATTGTGGTAGCAGCATTCAGAGGCCAACCATCCATGCTAACAATTTCGAATTAAAGCCTCAGCTCATAACTCTTGTCCAAAACAACTGTTCTTTTGGAGGAAGTGCACAAGAGGATCCTAATGAGCATCTCACTAAATTCCAAAGGATATGTGACACGGTTAAATCTAATGGTGTTCATCAACTGACACTTATAGATTGTTACTGTTTCCATTTTCTTTGAGAGACAAGGCATCAAAATGGCTAGAATCATTCCCAAAGGAAAGCTTAACCACATGGGAAGATGTAATGAGCAGATTTTTGACAAGGTTCTACCCTCCACAAAGAGTAAACATGCTAAGAACTGAAGTGCAGACATTCAGACAGCAAGATGGTGAAACTCTCTATGAAGCTTGGGAGAGATTCAAAGACTTGACAAAGAAATACCCCCTGACATGTTTAATGAGTGGGTGCAAATCCACATCTTTTATGAAGGGCTGAATTATGAATCAAAGAAGGCTGTAGACCACTCATCTGGAGGTTCCCTAAACAAGAAGAAGACCATTGAAGAGGTCATTGATGTTATAGAGACAGTGGCTGACAATGAGTACTTTTATGCCTCAGATAGGAGTAACAACAGGGGATTCTTGGAATTAAACCATATGGATGCAATCTTGGCCCAGAACAAGATAATTACCAAGCAACTAGCTGAGTTGACCAAGCAAATAGATAAGACTCAGGCGGCAGCTATTCACACTCAACCATCATCCCAAGAAGAATTGGAGACAGAAGAAGGAGCCAACTAAGAGGAAGCTAATTACCTTGTAAATTCATCTAGGCAAACTAATGATCCTTACTCTAAAACCTATAATTCTGGTTGGAGAAACCACCCAAACATTGGGTGGGGGAACTAACAAAACCAAGGCCAAGACCACAGACCACACAATCTAACCCAGTATAACAATTCCACTCACCAAAACTCCAACCAAAAACCATACCATACCACACAAAACACCTACTCACAACCACCACACCAAAGCCACAACAACCACTCTCAACACCCCAATTCCACCCAACCATCACCACATGATGAGGACAGAATGGCCAGGATGGAAGCTATGCTTGCAAACCTTTGCAAGGAGTTTGAAGATATAAAGAAATTCAAGGAAGATGTGAGAGGGAGTATAAAAAAGCCGAGGAGAGATTATTAAGAATCTAGAAGCTCAAATAGGACATCTCTCACAGTAGATTTCGAAGCCCACGGATAGTTTTCCAAGTGACACTGAGAAGAATCCAAGAGGGGAAATGAAGAAGGTAAGATGGGAAGAGTGTAAGGTAGTTACACTTGCAAATGAAGAAATTCTATATAAAGATACTAGCAAACCAATAAAGAACAGCCAAGAAAGCCCCCAAGGCAACTTGGAGAAAAAAGAACAAGGAATTGGATATGTACAAAGCAAAGAAGCAATAAGGGAAGAAACTCCGAAACCTTATGAGCCAAAAGCACCATTTCCTTAGAGACTAAAGGGAGGTGAGGAAGAAAAGTCATACTCAAGATTCCTAGACATGTTTACATCCCTCAATGTCAACATTCCCTTTGTCAAAATTCTCCAACAAATGCCCCCATACATCAAGTGCATGAAAGAGCTACTAGCCAGGAAGGGCAACCTGAAGGGTGGCCAAACAGTGGTGATGAACAAAGAATACAGTGCTCTTATTCAGAAGGACGAACTTCTAAAAAAAAGATCCATGGAGCTTTCATATTCTATGTGCTATAGGAGAAACAAAAATTGACAGAGGATTTTGTGACTTAGGAGCTATCATAAATGTGATGCCTCTATCTCTTATGAAGAAGTTACAAATCAATGAGCTGAGATCCACGGATGTAATCATCCAATTAGCAGACAAAACTCAGAAGCAAGCTAAAGGAATAGTCGAAAATGTGCTGGTGAAAGTGGGAAACCACTTCATCCCCACTGACTTTGTTATTCTGGACATGGAAGAAAGTTACCTTGATTTCATTATTCTTGGGAGACCATTTCTAGCCACTGCTAGAGCCCTGATAGATGTGGAACAAGGGGAGTTAATCCAAAGAATATATGATGAGCACCTCACCTTCCGTGCTTTCAAATCTACATCTGAATCCGAGCCAGAACCTAAGGAGCCAAAGGATGATCACAGTAACATGTGCAAAAGGGAAGGCAACAGTGAATCAGCAGCTGAACAACAGAAACAGTCCTTGGTGAACAAGCAAGAACTTCAAGAGATACATCAACCAAGAGAATTCAAGAAAGAGCTAAAGCCACACGAATCAAGAAGAGCCGCTAACAAGGATCTCCCTAACACAACAAGAGTCAATGGAGCACTAATGGAAGAAGCGAAAAGAGTTGTGAAGAAATTGCCAAGGGGATAGAGAAACAAGAAAGTTCCTACAGAAGGTTTTTCCCCTGGAGACAAGGTAATATCAATCTACCATTCACCAATCCCACTCCATCTGCCCACCATTCCATCTCAGTTACCTCAAGTGTTCACCATCAGAAAGGTCCTTTCCATGGAGCATCTAGAAATCATCAAGGAATCAAGTGGAGAAAGCTTTACAGTGAGAGGAGAGGACCTCAAGCATTACAATCCACAGTAGCAGTAAACCAACCGTCAATCTAGTGACGCTAAAGAATCGCTCCATGGAAGGCAGCCCATGATTTAGTTTCTTTGTTTTTAGTACTTCAGTATGAATAATAAGTGTTGCTCTAACATGAATTCTAGCTCGTATAGGCAATTTTGACAATTATCATGACATTGAGAAGCATATGATCCAATTCTAAGTTTGATGTGCCTACAGGCACACTAAGATACCTTTCAAAAATAATTATCATAGTGCCAATTTGACATTTGTTTCCTGGAATATATAGCTAAACATTAAGTTTGGTGTTCTATATATTGCAAGAACAAGTCATGAGAGTCAAGTTTTCTTGAGTTTTAAAAGTCATAAAAGTGCAACCATGGTTATAATTTTTAGTTCATGTTTAGAAATAGCAAAATAAAGTTTTTCTCATGATGGTTTAACCAAAAAGTGACACTAATTTCATTGAGATTTCAATGACAACATTTGGAGGAAGTGACACTTTGAACCATATGACCAAACACTAAGTTTGGTGTCCTCCAAGACTATATATTGTGGCACCAAAAAGAGTCACAGTTGATTAAACTAGCATAAGGAATGATAGTCAAAGTTTCAGTTTTAAATATTAATTGTTCTCTTGCCACCACCAGTTAGTACTCACTCCTTTTGTCTTGTTATGATGGTTAGGTGAGCAAGAACTATTTAATGAAAGGGACAAGACAATGAAAGAGTAAGGCTAGCATGAAGACAAAAGTGGATCACATGGCTTGAAGGGTGAGTCTGCACATCCTTGGAAGAAGCACTTGGAAGACCGAAGAGATATGCTTCATGAAGAGGCAACTTTTGTCTTTATTCAAGTTTACATGCAAACACTTCATGCATAAACTTGCCCAAGGAATCCTAGCCATCCAATCTTCATTAAAGCTTACTATAAATAGCCTAAATTGGACCGTGCATATGAACTCAAGATTCACACTTCTTGTACTTCAGAAATCCACTTCCTATACCCTCTAAAATCAAAGCCCACGATCATGTTCTTTGTGGAACTAATCATCCTTATTCACTTGCTTCCATAACACTACCTTGCCTTCAAACCACCCTTTCACTGAGAGTGCATCACACTAACCATACCTTTTCATAAACCTTTAACCTGAACTCGGCCAGCCAATCAAAGAAAGCATGACATCTTCTTCAAGTTCCAAAAGAAGAAGAGGAAAGGAACCCATGGTTGAAGAAGGTGAAAACGAATATGATCATTGGAAGTTCAGATCATGGTACCATCAAATGCAACTTGGATGGATGAATGACAAAAAGATATATCTAGAAGTCCTTTTTCAGCTACCTGATGATGGGTGCCTAGAAATGAAAGCCAAGATCAGAAAGAGAAAATGGGAAGGGCTTACCTCACCAATCACCCGGATTAATGCAAACATCATAAGGGAGTTTTATGCTAACACCCCAAGGCTTAATATGAATGAAGCCCCAACTTACAAGAGTTATATACGGGGGGTGGAAGTGGACTTTAGTCCGAAGACCATCATGAACGTCTTAGGACTTAGGACTGTACATTTTGATGAGCTAGGGTACCAGGAAAGAGTAAATGGAAATCCAGATTATGATGAAATCTCTAGTGATATCTGTGTGGTGAATGCTGACTGGGAAAGGGACAATCAAGGAAGGCACAAGTACTTGAAAAAGGGATACCTCATCCCTGAAGCAAAAGGATGGTATGAGCTGATAAAGAGATCAATTCTTGGCACGGTGAACACCTCAGAAGTCAAAAAGCAAAGGGCTATCATGCTACACTGCATAATGGTGGGGGGAGAGATAAAGGTCCATGAGATCATTGCAAATGACATTCAAAGAGTTGCAGAGAAAAATTCTGCTGAAGCCTGGCTTTATTACCCAAGCACCATTATGAGGTTATGCATGAAGGCTAGAGTACCACTAGAGGATGCCCACCCAATGTGGCTGTAGCCAGACATGCCTATAACCCTCGAAAGAATGATGAATGTCACAGAGACACAGCAAAGTCAAAGACCACAAAGGAGGAGAAGGAGAGAAGAACCACAGGAAGGAGAAGAGCAACAAAAAGAACAAGAAGAGGAGCACCAATTCCAACCACAAAATAACATGGACATGGGGCGGATGCAAGAAGCAATTGAAAAGCTCTCCGAACAGTACATGAGAGTTCAAGAAAAGTAAGAAGAGTTCCATTCACAGTACATGAGAGCTCAACAAAGACAAGAGGAGCTTCAGCTGAGAATGATGAGTCAACAGAGAGATTATGAGTCAAGATCTCTAGTCATGCAAAGAGAACAAGATTCACAGTTTCAAGAATCTCTCAACCAGCTGGCCCAACTTCAAGTTGATAACATGAGAGCTTTCCAGGAGTTCACGACCCTTCAAGATGCAAGGTATGGAGTTCAACCTAACTATAACATAAATAGTCTAATCAAGCTCAACTACATTGGGGAACATCTGCATAGCATGGATCTAGCTTTTCCAATTTATGATGAATACTTCAAGGAAAGGAGTGACAGAGAAATAGACAAAGCAATATGCCTTGAAAACAGAGTGGAAGAGACAATGAAAAAGGCTAGATTCTGGCAAAAGCTAAAAGGCAAAGGCAAGGGAGAAACTAGTAAGCAAGCAAGCGAGAAGAAGAAAAAAGACAAACAAGATAAAAAATGAAAGGTGGACTCACTCCTTGGTTATTCCATTCAATAAAGAAAGAACATGTCTATTTTAGTTAATATTAGCTTAAGCTGTTTTGCATTTTGTGTGTTTAAGTTTGCAATAAGTATGCTAGTCTAAGTGTGTGGCTTTCACTTTCACTTGTTAAATACTTGTCTTGTTCCTTAAGTCTTTTTAATTTCAATAAAAGAAATGTTTGAACAAGATCGAAGTGGAATAGTTCCTTTTTAGCAAGTAGTAAAATAACAGTAAGTGGTGTATGTTTGATTGTGTAGTAGCTCACTTAT
The DNA here is from genome assembly GCF_000816755.2 of Arachis ipaensis. Taxonomy (NCBI): domain Eukaryota; kingdom Viridiplantae; phylum Streptophyta; class Magnoliopsida; order Fabales; family Fabaceae; genus Arachis; species Arachis ipaensis. Next base: position 77,185,295 of record NC_029788.2, on the reverse strand, counting down.
AATGAATAAAAGGGTAGATTGTTTCCATTTTAGTATAAATTAGCTTACTGTCTATGAATCTTAGTAAATAAAAGTCCTTGGATGAAAAGGGAAACAAACAAAAAGAAAGGAAAAGAAAAGCCAAAAGTGGCAGCAAAAATAAAAGAAAGCTATGAATAAGGCTAGACACCAATAGCTTAGACCTTAGGACATATGCTTGTGGTGTCTGTGTACTAGGATCTGCTTGGATGATTAGGTTCTATGGAGTGCTTTAACACTTGGTAACTTGGGTTAACTAACCCGGGATTATCAACCGAAAGTCCATTATCAAGAGCAACCAAGCTACAAGACATTTAGTAACCTAAAGAGGTGCTGGGCATCAATATCTTAAGAAGATTTGTGAGCCAAGTGTCTGTAGTGAAAATTGTGTTAAGTACAGATAAGCTAAGAAATTGCTACAACACATGACACTGAGCTAAAGTCTACAGGAAAAGAAAATAAAGAAAAACAACTACCAAGGATGAATGAATAATAAGAGGTCATAGTAGTATGATAATTAATGCTTGAAAGAGACTTTCTATGCCTAAAGATCAATAAGAAGTGAGCTGTTGCATTTTTCTGCATAAAACCCCATTAACTAATAATAATGACTTGCTGATATGAACATTCCCTTCTGCTTCATTCTTTCTTCTTAATAAATTCAGTACTTGCTTAGGGACAAGCAAGATTTAAGTTTGGTGTTGTGATGCCAAGGCATCTTAGGCTAGTTTCACTATCCTTTTTCCTTGTTTTTAATAGGTTTTATACACTTTCTTGAGCTATAAGTAAGCCATTTGGGTAGAAATTCATGTATGCCAATATTCATTCAACCATGAGTAATTTGATGCAATTTCATGATGATTTATGCTATGATTACTTGTATGATAAGAATGGTAAGAATTCTCATGACTTTAGCAAGGCTTTGATGCATTAACTGGTTGATGATAGGAGAAGGAAAGCATGGAGGAAGGTTGAAGAAGGAGCATGGAAAGGATGAAGAGGAAGCAACGTTGGTGGCCAAGTTGGACCACCAACGTTGCCTTAAACATTGGAAGAGAAACAGAGCACTTCTCTGAAAACAATGCTGATGCTCACGTCTGAGGTAGCGTTGGACATCAAACGTTACCCCCAACGTGGTGATAAAAACTTCAATTCTGGAGCTAAGTAAATTTTGAGTGGCGCGTAAGCGTCTATGACGCGTACGCATAAAAAAGCAAACTTTGATATCCGCGCGGAAGCGTGCATCACGCTTACGCGCCAAAATCGAACGTTGGAGGTCCAACGTTGCCTCAAACGCTGCCTCCAACGTCCGCGATGCCAAGCCCAGAAGTTGGAGTTGAGAATTTTGACTTGACGCGTATGCGTCAGTGACGCGTACGCGTGGATAGAACAAAAGGCAATGCACGCGTAAGCGTGAAGCACGCGTACGCGCTGATGAAAAATAATACCAATGTGCGCGTAAGCGTGCAGCACGCGTACGCGTGAAAACGCCAATGTTGGAGGGAACGTTGGAGGTCCAACGCTGAGGCCAACGTCCACTGCTTTGTTATAAAACTACAAAATGAAAATCTTGCATCCATGCGCATGCGTGGATGAGCATTTTTGACCCTTTTGCGTGGAAGCGCACGGTACGCATACGCGTGGGTTAGCTGACGTTGGCCTTCCAACATTGAGTCAAATGCCAATGACAGCAAGCTTTCTGGTTTTGCTGGTTTTGTTCCAAATGGCAATTGAGTCAACGTTGGCCCTCAAACGTTGACTCAAGCGTGAAGCATCAGGATTCAAAATTCACATAGATCTCTTCTCAACACCAAGGAAAACCAATTGGAGCCATTTTCAACCCAATTCTATCAAGGCCAAAAGCCCGATTCAAAGCTTGAAGATCAATGGAAGAAAGTGTATAAATAGCTTAGAATTTAAGTTAGAGGGGGAATTGGCTTTTTCTTTTCACTTTTTAGTTACTGGGAACTTTTATATCTTTTGTATTTTTCATTCTCTGTTAGTAAATTTCCAGAATGTATCGTTCAATTCGAATTTTCATTTTGAGAGCTATGAACAATTAAACCCTTTTCAATGGGTTAGGGAGCTTTATGTAATTCAATGGATCAATACTAGTTTTCATTCATCTTCTTCTTTCCTTTCTCTTGATTTTACTAGAAAGCTTTCGTTCTTCATCCAATTAGATAGTTATCTTGGGAAAGAAGCTATTTATAATTGGATCTCCTCAGAACCTTGAAAGAGGAATGAGGAGATCATGCTAGAATTGTTTTCTCACATTGGATTAGATTGGGGTTTGGATGGATATAGTGACATGTAATCCTACCAACACTTTGACATGTAATCCCGCCAATTTTACTTTCTGCAAATTCTCAACCAAATCTAATTTCGCTCAACTAGTATAATTCACCAATTATAATTGATCGATCTACCAATCCCTGTGGGATTCGACCTCACTCTTTTGTGAGTTTTTACTTGACGATAATCCGGTACACTTGCCGAAAGAAAATTGTTGAGAGACAGTTTCCGCGCATCATGGGCCAAATTCCAAGAGCCAAGCAAGCAGGCCAAGAAACATGGCATGCCACACCACCTCTCAGGTGCCATGCCATCGACCTCCTCCAAGCATGGCATGCCACGCCACTTCTCAAGTGTCACGCCTTCAATAAGGCAAAAAAGAGAAAGGAAGGTGGTGTACACCAACATAAGCGTGCAACACTGGGTCAACTTCCAGAGAACTTGAAGAATACCTCTAAGGACCCAGTGAAGCAAGGGTGTGCAACTCCACCATTGGCGTGCCACGCCTTTGACCTCTCCAAGTAAGAGCCACACCACTTCCCAAAGTGGCCAAAATCTAGAAAGCCTCCAAGAAGTAAACACTTTGGCATGTCACACCACTTCATCCAAGTGTCACGCCAAGTCCAATCCAAGCTTCAAAATGCCACGCCAACTCTTCAAGCCCAAGACAAATTGTAAGGCCCATGATTTCAATGAATACCAGACACTCCAAGTAACGTCCAAGCTTTAAATTGCAATTACAAGGAGAAGATCACTTTTGGTTTAGATTAATTTGGAAAGATGGGATTTGATTTTGTTTTGAATTTAAAAAGTTAGGTTTAGGTTAGAATATAAATAAGTCCTAGGAACTCTGCGGACAGCTTAGCTTATTTCATCTGAGCACTTTACACCTCATCATTTTTGTTTCTGCATTATGAGCAACTAATTCTCCCCTATTAATTTTCAGAGCTCTGTTTATTTTAATGGATTAATATTATTGTTTTTCTACTATTGATTAATACATTGATGTTTTATTCAAGAAACAAGTGTCATTCTTCATCTCAAGGATTAGAATGTATTGAACAATAATTTTAATCTGATTGAATTCTGCTATTACCTTGGAAAAGTTAATTACTGGAATTCACTTGAGATTTTTTCTCATAGTTCTTCAAGTTTCTAAAACTAGTTTTGCTAAATGACATAAAATCAACTAGGATTAATCTTTAAGGATTGTGTCGTTAAAATAAGAAATTGTGCTTAACCTCTTGTCATAGTCAATTGATCAAGGAATTGATAATTGATTAGATTAAAAGAAATTAAATCACTAAGAAATTGAGGTTTGATTATTTACAGTTTGCCATGAATACATCTCTGCATGATCAAAGTAAATAGCAAGAAGTGTTTACCCTGAAACTTAAACATCTCCAATGCCTTAACATCTTCATTCATATTATTTTCATCTCATTTACTCAAAAATTACTCTTTTTTAGTTCTCTATTTCAACGTTGAATTATTCTCAAACAAGTTTTCAAATTGTCTAATTAGAATAATCGACTAATCATTGCTTGCTCAGTCCATTAATTTTTGTGGGAACAATACCCACTTACCATGGTATTACTTGATACGATTCAATGCACTTGCTGAGTTAGGTTTTTGACCATCATTGTTACATTGATGTAACATAGTTATAGGCTTGTATTTTTTGTTGTTTAAATTTGTAACATGATTTATTAATTTTCAAGAGAAATTTGTGTATCAATATTTTTAGTTTAATGAAATATCTCATTTTGTAGAAATTAATTTTAGTATATTTTTATTATGCATAATAATAATAATTGTTGGCAAAAATAATTGAGATTTTAGGAAAAAGATATTTCGTTGCTTCTAAAAAAATGAGTGTAATCATTACAAGAAAAACACCCATTCAGGTACACTTAAAAAGTATAGCCAAAAGTGAAAAAAAAATGATACCTTAGGCTACGGCTACGCTTTTTGGGCTACGGCTACGTTTTTTGGGGTGATTCCTATTCGACCGTTGCCTATTCTCAAAGGCTACGCTTTTCTGCACCAAGAGCTACGTTTTTGGCGTTTGGGAATAGGCTATGCTTTTCAAGTGATGCTGTCCAGGACCAAAGGCTACGCTTTTCAGCTTTCATTTTTCCAGAATAGGCTACGCTTTTTAACGCTACTGCATCACTTGTAAAGTGTAGCCATATTGTATACCATAGCTACTTTTTATAAGCGTAGCCTTAGATCCTTCTTTTTTTTGTATACTATAGCTACTGTATATAAGTGTACATCAGTTCACTTAGAATTTACTACTAATAAACTATAAAAAACCAAAATATTGTATCCTACATAAGTATCTTCTAATAAAAGTTATTAACCTTCTGATAGAAGAGAAAAAAATCTTGTTCTTTAAATATCTTGTTCGACGGAAGATCGTATTTGGGAGATTTCTGGTTCTTCATCTGCCTCAAATCTTGTTCTGTAGGTTCTGGCAACTACAAAAGAAAAAATCAAAATTATATAACACTTACTAAACCCCTTAAGGCTTAAATTTGAAAACATACATAGCACAAAAAGGGAAAAAATGAAATTCAAAAACAAAATCAGAAACAAGGTAAAGAAGTGTATATCATACCAATTCAATGTGACCCTGAGGGAAATAGAAAAATCAGTCTTGAACACAAGGAACATCCATTAATGGCCCTGCACAGCATCCATAGCTCTTTAAACAAATCATCACCAGCCCCCTCTGCCACAAAACAAAACACAAATATGTTGGAAACTTTGCATGGTTTTTTTTAGACCAAAAGTTGGAAACTTTTTTCTCTCATTTTTGCATTAAGCTCTTCCTTAGTAACCTCCATGTTCAAAAGGCAAAAAGGGTCATTCACTTCATATTGAAAAATTAAAGGAAAACATTAAAAATGAAGGGTCCCAACAACATTAGTCAATTGCTAAAAGAACACAGACATTACTCTTTTTCAGCTCAACACTCACATTAACCAAACATGGTAACAACAAAACCACATGAAAATAAATAAATAAGTGGGAGATATTGAGCAGAGGAAGAGATATTATTAGATCCATTAAGACTTAAAAGAGTCAACTATCTAAGGTAAAGAGTCAACCATAGTCTCTTGAAACTCAGCTCCAAGATAGCCACTAGAAACATGGAACCAGTTATCCAATAACAAGTAGTTTTCCACAGTACCAGAAATATATAGATAATAATAAGAGACAATCAAGAAGACATGAAAGGAGAGAATGAAGGGAACAGACCTCATTTTGAATCCTGTTGCATAAATATTCAACCAATTGATTTCTGTCAAATCCCATATTAACCACTTCCTGAAGAAGCTCTTCGTCAATCTGCAAAACCATGATATTGGTGGATTTTGTAAGTTAATAAGTGTGAGTATCAAAATTGTTTAAGGTAGAGTTAATGTTAAAAATAAAAACCAGGCAAATTGGTAAACATAAGGACACTATTCTATTCTATTTAGGAACATGAAGCTCAATAGTTGATAATAGTTGATAAATTGTCATGAGCCACGAAAATACTGCAGCATATATAATCCACATGCAACAAAAATAATTAACATGAAATCAGTAAACTACTCTAGACAAATGAATAATAGTCCCCATTAGTACTTGATTTTTGTTTATTAGAACATTACCATTTACCACTACAAAGTAAACTGCTGATTAAGAAAGCAACAATCATTCACATACAGATCCAAGAATCAAGCAGCCGGCTGGTCAATAAATATATTATGTAGCCTAACTTATTTGAGAATAAGCATACTCAATGGAAAGGTTTCTGCCATTTAATCACCAAATACAGCTAAAATCAATATCTAACTATTCTAACCCTTACCTTTTTGTTGATCAAATACACAAGACTTGTCCCTGTTTTTCTCTTGAGCCCAAACCTTAACCATTCCAAGAACCAGAATTTTGGTTACATTTCACAAGGCCATTCGACCAAATTAAACACAGAGGAGAGAAAATCACTCACCTCTCTTTGCTTGTGGTGGTAGTTGTGTTAAAAGAAATTGAATAAACTGGAAAAAATGGAGCAAGAGAATTATTAGAATTTTGAATTAGAGGAGAAAAGAAAGAAGATGAAGTCGCTGTCCTCACCTAGCAAAGAAACTCGAAGAACAGTTGGGTGAGTGGAACGCAGCTCCCTCTTAAGCTTCAGTCAGCTCCCTCCTTGGCCATCATTCTCTTTCTCTTGGTGCTATGATTGATGAAGAGCCAAAAACTTGAAGAACGCTCCTATTTTTGCTCCCTGGTGCTTTAGCTATTCCTCTGTTCCTTGCCCTCTCTCTACTGTCTGTGAATTCATGAGGGAGATAGACGGAGACACAATGTTATGTTATGATTTGTGAATGATGGAATAACTCGCCCATCATTACTCAAAAAGTAAAACAAGTACAAGAGTAGCAGTAGCAGTTAACAGAAACGGAAGAGAAGATGAAGATTAATGTGGTTTTTCATTTTGGAGTTTAGGATTTTATATTGGAGGGATGAAATTGAGCCTTGTAAAGGATAGTAGTGTAGAGAATGGTTAGTTAGCTTGTGACTTAATAAAACTGTTAAGGCAATTAAGAATATAATAGATTTTTCATATCAGGCAAAGCTGTTAGTTACTCATATTATTAATGTATAAATAGGAGTGCAAGTCTTGTATGTAAAACACAATCAATAATATTGCTACTTGATGTATTTTTCATTTCATTCATGTAATGGCAGTGAAACAATTAAAAACATGAAATCAGTAAACTACTCTAGAAAAATGAATAATAGTCCCCATTAGTACTTGATTTTCGTTTATTGGAACATTACCATTTACCACTACAAAGTAAACTGTGTTGATTAAGAAAGCAACAATCATTCACAGATCCAAGAATCAAACAGCTGACTGGTCAATAAATACATTATGTAGCCTAACTTATTTGAGCATAAACATACTCAATGGAAAGGTTACTTAGATATAAAACTACTACTGCCATTTAATCAAAGGATAAACACAATAAGTTGCAGCAACCAAAGTTTAGAGAAATTCAAGAGCATGAGATCTAGAAATATAGCTAAGTACAAGATTTAAAATAATATCATAGTGCAGAAACATATTCTAACAAAAATATACCTCTTTAATTCCAAAACTATGTGTGTGTGTGTGTGTGTGTGAGAGAGAGAGAGAGAGAGAGAGAGAAATGTGTGTGTGTGTGAGAGAGAGAGAGAGAGAGAGAGAGAGAGATCCTCAAATGGACCTTCAAAAAGGAAACTACACCTGCCCAATTGTCTTATATAATTTTAGCACCCAGTTCCCTCAAATTGTTATCCAGAATCAGTGGATCCTTACTCCTTAGAAACCCCATGGCATAAGCAGTGAAACTTCTAATGTGGAACACATGTATTACATGTAAAGTTAAAGACTCCCATTTTGAAAAAATAAACCTTTTTATTCCTTCCAAGCCAATAAATTTAAAAATGTCTTCATTTTTACTAAGTGTAATAGAAAGACAAAACAAATATACGAGAATACTTGTTTTAGAATCCTTTAAAATCTTTTTGTTTTTTATATAAAAAGAGTAATCATCTCAAACAATTTCCCTACTTGGTTTTCATAATTTATTAGTAGGCAAGACAATTTTAACAGAAGAATGGTTTGTGCGTAAAAGCAAAAAATATAATAACACAGCTTCTGCTATGGACACTCTGCACATCCAGTTCAATCTTTGTTTTAGCAACTTCAATTTAGACAATAAATGTTAACAGCTCTAATTATTTTGCACCAAAAATCATACAGAAGCAAACCTCCGTAAGTGGACCTTCAGGAGCAGGAAAACCATAAAATTTTAGCAACAAGTCACAATAAACCCTGCAGTGCAACACTAACAGAATGAAACCCCCAAATTCACTAGTTCTACTGCACTGCAACATTAGCATGCATGTTCATCAATTCACGAGTTCACAGGATTTTGTACCAAACCCCCAAATTGCAACCCTAAAATCGGAATCCTACCCTTTCAGATTTTAGAAACCAAATGAAGGTGAATACATACCTTCTTGGCGATGGTGAGCGACTGATGAGAGGCTTTCAGTTGAGGCAGAGTCTTCCTGATGTGAGCGCGCAGAAAAGAGAAGCAACAATGAAGATGAGTGACAGCGTGGTGAGTGGTGAGTGATGAAGATGAGTGAGTGGTGGCGACGGTGAGGATTGTGCGCGATAGGGTTGGCGAAGGTCAGAAGCGCAGAGATGACGATGGTGAGGGCGAATAGGAGTGACTTTCTTGTAGTGAGTGGTGATGAGTACGGGCCTCTTCGCGATGCTGCAATGAGAGGGTTTCTTCGCGATGGTGCAGTGAGAGGGTTTCTGCGCGATGGTGGGTGGTCAGTGGCGATGGTGAGTGTGGTGAGAGGGTTTCTTCACGGGTCAGTGCAAGGATGAAGGGGCTTTGGAGGGGAGTGATGACCTAGGAGGGAATTGACATAATTTTCGCTAAGTGTAGGTTTCCTTTCGCGTAAAAAAGGAAAAAAAGTTACCAAGTAATAAGCATTTTGTTCTGGATACATTAGGCATCACTTTTTAAGTGCACCCAAAACTTAAAAAATAGGCTACCCTTTAAAAGCGTCTCCTTTGATACGAAAAGTGAATCTATAGATATCAACCTACGGCTACGCTTGATAAGTGATTTCTATAATATCTAAGGCTATGCTTTTTAAATGATGCCGCATTTGTGTATCCTTTTCTCTTATAAAAAGGCAACACGGAGAAAAGCGTAGCCTATTCTATGAATAGACTACGCTTTTCAAATGTAGCTTAAAAAAAGTGTGGCTGAATGGGTATTTTTCTTGTAGTGAATATAACTAAAAAAAGTGTTAGGATTTAGTGGTAAGAGTAATGGCAACTAAAAATGAATAGCATTATAAATTTAAAATTACTTTTAATGGTCATATAAATTGCCGGTAAAATGGCCGGTTTTAGCAGCAACGTAATTGCAACTAAAAGTAAATAACATTACCATCTTAGAATTACTTTTAGTGGCCATATAAATTGTCAAGAAAATGGCCGCTAAAAATTACAAATTTTAACGGCTATTAAAAAGGTATTTACCGACAATTGTATAATTATCACTAAAATCTTTTAGCAACAAAGCATAAATCGGTTAATGTCAAATTACCGATAAAAATATTAATGACTATTTTTATTGCCGCTAAAATTAAAATAAATAGGCACTAAAAATAATTTTTCTAGTAGTGTTTTACCAGCTGCTCGTTAATGGATAACGAATATATCATTAAGGTAGCGTTTGGTGGAGAGACAGAGACAGAAAGACTGAGACTGAGAGACAGAGGCTAAGAGACAGGGATTGAAATAAATCTCAATATTCTGTTTGGTGCAAAATGGGAGACATGAATTGAAATAAGAATGAAACTCTAATTTAATTTGCACAAAGGGTAAAATTGGAATTAATTAATTGAAATGAAAGTATTTTAGGTATAAAATGTTATTAAAGTTTCAGTTTCCATCTCTAAAAATTCCAGTTCCCTGTGTCCCTACTTTTTGGAGGTACTGAAATACTGAAATTTTAGAGACAGAGACAGAAATTTTAGTACTAGTCTTTGAACTAACAAACACAATACTGAGTCTCAGTCTCTCAGCCTCTGTCTTAGTACCTCAAAACAAACGCTACCTAAAGGATGAAATCATTAACTTGTTAAACTGTCATATTATGATATTGAAATGTATATTTAAGGCAGTAAATGCCCAATGGCTATCTCGGAAGGGTATAATATAGGGAAAAGGATAACTCACGAGGTAAGATATGATTGGCCACAATACTCTAAGTGTATTATACTGACTTAAATATTAGAGTATCTTTGTAGATTATCCTTTTAAATTTGTGTCAACCTCATCGAAATTAAGGTCTTGGAATCTCATAAACTCGTATCCTCAGCCAAAATACGAACAGATTTATATGAAATAAATGAGATAAAAATATTACCAAATTCTAATAAAAATATTCATGTAATATTGCAAACCAAATAATTTATTTGTGATTTATCCTAAATATTATATTCAGTTGAATATATTCAGATACGCTACTAGTTTTAAATTAGCCATGAGTCATACATTTCAACTCTTATTACATGAAAATTTTGAGGAAGAAAAAAGTTGAATTCCTCTATGGATTACTTATATTGACATTATTTTTCAGTTAATCTTGGAAGCTTTTCTGCGTTGACAAATTAAAATATAAGATAGATATATACAATACTAGTGCAGACCTCATTTCATTTCAAGTTTTTTTCACTCTCCGTAATATATAACCTTCCCTAAGTACATTTTTTATTTGAAGAATAAATTTAGATTTGAAATGTGTAAGTCAACGATCATGCTGAATTTAGCACAAGGTTTAGTTAAATAGCATAATTAATGTAGGTTTTGTCATTAATGGAAGAGCAGACTTCGATCTTTTATGCTCTGTCAAGGTCAATGCACGCATTTGAAGGTAAATTCTATGTAGCATTATTGGTTAAACCTAGTCCATCATGTATGTGTTAAGTGACTCTAACGTTATAAATTAAGATAATATATTAAATCTTCATGCATCGAGACTTATTTAAACAGTAAGACCGTTTTGATGTATGTACAATGCACCAAATTTTTTCTTGATGCATACATCATCGGATTATTTCTATCCAAATATCTTTTCACGCAACTAATTTAATTTGCACATAAACTCGGCATGAGAATACTACTAAAAAGCGGACTATTCTTGAATATCTTGCCAAATCATAATCGGTAATTATAGAGAGATAATAATTAAAATTATTTTATTTAATTTAATATTTATAATTTTATGTATATAATATTTATAATTATATATTTATCATATTTAATATTATTTATTTTTACTCGGTGAAATTCTTACGTGTATTGAAGGAGCGTGATTCAGATAAATATTTATATTGTGTTCTCTCTCTTACTAGTTTACTCATACTCCATCATCTTCGACAGTAGCAATTTCTTTTGTTCTTTGTTTACGTCTTCTTTCACTACAAGAAAATAAGCCTTCTGCCACGCTTTAAAAGCGTGTCGAAAAGTGCAAAAAAGTGTGCCGATAGCTTTTCGCCACGCTTTTTGAGCTATCGGCACGCTTTTGAAAGGGTCACATCTGCCAGCGTGCCGGTTGCTCTATCGCCACGCTTTTGTAGATCTATCGGCACGCTTTTCTTGTTGGCACGCTTTCATCTCTTGCCACGCTTAAAAAGCGTGGCCATAGGTCTTAACCTATAGGTACGCTTAAAAGCGTACCGAAAAGTGCACATATCGCCACGCTTTTAAAACGTCCCAAAATGTATGCTTTGGGTACTCTTTAAAAGCGTGCCAACAGATGAGTATATGGCTACGCTTTTAAAACGTGCCAGTTGCCAAGTTATGGCCACGTTTATTAAGCGTGCTTGTTGATCCCAAGATTAAGATATAGCCACCCTTTTTAAGCGTGCCCATAAGTTTGGTCAGAATTTTTTTTTTCATTAATCTTCCTAGTATTTCCTTAATCTTCCTAATATTTCTTGCAAAATTCATATATAATTTTAAAATCATAGACCAAAATAAAATTATATATATTGAACTAATCCAACAAATATAAACTTTCCCATAAAAAAAAACATACATATAAAACTTGTCACCACAAAAGTAGATTTTGATGACAAAGTACCAAAAAGTAAAGTCATAACAAGTAAATAAGAATTGCAATTCCAACAAGTGTCACATATCTACTTCTTTTATATACTTAGTTACAAAATATCAAATTTCATGAGTAGTATGATCATCCATTATGATGAGCTCCATTGTTTTTATCACTGCCCTGCAGAATTTTAAATAATCTTGTGTTAGTACATGTTATAAAAGGAACTTCAATTAAGTCCAACAAATCCAATTCCAAATCCAAATTGATTAAACATGAAAATGGCAAGACAACTTTTCTTTCTCTTGTTCTAATATTTCAAAATTGAGCTGCCTTTAGAAATAGAATAGGATTTAAATTATTTTCCAAAACCAAACCACCTTGCTAAAATGGAAGTGTTTTTCCCGCGAAAATTGGATTCCTTTTCAACACGTGCTGACGCTGGTGCTGATACTGGAGCAGGAGATCGTGAAGGTGGCGTAATAAGTTTGGCTGTAACCATCAAAATTTAAAAATGATGTCATATTTATTTATGTTTGGAACTGTATATATACACTAATAACACTATTAAGGGAAATGAAGATAGAGTGAAAATTGAACCTGTTCTTGGTGAAACCATGTTACTTTTGACGCTTTTTGTGTCGCTGGAATTCGTTTTTGTACTTGACAACATGATTTCTCTATCAGATATAGACTTAGAGCTTGATTTTCTTTCTCGAAATTTATGCTCCGTGTTTCCTTCGCTGTTCTTGTCACTTATAAAAAAAATTACTAATAGTAAGGATAATAATGCTCTAATTCTTAAAGACCACCACAAAATAATCTTATATAAGTTAAAACTATATTTATAGAAAAAGTATCCTTTGAAGATAAATGTACATATACAGATATTACTTGGATATTCCATTAACTCGCATAGTCACATACATATATATCATCATATACTTTTGAAAATACAGAAACTTGCGGCTATCACCATTATTATATTAACGGGCAACTACTTTGTAGTCTTTGCTTATTCCATATTGAATTTGTTGATTAATCTTCGAGTTGCTTTAACAAAATTAAGGTTCTATATTATGATGATGTCTTCATATTAATCTTTATCCAGTAGTAAGGAAGAAGGAGAAATTAAATATTACACAATTGGCAATAGGAAAATTTAAAATGCTGCAAACCATATATATATGTATGGAGAAGTCATTGAGAGAAACTTACTTTGATCATAAGGTTTCCCATAGTTAAAGTTCAAAGCTTCCACAAAAGTAGATTTTTGGTCTTGTAGCACTTGAAGGAACCAAAGATATATGGAAAACAAAATCAAATACATCAAAATTTGATTATCAATAAATTATATATAACTATGTAAAAATAGTTGAAAGTTTAAGAAACCAAAGTATGAAAATATTAACTAGTCCCTGAATCTTAGCAGTTAGCACCACACAATAAAAAACCAGTGACCCTTCTTTTTCTTATATTATATCTCTAGTCCAATATTAAAGAAACAAGAATATAATACTCTACTAAATGCTATGATGCTTTATTAATTTATGCAAACATTATTGCACCAAGCCAATCACAAACATCAAAAAGAAAAAAAATAGTAGTTCTAAATACTGTTGAAACATGTATAAAATTATGTTCAGTGATCACTCTTTACTTGACCCTTCAGAACACACTGACACAACAAGATTATTAGTTCACATTAAATACTTAAGCATAAAAATCTCGAAGCAACAAAATTGTTCACGACTTGTAAATCCCGCAAAATAACAGCGAGTAAAGGCCATATGCAAAAGTATATCCACCTTGTTTGGAAATAACACTTTGATGAAAATTATAACAATATTAAAGAGCATGGTGCTACTAATACAAACTCCAGTTGGTTGGCAAGGGTCTCAAAGTTGCTTAAAGGCAAAACTACACTATCAGTAGTGTCTCAAAGTTGCATATAAACAGTAATGTGTCTCCCACCCTTAACAAATCTTGGTAAGGAAAGAAAAACTCACCAGATTTGTGACATTTCGCTTGTGGGAACTTGCTCATATAAACTCATAGAAAATCCTGAGAGGATCTTTCTGAAATTTCACAAGGAAACAAACACATGCAACACACTGATTACAAAAAACTGAAAAAGCTATAAGGAATAAGAGAATAAAGCATACATGTATAATGTATATAATTGTATATCTACCTCCTCTAGTGGATCTCGTTTCTGGCCAGGTAAATCATACACCTTTTTCTCTTTCTTCTTCTTCTGTTGCTGCTGTGAAGTAGAAGAAGCAGCAGCATATGAGACTTACAGAGAAAATAAACTACTTATTTTTCTTACAACAATTATCTTCAGTTCTCACAATTTCATCACACACAGCACTACACATTCGCATATGCAATAACAATTTAAGCAGATTATACCAAAAAAATGTAATGAATCATAAATCATTCTCCTCTAGCATTGTGTGTTGGTCAAAATACATGCCTGGAAACCAAACATGGCCTTAAGCCAATCAAGCATATCTAAGTCTCCTGTTCTCTGTCTTTGTTGCTCGAAAGAACTAGGCCAGTTCAAGCCTTGTGTGTTCCATAGCGCAGAAACAGAAGCTTTAATCTAATAAGGAAAGAAAGTCGAAGAACTCAACAAAATCAGGCATCATTGCATATTTGCATCATGTACTCCACCAGGATAAGCATCTAAGCAAGTCTTATTTAGGTTATCAAACCTTATATGTACCACATTAAGACTTCAAAATAAGTATATAAAACACAAGAGTAGGAACATGTAATAAGTTTTTCAAAATAAAAATCATGTTAGTAGTAAAACAGCACAACTGAGCACTAACCTTCGAGCAGCACGGTGAGCAGAACTGCGAGACCTGGCGAGCAGAACCGCGAGACAGAGGCGAGCAGAACCACGAGACAGAGGCGAGCAGCTTTCCGAGCAGAACGGCGAGAGGGACAACAAGCCAAACAACAAGGACGAACCTGGTTGCGATCTTGAGGGCCAAGGGTGGCGACGGTGAGATAGATGGCGGCGTGATGGAGGTTAGGGTTTTCTGAACCTTTCAAGGAAAAGCCATTCAAAGCAGCGTCGAGGAAGACAACGACTGCTCGACGAACATGACGGCGACGGCAAGCTCGAGGAAGACCATGGTGATGGCTACGGCAAGCTCAAGACAACGACTGCTCGACGAAGATGACGATTACAGCGATGAAGGCTGGGTGCGACGAAGGCGATGCAGGCTGGGTGAGATGAAGGGCAGTGATGAACGCGATGAAGGCTGAACGATGAATGCAATAGGTTGAACGATTACAACGATGAAGGCTCGAGGAAGCTGCTGGGTTCGAGAGTGAAGATGAAGTGACGGCGCAATAGGGTTTGAAAGGAAATTTTAGAGTTAAAAAGATTTTAGGGTTTGAAAGGGAATTCTTTAACTCTGTTCTAACTTTTATCAAAACCAAAGAAACCAAAAAAGTTAAGTGTGAAAAAAAATAAGTGGGAAAATAAATTTTAGGGGAGAGAACTCTATCGGCACGTTTTTTTTACGGTGCCAAAATAAATACACTATAGCCACGCTTATAAAGCGTGCCGATTTCCTTCTATGGCCACGCTTTTTTAGCGTGCCAAAAAAAGTGTGGCCAAATTTTAAATCAGTGGCCACCCTCGTAAAAGCGTACCGATTTCCCTCTATGGCCACGCTTTTCAAGCGTGACAATAAAAAAGCGTGGCCAAATTTCAAATAAGTGGCCACCCTCGTAAAAGCGTGCCGATTTCTCTCTATGGCCACGCTTGAAAAGCGTGGCAAAAAAAAGCGTGGCCAAATCACAAATCAGTGGCCACCCTCGCAAAAACGTACCCATAGACCACTTTTGGGCACGCTTTAAAAGCGTGGCAAGAAAAAAGGGTGCCGATAGACCTTTTTTCTTGTAGTGTTTGAATTGGTTTCTTCCTCCATTTTTTTTCCTAATTTAATTTTCTTCCTTTCTCTTCTGACATGTTCTCTCTGCAACCTCCCTCACTTCGCAATCTTCTTATCTATCCTTTATCAGTATCGTAAATTTTTTTTGTCCCTATTCATTTGTTCTTTTTCTCTTCCTTTTATTTCTATCAGTTCTGCAAATCTTAGTATTTCAAAATTCAATATTTAAAATAAAGTTAGTTTAAACAAAAAATTCATTTCAATTATACTCCAGAAAATAATTTTCTATTTTACAATTTTTTCTTCTCTCCAAACTCTAATGGCCAACGACAATCCTTCCCTTGGTCGATGAAGCGGTCGTGCATCGTTTGAATGTCTCAACTGCACGAGCTCTTCCTTGCGGTGGTGGACACGACTACGACAATGGTAGGGGTTACAATGATTGACGAGGCGGCGGCGGCAACTATGGGTTTCATCTGCATCTGAATTCATTGGTCGAGTCACACATCTTCCTTCCTTCCTTTTTAACAAAAGCAAATTCTTCAGTTATCCATCTCTTCCTCTTTGGTACGTTGTTTTCAAGTTAATATTTTTTTTTCTTTTATTGATATGGTGGTGGTGGGTATGGAGGAGGAAGTAGTGAAAGAGAGTAGATTGGTAGAAAGAACTGAGCGATTGGCACAGAGAGCACTAGCACAGAGAGCACATGCCCATTGTAACTAACCACTTTCTTCCCTAGCTTGATTCAATTATACCATTTAAGTGATACCGTTATGTGAAAAAATGATTGTTCCTATGATGTGAGAGCTTATGCTTTTGACCTGCTAGCTATTGAAAGAAAGTTTACCCATGGTGAAAAGACTGCGAGTCTGTGACATTTCATTCTTCGGTTCTTATTTTCTCCTTTTGAGCTTTTTTACTGTACGGTTCAGTCAAGTTTGTCACACTTAAAAATATGAGTTAGTGTGTGCACTCATATTGATATCTTTATTTTTTTTCTGATAAGATTGTATTTTATTCTCTATGGTTATTTAATACCATATAAATCACATTTATCCAAAATATTCTTAATTTTAGTTTTTTTTTAATTTCATCACACACTCCTTTAATAGTTATCTCTTTTCAACTATTTGTTTATCCTTACTCTCATTAAAAACTTTCTATGTGCGAAAAAAGTGTTATACTAAAGTTAAGGGGAATAGTAAAATTCTTTTGAATTCGATTAACTGAAAAAAAAAATTAGGCTTGTCCAATCCATAGCTTTATTCTTTTTCTGAACTATATAGGTTACATGGATAGGATTATATTGTTACCAGCTTATGTATATATCAAATAATGTTTTTAAGTGTGCAAAAATTAACTTACAAGCATGTCCTTTAAGTTAAGTTCATTGGAAAAAAGAGATGTAATTTAAAAAATTCTTTTAAATATTTATTTATTTTTAACTAGCTCTATTCTTTTTTCTTCGAACTTATGATTCGTAATGCCACATTTTTTTGGATCTTCAGATTTGTTCCAAGAATTTTAAGAAAAGAATATTCTCTTTTTAAGAGCACAAAAAAAGTACTCTGTTATGGAACTCTTAAAAAAAGAAGTATTTTCTTTTCTTCTTACAATTAGCTTGGTGTTAAGGACTTACATATTATGTAAGAACCGCGTAATTAATTAACCGCTTAATTAAATAATTTAATTGCCTAAAATAGGTTAAAAAATTTAGAATATTAATTAAAAGCAGGCCCAAATTGGACCCAAACCCAATATATAAATACTCTCATTAAAGGCCATTTCAGCCACTCTACACTTCATAACTCAACACACACAGCAGCTGGTAGGGTTAGAAAAGAAAGGAAGAAGACACTATTCACAATCACATTCATTCGACCATATCTCAAGCTACGGTACTCTGATTTGTGTGCCGTTTGCGGCCACGCAAAGCTCTTGCTGAGCCCGTTAGTTTATCTAACCAAAGTGGTAAGATTTTTGAAAATCCTTGCCCAAGTTTCATCTCTATGAAATTCAAAATTTTTAGGCTTGGTTTTTAAGTGATTTTTGTGATTTTGGGTGTTTAAGTACACTCTAGCACTTGATTGCTATTGAGTTTTGTCCTAATCAATGTTGGGTAAAGTGATCATATTCAAATCTCTTGTGATTTTGTGGATTTGATGAACTCTAGGTTGATTTATGATAAATTATGTATGTCTAGCTTGAATTGTGATTCTTGGAGTATTGATTTTTGAGTTGGTGGATTGTTGGTAACTTGAGGCTTGTTTGGAGTCTAAATTTGGTGTTTTGTGTATATTGAGAATCGGCCAAAGTATGGTTTTGGTTTTCTCTATGTAATATGTAATGTTTCATGAACTTTAGGCTAGTTGACCTTAGGATAGGATTGAATTGATTAAATGGTTAATTGGATTATGTATGTGATATGTGAATTGTGATGAGGTTGTATGAGTTGTATGTGGTTGAATGATAATTTTTATATGAGGATTGTTGATGATTGATAATGAATTAGGAGCCTTATTGATGTTGATGAATGTTGAGGATGATGAATTGATGTTAGGGATTGTGGATTATTGAGATTTGAGATTTATAAGTGGAAAGTGTTCGACGGAATTGATGAAATTATATGTTGGTAGGTTGTGGAATGATTGGAAAGTATCTAAACATAATTTAGGTACATTGGGACTATTTTGGATGTAGAATAATTGGCTTTGAATTGTGACTTTTGGTGAATTTGAGGTTTAAAAGTTTTTGGTAAAAATAGATTTTTGGCCAACTTCGACAGATCATAACTTGAGTCTCAGGATTTATATTTGAATGAAATTAGTTTCAAATTAAATATAATTTAAAGAGATTTAAAACGGTATAGATTTTGTGGATATTGGAATTCTGAAGGAAAAGTTAAGAACGTTGGAAGTTGGAGTCAAAAATATGAATTTCATGATATTGTAGAAAATTTGAAGTTCTGGTTTGTGTGCCTAGGTACACATCTGTGCCTACGAACAGAATAGAATGGGTGTTATAACTCGTTCATACGCAGGAGGGGTGTACATCTCGTGCATACGCACGAGGGGTGTGCACACGCACACCCTGGGAAAGTTTCATGTTATGCATACACACAATATCATGCGTATGCACAAGCCGGGAAGAGCCTTCTATTGCGTGCATACGCATAATCCTATGCGTACGCATGATAAACCCCTATTTTATGATTCATCTTGTACTCAATTGAGTGTTTTTATCAATTCTTCACCCACTTATTCATGTAAATTGCATGGTTTTACTTTCCCTTCCTTATTTTACGATATATATGAAAACATGTTTCCAATGCTTTAAAAATATTAATTTTAATTATCCTTTATTACCATTCGATGCCGTGATCTGTGTGTTAAGTATTTTCAGGCTACATAGGGCAGGAATGGCTTAGAGGACAGAAAGGAAACATACAAAAATGGAAGGAAAGCACAAAAATGGAGTTTTGAAGAAAAGGCAGCGACGCGAACGCATGGACGACGCGGACGCGTGCCTAGCACAAAATGGTAGCGACGCGTAAGCGTGGACGACGCGGACGCGTGGCTAGAGCAGAACGCAAATGACGCGTACGCGTGACAAGAAAAAACTCCAATTGACGCGCACGCGTGACCTACGCGCACGCGTGACGGACGCCACGTGCAGGAATCTACAGAAAACGCCTTCAGCTTTCTGGACCCTTTTTCGTCCCAAATCCAAGCCAGAAATACAGAATATAAGCCAGAGAATGGGAAATTCAAAGGGAACAAGAACAACAATTCCTAGAACATTCATATTCACAATTATTAGGTTTTAGATGTAGTTTTTAGAGAGAGAGACTCTCTCCTCTCTCTTAAGTTTTAGGATTAGGATTTCAACTTCTTCTCAGGTTCAATGTTCCTTTAATTTACTTTCTAGTTTTATTTATTCTATTACTTTAATTTTTGTTTATCTTTTCAATTTGATTTATGATTTTTTCTCATGTTAGATTTGAATATTCTATTTAATATTATTTGAGATATTTCAGACTTATGATTGTTTTATTCTATTTATAATGCTTCCAATTTAATTTATGATTTATTTTCTCCTTTTGCTTTGGTTAAGTAATTAGTAACACTTGAGTTATCAAACTCTGCAGTTGATTGGAAATTAGGATTGCTGATTGATTTGGATTCCTCTAAATCTAGACTTTCCATAGGAGTTGACTAGGACCGAGGAATCAAGTTAATTAATCCACTTGACTTACCTTTATTTAGTAATGGTTAACTAAGTGGGAGCAAAAATTCAATTCTCATCACACCTGATAAGGATAACTAGGATAGGATTCCCAGTTCTTATACCTTGCAAGAGATTTTTATAATTATTAATTTATTGCCATTTAAATTACTTGTTCTCTATTTCAAAAACCCAAAAACACGACTTATTCCATAATCAATAATAAATCACACCTCCCTACAATTCCTTGAGAAGACGACCCGAGGTTTAAAATCGGTTATAAATTTTATTGGGTTTTGTTACTTCTGACAACCAAACTTTTGTATGAAAGGATTATTGCTTGGTTTAGAAACTATACTTGCAACGAGAATTTATTGTGAATTCTAAACCATCAATCTTCAGTTCGTCAAAATGGCGCCGTTGCCGGGGAATTGCAAACGTGTGCCTTACTATTGGTTATTGTAAATATTTTATTTTGCTTGTTTATTTGATTTTATTTTTGTTTTTAATTTTTATTAGTTGCTATGAGTTCTCACCCCCGTCGCTCAGAGTTTGGTTCTAATATTGTTGAAAGGAATGGAAGCTATAATAGGAACATGCATCAAGGTCAAAATAATCAGAGATGGACGGAGCCACGAGGATCTGATCAACCCTTTAGGCAACAACACCTTCCAAAATACCATGGACGACGCCCATTCTACAATGCATGCCAAGACAATAGTTACGGTGGACCACTTCGTGACAACCAACCTCCACCAAATTACTATGGTCAAGAGCCATTCCGAGGTGCGTACCAAGATGATAGATATAGTGGACCCCCTTGTAGTTACCAACAAGACCCATCATATGCCTATGAACCACCTCATCAGCATAGCTTTGAACCACCATACTCACAAGCCCCCTATCACCATTCACCTCCATATGACCCTAACCCATATCCACCCCAATTCCAATCTAATTACTCCCAAGAACCACCACTTCCCTATGCACCATGTCAATATCCATCGACCCAAGAATCACGGGAGCGTCTCAAGGAAACAGTGGAAATATTTCATGCAACCCTTCACCAACTGGAGCAAGCGATCAATCGATTACCTTCCTGACGTTCGGACACTCAGGGAACCCCATGGCTTCATGTGGACAATCTAATGAAGAACGTAGCATGAAGGAGATACTAGAAACTCCAATGGACAGTAAGGAGCATGACTTTGTACTGGAGCAAGTGGAGGAAGCTGAAATTATCGAAGAAGAAGAATTGGTTGAAGACTTAGGAGATGCTGAACCTCCATGGGAATACAGAATTGTGAAGAATTCCGTCGAAGAATTTGCAATTGATGCTAAGGAGGATAGTGCACAGCCCCCAAAGCAAGTAGCTTATGAAGAACTGGACGGAACAACTCAAGAAGCGACTTTCCTTGATAATGATAATCACGAGTCAAGTTCTCCTAGTAATGAACTTGCATACGCAAGCGAATTCTTTGAGACTCAAGAATCCTCCCCAAATGAATACAAAGATGATGTGGAGGTAGACTTTTCTCAACCTCCGACTTATGACTTGAGCGATGAAGAAGATATCGAAGACTTTGATCAAGACGTGGTTGCAGTTGAAAAAGTTTGCAAAGAAGTGGAAGAATTCACAGAAGAATACAAGGGAGTAGAGCTTGCAAGACCACTGGTAGTACCTATCCCAAGGCCACTACCACTCAATACAAATTTCAAGTGGGTAAAATCTTTAGCCTTTATCTTTACTTTTCCACTTGAATATGGTTTGCTTGAAATAGATGGCCAGCTTAGAGCTCTTTGCGGCTTTAAGAGTAAAAGGGAAATGGTTCATGCTCAGAGCTGGTATGCAAGATTCAATGAGGTTCCACGCTTCACTTTGAAGTGTAGGGATTGGTTTCGAGTTCGATTCAATGGGTCTCGAAAGATGTTTGGTCATCTTGGTGAGAATACAACTTCCAAACCGCCCCGCTGGAAAAATATAGATCGAGACAAAGGCGGATATAAAAACAAGGTTTGGGATCCTGGAATCTATTATGATATTCAGCACCCCGAGAGCTTGAAAACCTGTTTGAATTTGCTCAAGGGCTTTACATGCCTAGTTTGAGACCTCGGAGGCTGTTGGCATTCCAAACAGTGGTGGAAATTTTTGGATGAATTCAAGCACAAGCCACCATAGCAGAAAGCTCATCGAATGTCCAACTTAAGGACTTTAACTAGAAGTACTAGGTGGGAGACAACCCACCATGGTATGATCGTTCCTTTTTCAATTTCGATCTTATTTCGTTTTGTTTGTTTTTAAGTTTTATTTTATTCTATCTTCATTGAACCTGGAATTATTCATAGCATTCACATTAGCATTGCATTTTGCATCCTGCATATAAAAAAAAAAGCAAGCACCCCACGCGCGCGCATGGGCCACGCGTGGGCGTCAATTGCAAATCGGCATCACAAATTAAACGCCCAGAAAGTTGGGCTGGAATCGTATGGCTGTGGTGCATGTAGGCACAATTTAGGCCACACGATCATGTCTAAGACGCGAACGCGTCACCTTCATTATACCTCACACACGCGATCTGACGCGAATGCGTCACTTTAACTTCACACACACCACGCGAAAGCGTGGGCGACGCGTACGCGTCGCGTGAAAATCTTAGCCCCGCTAATTGGAAACAGAGAGTTGCGCCAAAACGACGCTGGAATTGTGCGTTTTTCACAATTCTGAGTGACGCGTATGCGTGCCCCCGCATACGCGTCACTTTCATTATCCCATAATCACGCGTTCGCGTCAATGACGCATTCGCGTCATTGCCCTTTTTGCCTCATTCACGCGATCGCGTGACCCATGCGTTCGTGTCGATTCAAATCCACTAAACACCACCCACGCGAAACCCTAACCCATTTCGTGTCACCCCCCAATCCCTATCTGCACTCTCTCTTCTCATCTCCCCAACCACCACCACACCACCGTCCCACCCTCACCAAGCCACCACACCACCATCGCCGACCAGGACCACTTCCCTCCCCTCCTTCTTCCCTTTTTCTTTCCTTTTCACCCCGAATCACCACATGCCCCCACTGCCCCCACCGAACCGCCGCCGTGCCGCCTTCCAGTGCCGTCGCGTCACCGCCACCGCCATCTCTTTGATTCCATACTCTACACCTCTGCCCACCAGGTTCCGCCAAACAACGATTCCTCTTTTCGTTAGTTAGTTGCATTTTTTTCAAATTATGTTCAAATTAGGATAGTTAGAGAGATGCATGATCGTAGTGGTTTTTAGGTGGTTAGGTAGCTAGGATGTGGTTAGTGGATTTTGGCCTGATAATTGTGCCGTTCTTGTTAATCGTTTTATCTATTCTGCAATTTTGAATATGCTGTGATGCTGATGTTGTTCATATGCTGCTCTTTACTATTCTTTGATGCAAATTGAAGTTTGTTTAATTTAAATTCATGTGAATTACTATTCGTTACTCTTTTCTGCACTACCTTATTCTCATATGAATTGTTTTTGCTGTTGTTTATTATCCGGGCATGTCCAATTTTTAGAGGAAATGCTGTCCAATTTTTTTCAGCAAATTGTTTCAACTCAACCACAATTCATGAATTAGTTTTGGAAATTTTGAGTTTCCACTAATTGCTTTACACAAAACCAATTCATGAATGCACGGGCTAGCTTTCTTATTCTTTCTGATTCCCTTCTTTGATTAAATCAACATTATTGATGATTTTACTTTAATTTTGCATTTCTTTTCTATGATTAAATCATCAATAATCTGCAATATTGACTTGAATTTGAGTTACTTGTTATTCAAATTTGTGCAATTTTAGTTAATTGGGAACCATAACACCATGCCACTTACTTTAACTTCATTTTTAACTCTTAACCACTTTTAACTTTCTAACTCTTTAGTTTTCAACTAACCACTTTAAAAACCACTTCAAGGCATGTTTTCTATTTTTTCTAATTAACAAGAGTTTCACATATCATATATTTTGGATTGTGATTTCTATTCTTCAACTTTTAACATGCCTACAATCCAAAATTTTACATCAATTTAACTCAATTCATGCCTATATTGCCACTTTAATCCTCTTTTGCCCCTCTATGCTTCTATTGATATATTCCTATTTGCTTACCTGTTTTCCTGCTTTAATTCTTAAACTGTATCCTGGAATTTCTGCTTTTCAGGATGTCTGACCCTAAAAGTAAAGGAAAGGGTAAAGCAACCACTGGCAAAAGGAAAAGAGGAGAATCCTTTACCTCTATTTTGGATATCCTCCACGATGATTCTTGGCGGGAGAAGAACTTTACCCCGCAGGAAAAGGCCGATCAGCTACTGCCTGCCACAGACCCTATCAAGTTTGCCAATAGATACTGTGAGCTAAAGTATCTAGTTTTTGCCACTTCTAGGAAACTATACCTGGAAAGGACCCTCAAAATTCCAGAAGAACTCAAACAATACACTTCAGAACAAATTAAACAGAGAGGCTGGTTCTTCTTGGAAAGAAACTTGACTGAAGTCAACTCATCCTGGGTCAGAGAATTCTACTGTAACTACTTCAAAACATCCCTGGATGCAGTACAGCTTCGAGGCAAGCAGATTCTGGTTACTGAGGAAGCAATAGAAGAAATCCTCCAGCTCCTACCTAAATCAGATCAGCCAGACGGTTACCAAAAGGCTGAGAAGGATATGAGATTCATGAGATTTGACTGGGACGTAGTCAAGAGGACTATAGCTCTTGATCCTACTATTCCATGGGTCATGAGCAAGTCCACAGTGGCCCCAAAAGGAATTAAGCTCATTTATCTGAACGATGAGGCTCGGCTTTGGCAGCAGATTCTGAGTAACTACGTGATGCCGAGCACTCATGAGACAGAGGTGCCAGCTGCTATGATTACCCTCATCTGGTGTGTGATGGAGGAAAAAGACTTATATCTGCCCCGCTTTATCCGGTATTACATAGTTAGAGTCCATGTCAGAGGCACCCTCCCTTTTCCATATTTGATCACTCAGTTGGGCCGCCGAGCTGAGGTGCCCTGGGAGCTAGCAGATGAGAAGCCAACCGTCACCGACTGCAAGAAGATCATCCCTCACAGTAGGAAGTTTCAGGCTTTGGGCTACAGACCTCCATTTCTCACTGCCTCTGCTAAGGCAGCCACATCTTCCGCTGCCCCTTCATCTACTGCTACACCAGCCACTACCATAGCACCTCCACCTGCTTCAGAGCCCATCTACCACTTAGTGCGCTACCTCTTCGAGCGCCTGGATCGTATGAGCGTCGCAGCAAGCGACGCTACGAGCACTTAAAGTTGATGATCCGATCCAGCAGTGACATCCCCTTCGAGCCTGACACACCATCGGAGCCATCTGATGCAGAGGTGGACGATCACGAGGAGGAGGCACGTGCAGAGGCTGAGCAGGGAGGACTTGAGCAGGCTGGGCCACATCATGAGGAGCCCCATCAGATACAGCCGGCTGATCCAGAGATCCCTCTACAGACAGAGCCTCCACTTCAGCAGGCAGACCCTCTAGTGCACGAAATTGTGGTCACATTAATGTAGTACTCTTTGTTATTGTATGGAATCATTATTATGGCTCTTTACTATGTGTGGACACAACTCCGTTCAACTAACCAGCAAGTGTACTGGGTAGTCCAAGTAATAAACCTTACGTGAGTAAGGGTCGATCCCACAGAGATTGTTGGTATGAAGCAAGCTATGATCAATAGTCTCCTAAGATGAACAATGGATTAAAACTGAGACCAAAGATTGTCAAAAAGACTAGTAAAAGGTCCTATTTATAATAAACTAGCTACTAGGGTTTACATGAGTAAGTAATTGATGCATAAATCCACTTCCGGGGCCCACTTGGTGTGTGCTTGGGCTTGGGCTTGAGTGTTACACGTGCAGAGGCCATTTGTGGAGTTGAACGCCAGTTTCTGTGCCAGTTTGGGCGTTCAACTCTGGTTTTGGATCCTTTTCTGGCGCTGGACGCCAGATTTGGGCAGAAGGCTGGCGTTGAACGCCAGTTTACGTCGTCAATTCTTGGCCAAAGTATGGACTATTATATATTGCTGGAAAGCCCTGGATGTCGACTTTCCAACGCAATTAGAAGAGTGTTATTTTGAGTTCTGTAGCTCCAGAAAATCCACTTTGCGTGCAGGGAGGTCAGAATCCAACAGCATCAGCAGTCCTTTTTCAACCTCTGAATCTAATTTCTGCTCAAGTCCCTCAATTTCAGCCAGAAAATACCTGAAATCACAAAAAAACACACAAACTCATAGTAAAGTCCAGAACTGTGAATTTAACAGCCTTGCACTCTCCTTTTGGGTTCTCTTCTGTATTGCTTGGGAGAGTACTAGGAGGGATTTCAGTGATCCTTTTACTCAGCTGGCCCACTCGTGCTTCCAGATTTCTAATGGAAGACCTTGTTTCATTCATGAAACTTACAGTGGCCGTAGATAGATCAGAGACTAGATTTGCTAATTTAGAAGCATTTTGTTCAGAGTTCTCTGTCTGTTGCTGAGTGGATGATGGAAAAGGTTTATTATTGCTAAACCTGTTTCTTCCACCATTATTAAAGCCTTGTTGAGGCTTTTGATCCTTCCATGAGAAATTTGGATGATTTCTCCATGATGAGTTATAGGTGTTTCCATAAGGTTCACCTAAGTAATTCACCTCTGCTATTGTAGGGTTCTCAGGATCATAAGCTT
>NC_029788.2:77156214-77158423 GCF_000816755.2 Arachis ipaensis | reverse complement strand
AGAGATCATATTGACTTGCTGAGTCAATATTTTATTCTGAGCCAATATGGCATTCAGAGTATCAACCTCAAGAACTCCCTTTTTCATAGGCGTCCCATTGCTCACGCTTCCATGTAAATTGGAATTAGGTGCAGTAAAGTCACCAAGCATCTTCCTTACATTATTATTATTTTCGGCTGCCATCTCCTCTGCCTGTTCGAAAATTTCTAAAAGGCTATCTCTGGATTGTTGTATTTTAGCTTCTCTTAATTTTCTCTTCAGAGTCCTTTTAGGTTCTGGATCTGCTTCCACAAGAATGTTCTTATCCTTGCTCCTGCTCATATGACAAGGAAGAATGGACAGAAAAATAATAATAATAATAGAGATCCTTTATACCACAGTATAGGGATCCCTTTGTGAGTGGAAGAAAAGAGAGGGAGATAAAGAATGTGATGTAAAGGAAGAAACACAACTGTACCGATGGAAGAGATGTGAGATGAGATGTTAGGATATGAATGAATAAATAGAATAGGATGGGGGAGGTATAATTTTCGAAAATTATTTTGAAAAAGAGTTAGTGATTTTTGAAAAATGGTTTTTGAAAAATGTTAGAAATTTTCGAAAAATTCTTAAAATTTAAAAATAAAAATAATTAGTTAATAAAAAAGAAATTTTTGAAAAAGAGGGGAGATATTTTCGAAAATTAGAGAGAGAGAGAGTTAGTTAGGTAGTTTTGAAAAAGTTAAGAAACAAACAAAAAGTTAGTTAGTTGGTTGAAACAAATTTTGAAAAGGTAAGAAGTTAGGAAGTTAGAAAAGATATTTTGAAAAGATATTTTTGAAAAAGATAAGATAAGAAGATATTTTTGAAAAGATATGATAGGAATTAGTTTTTTGAAAAAGATTTAATTTTTAAAATCTCAATTAATGACTTGATTCATAAGAAATCACAAGATATGATTCTAGAACTTAAAGTTTGAATCTTTCTTAACAAGCAAGTAACAAACTTCAAATTTTTGAATCAAAACATTAATTGATTATTTTATTTTCGAAAATTTGGTATAAAAATAAGAAAAATATTTTTGGAATTTTCGAAAATAACTAAGAATTTTGAAAAAGATTTGATTTTTGAAAAAGATTTTGAAAAAGATAAGATTTTCAAATTGAAAATTTGATTTGACTCATGAGAAACAATTTGATTTTAAAAATTTTTGAAAAAGTCAATCCAAATTTTCGAATTTGGTGAGAGAAAAAGGGAAAGATATTTTTTTTATTTTTGAAATTTTTTTTGATGAGAGAGAAAAACACAAAAAAGATGCAATGCATGAAATTTTTAGATCAAAACATGTGATGCATGCAAGAATGCTATGAATGTCAAGATGAACACCAAGAACACTTTGAATGTCAAGATGAACATCAACATTTTTGAAAAATTTTTAATGCAAAGAAAACATGCAAGACACCAAACTTAGAATTCTTTAATGCTTAGGCACTAAGAATTCAAGAATGCATATGATAAACATGAAAAGACACAAAACAAAAAATCATCAAGATCAAACAAGAAGACTTACCAAGAACAACTTGAAGATCATGAAGAACACTATGAATGCATGATATTTTCGAAAAAATGCAAGATGCATATGCAAGTGACACCAAACTTATAACATGACTCAAGACTCAAACAAGAAACACAAAATATTTTTGCTTTTTATGATTTTCTAATTTTTTTGGATTTTTATTTTATATTTTTCGAAAATTATATGAAAAAGAAAAATAAGGATTCCAAAATTTTTAATATGAATTCCAGGAATCTTGCCATCTTAGTCTAAAGCTTCAGTCCAGGAATTAGACATGGCTCACTAGCCAGCCAAGCTTTCAATGAAAGCTCCAGTCTAAAACACTAGACATGGCCAATGGCCAGCCAAGCTTCAGCAGATATGGATACTTTTCATGTATAGAACAACTAAGTGTGTGAGAATCTCTTCATTTGTGATGGTAAGTTGAAACCCCAGTCCAAAAATTAGACATGGCTTACAGCCAGTCAGGATTCAACAAATCATCATGAAACACTAGAATTCATTCTTAAAAATTCTGAAGAAAAATATATTTTTGAAAATATTTTTATTTTTATTTTTTTTTCGAAAACAGATGAGAAAATTTTAGAAATTATTTTTGAAAAATTTTTGAAAAGAAAACAAAAAGAAAATTACCTAATCTGAGCAACAGGATGA
>NC_029788.2:77155315-77156196 GCF_000816755.2 Arachis ipaensis | reverse complement strand
TTTTGTGCCAGTTTGGGCGTTCAACTCTGGTTTTGGATCCTTTTCTGGCGCTGGACGCCAGATTTGGGCAGAAGGCTGGTGTTGAACGCCAGTTTACGTCGTCAATTCTTGGCCAAAGTATGGACTATTATATATTGCTGGAAAGCCCTGGATGTCTAATTTCCAAAGCAATTGGAAGCGCGCCATTTCGAGTTCTGTAGCTCCAGAAAATCCACTTTGCGTGCAGGGAGGTCAGAATCCAACAGCATCAGCAGTCCTTTTTCAACCTCTGAATCTGATTTCTGCTCAAGTCCCTCAATTTCAGCCAGAAAATACCTAAAATCACAGAAAAACCCACAAACTCATAGTAAAGTCCAGAAATGTGAATTTAACATAAAAACTAAGGAAAACATCCCTAAAAGTAAATAGATCCTACTAAAAACATACTAAAAACAATGTCAAAAAGCGTATAAATTATCCGCTCATCACCCTCCGACCCTCATACAGACTGCAGACCCTCAGCCCACCACCGAGACACCAGCAGCACATCCTTCTGGAGATGCCACTTCTTCACACACAGTTTGATAGAGCATCGAGGACGATGCTATTATTTAAGTGTGGGGAGGTCACCATCTCCGACGAACTTTATTTTGGTGAACAACTTTTCAGACTCTCTTTTATCCTATTTTGTTTATTTTTTGTATTTTTGTTTATTTTATTTTTATCTTTTAGTACTTGCACATTTTTCTTTATTTTTACTTTATTTCTGCATTTTGCACTTTGGTTTATATATATATATATATATATATATCTTAGATATTTGGTTTAGTTTAGTTTGCACATTTAGTTTATTAGTTGTGATATAGATTATATGGATTAATTTTACCCTTTTACCCTTTTAG
>NC_029788.2:77139647-77155190 GCF_000816755.2 Arachis ipaensis | reverse complement strand
TATATATATAGCAATAAATGTTGGTTAATTGACAACATTTTTCAAGAAAAATACTAAATTTTATAAAAGCCATTCTAAGATTCACATTGAGTTGAATGGAACTTCTTCCTCTCTACTTTCATGACATACATAATTGATATTTGGTTTTTGAGTCAAAGAACACACAACCCATGAGTTTTTGAGCTTAATTGTATGGTTACATTCAACCATAAATTTCATTCCTGTGTGTTTCGCACTTCTTTTCTATGCTTGTAATCTTAACTTTGTTTCAATCTATATGTCCAATATAGAATGTAGATACATACATGCATGTGATTGAGGCCATTATTTGAATTTTTGCTCACTCATCCCAAATAAGCCTACCTCCTACATCATCCTTGTTAGCCCCCTTGAGCCTTTTAATCCCCTTTTGTTCTATAACCACATCACTAGCCTTAAGCGGAAAAATAAATCAAAAATCCCAAGTTGAATCCTTGGTTAGCTTAAGATAGAGATTGTGTATCCACTAAGTGTGGGAAAACGTGGGAACATGGGTTGATAGGAACGGTATTAAATTAAGAAATTAATCAGAAATTTTGGGAGCATGCTCATGAGAAACCAATTTAAATTAAAATACCATGTGCATTGATATATGTTATGATTGAAAAAAAATCCTTTTTTAATTAAATAAGTAAATAAGGGGACAAAATTACCCCAATAATAAGTTTAGTGAAGAAATCAATGCACATGAGGTAGAATTAAAATAAAGTGGGTATATGAGTATGTAATAAGAAAGTGGGAAAATTGGGAAGACCAGGATAATTTTGAATTTTTTTATAGAGAATATATATGTTAGGTGAGATCTTAGACTAATCAAGGATTCAACTTATAGCTCACTTAGCCTTATATATATATATCCCCACCTTTACCTTGGCTCCATTACAACCCTGAAAAGACCTCATGATGTTTGTATGTATGCATTAGATATTTGTTGATTGGTTAGATGAAGAACAAAGTCTTAGAAAATATGAATAGAAAAGAATAGAATGATTAACCCCAAACACTGAGTGATTAGAGAGTAAACACAAAAATCCAGCGAGGGTTCAATAGCTCATCTCCATATATCCAGATTTAATTATTTAATTATCTTGCAAGTTTGTGAAATACTTTAACTCAACTCAATTATGAAAGTGGTTCAACATGATTTAGGCTTGGCTATGCATATATGATTCCTTGAAATTATGAATCAAATTTAACCACATGTAAGCTCTATATATATAGGTGGATGATAGTTAGAATTGCATGTTTCATTTAGGTAGCTTGCATTTAGAATAGGTTGCATTGCATAAGATTCCACCATTCTACCTTCACTTTTTCTCTTGGATTTAGCATGAGGACATGCTAGTGTTTAAGTGTGGAGAGGTTGATAAACCCCTATTTTATGATTCATCTTGTGTCCAATTGAGTGTTTTTATCAATTCTTCACCCACTTATTCATGTAAATTGCATGGTTTTACTTTTCCTTCCTTATTTTATGATATATATGAAAACATGTTTCCTATGCTTTAAAAATATTAATTTTAATTATCCCTTATTACCATTCGATACCGTGATCTGTGTGTTAAGTATTTTCAGGCTACATAGGGTAGGAATGGCTAAGAGGACAGAAAGGAAACATACAAAATGGAAGGAAAGCACAAAAAAGGAGTTTTGAAGAAAAGGCAGCGACGCGAACGCAGAGACGACACGGACGCGTGCCTAGCACAAAATGGCAGCGACGCGTACGCGTGGACGACGCGGACGCGTGCCTAGAGCAGAACACAAATGATGCGTACGTGTGAACGACGCGTACGCGTGACAAGGAAAAACTCCAATTGACGCGCACGCGTGACCACGCGCACGCGTTACGGATTCCACGTGTAGGAATCTGCAGAAAACGCCCTCAGCAATTTCTGGACCCTTTTTCGGCCCAAATCCAAGCCAGAAATACAGAATATAAGCCAGAGAATGGGGAATTCAAAGGAACAAAAACAACAATTCATAGAACATTCATATTCACAATTATTAGGTTTTAGATGTAATTTTTATAGAGAGAGGCTCTCTCCTTTCTCTTAAGTTTTAGGATTAGGATTTCAACTTCTTCTCAGGTTCAATGTTCCTTTAATTTACTTTCTAGTTTTATTTATTCTATTACTTTAATTGTTATTTATCTTTTCAATTTGATTTATGATTTTTCTCATGTTTTATTTGAATATTCTATTTAATATTATTTGAGGTATTTCAGATTTATGATTGTTTTATTCTATTTATAATGCTTCCAATTTAATTTATGATTTATTTTCACCTTTTTCTTTGGTTAAATAATTGGTAACACTTGAGTTATCAAACTCAGCAGTTGATTGGAAATTAGGATTGCTGATTGATTTGGATCCCTCTAAATCTAGTCTTTCCATAGGAGTTGACTAGGATCGAGGAATCAAGTTAATTAATTCACTTGACTTACCTTTATTTAGTAAGGGTTAACTAAGTGCGAGCAAAAATCCAATTCTCATCACACCTGATAAGGATAACTAGGATAGGATTTCCAGTTCTTATACCTTGCAATAGATTTTTATAATTATTAATTTATTTCCATTTAAATTACTTGTTCTCTATTTCAAAAACCCAAAAACACGCCTTATTCCATAATCAATAATAAATCACACCTCCCTGCAATTCCTTGAGAAGACGACCCGAGGTTTAAATACTTCGGTTATAAATTTTATTGGGTTTTGTTACTTGTGACAACCAAACTTTTGTATGAAAGGAATATTGCTTGGTTTAGAAACTATACTTGCAACGAGAATTTATTGTGAATTCTAAACCATCAATCTTTAGTTCGTCAACACACAAGCCATGTTTTTCAAAGAAAACCTTGTTTTTAACTGTATTACCTTCCTTGCAAGCTTGTAAACTTCCATAACACTTGTTTAAGATCCCTTAGCTTCTTTGTAGGCTTTGAAATATAGGAGACTACAATAAATGAATTAGTTAGTTATTTTTTGGTAATATGTTTAGAAGACGGAGACTTAAGTTTCTGAAGTACTGGGGATGAACTAGCTAGGTATTTGTGACGAAGTACTATATTGATGATGAAATTGAGGACTTGAGAACTCATGATGATTATGTCGAGTCTGGGACTCGGAGATGAATGATGAAACTCAGAATGAGCTAAGATATTTTACCATGAATCATTAAATTGCCTTTGAAAATGATTATTTCTTTTGAATAATATTAATAAGATGTAGGCTTAAGGGCAGTGGTTCGTCCCGCTTATGTTGAGTTGTAGGCATAGGGTGTGGGGTTCGTCCCACTTATACTGAGGTGTGAGGGCTGTGATAGAAGTTTCGCTCACATACTTTTGGTTATAAGAGTGGTCGAGCACTATATCTCATGGAAAGTAAGCCGGGCACTATATCCCAAAGGGTTCCTATTTATAAATGTGACCGAAAGTGACATTCCCATGGGAATGTGTCGGGTTGGCAATTGAACCGACAATGTGATATCACAGCCAATAGAACAGGCATTCATCATGTGCATTTTCTATATGTTTGCTTCCTTTACCTACTTGCATTATTTTGCCTAATTGTATAATATGTTTATATACTTCTTGAATTCCTTGTTGTATATGTCATATTACTTGTGTATTATTTGTTTGTATCTATTTGTGTTTACTACTGAGGTTGAGGAAGTTCAATAGGCGGTGGCAATAGGGTCGCATGGAGGTTAGGTTGGTGCGGGCTGTGGGACAGCGGTGTTGGTTTAGTTAGAAAACTCCCTATGTTAGATGTCCCTTGTTTCATTACGGTTTTATTTTATGATTTTAACTTTAGCATTGTTTTAAACTTGAATCTTAAGTTTGATGTAAAGTTTTAGAATTTCCTTTGGTGTCCCAGAACCTTATATCTCACATATTGGGCACTGTTACCATGCTGAGAACCTCTGCTTCTCATACCATATTCTGTTGTTGTTTTTCAGATGCAGGTTATGACCTACCACGGTGAGTTGCGAGATGCTAACAGAGCGGAGGACTTTTGTTCTCTTTTATATTTTGGTTTATCTTGTCATAGATATACTCTCTCTTTGTATTTTAGACTTTGTTGCCTTAGAGGCTTGATATGAGAGATAAGTTGTAAATATTGTTTTAACTCAAAAATTTTGTATTGTCTATGTGTAACTAGTCGGTCTAAACTCCACGGGCTATGGCTAGTGTTCTTTTGTCTATCATACTTATACATATATCTATCTTGATTATTATTGTATTATGTCCTATGTTGTATCTTGTGCCTTTACGCTTTTAGTTAACGTGTGAACGCTTCGCGCTTTTTTTTTCTGTTTTGAGCATAGGTATATATTATTGTATAAGTCTTAGAACTGTCGTGGCACTTTGTTATCATTTGATTTATGGCATGAGGTAAGGCTTAGGGTAATTAGGGTGTTACATATTACATTATATTTCATTTAAAGAGTAACTTTTATTTGATATTTTTTTTGGTTTTAAGTAGAATTTCTTTGTTATACTAAAGGACATTTACCTTGAACTCTTTTCAATTTGTTCAACTTATTATTTTGTAGTACATGCAACATATTCATTGTTAGATATTTGAAGTAAAATGTTTTTGCTTAATCAAATTAGTGTTATGTGAATTATTTATCAAATTCATTTCAAGAGTTATTTTTTTTAATTTAATAATGTTCTTATTTAGCAATACTTACATTTGTGATATGTGTGAGAGCTAGATTGTAATAATATTTAAGGATCGATTGATCATTGAGCATTTTTATTAGTTGAGGCTCCTATCTTGATAATGAACATTATTGTACTATAAAGAAAATCAAAAGTAATTTTGTTTTTAGCTGCTATAAGTGTTACTTCATATAATTGTATTTCATCATAGAATTGTGAGCTACTTATGAAATTGAATGGCAATCATATTGAAAGTGTATTATGTGAAGATGAATTTGTGCAATTTGTAGTTATATTTCATGGTGGCTTAATTCTTGAACTTTTTTTAAATTATCTAACTATTTGACTAATTTAAATAACTTACACCCTCTTAATTATGAGGTTGAAATTTTGATATAATAATATCATCAACTGCTATGTTACATTCGGATTTTTTGAATATGTTTTGCTCTTTTATTTTTGAATCACTCAATTGATTTATAAAATACTTTAATATTGAATTGTTGTTCATGAAATCTTCAATTGCATTTGTTAGATTATTGGATCATTGTTGTATTTTCTGGATCTATTTATAGAATTAAATTTTAACTGGAGCTAGGATTACTAATAGTTTGGATAACAATCTAAATTCTTAATGTGTCATGTATTATGCCTTTGTAATTTTTCTTTTGGAATCCTAATAATAGTAGTAGCATTTTCACCATCAAGTTAAGATCTGAATTGTGATTTTCATTATGTGTTGGTATAGGAAAAGTGCAAGCAATATTTTAGAAAAAAGAGGTAGAATTGCTTTTATTTATGGAGGCATTGGAGTTGAGCAAAGACCAAGAGGTGAATGCATTAGAATAGTGTTTTAACAACCACAATTGTAGGAGATTTTATTTCTACTCGCTTTCTATTTATTTTTTCACCATGATTATCTCTACATGACATATGCTATATACGAGTCCATTTAATTTTAATTAAATGATTATTCATAAGGAGAATATTTAATATACTTTATAGTATATGCAATTAATTAATTGGCTTTATATATAATAATAGTAACATAATGTATTATGATTGGGAGCTACATATATTGAATAAAAATTATAAGTGATAAATTGTTGAGTCATGGTGGAGGGTGATAGCAACTCCATTTGATTTATGTGGTGCTTTTAATTATATGATGAATAAGGTGTTATTGCTTAAGAAAATTTAGGATTTTAAAGTAATTGCTTCCTTTCTTTCTTTCATTTTAGGAATCTAATCCATACATTAAAAGAGTGTTTCGAGGTAGTGGAAAACCGATATTTCTACAAGGAAAAAACTTTAAGGTTGGCATTCATGTGATCTATTGTTTATATTCAAATAGTATAGGATCTTTTCGAATTATCTTTGTCTGTGGTGACAATAGATATGGTTTCTTGCTCAAATCAGAGTCTTTTTTGTGTTCTTTCTAAAAAACAAAAATTTGTCCTTTCCATCTTGATCTATCTATGTTCTGGGTCTTTTTTATGTGAAAATTATTCACACTCCATTTAGTTTTGTCTTTATTTTGGTGGGGATTGTCCATTTTTCATGACTATTATTTTCTTCTTGTTAATCAAATTTCTAAGCTGCGTTAGGTTGTTGGTAGTAAACAATGTGATTTTGGAATTTTTTTTTCTAATGTATTGTTCATCCTTTGTTGTTGTTCTATTTGGTAGTGTTTAGTGGTAGATGCTATTATTTATGATTTGATATCTTTGAATTTTCTTTTTTTTAAAGTAGTCCTATTTTATTATCTCTCTATGATTCTTTAGCTTTAGGGTATATTTAGTTCTTAGAGTCTCTATTGTGATTTAAGAATGGATGATATTTTTTTTTGAGTTTGAAATATGGTTAGGTTTTTATGTGGATTGATATGTATATTTTTTTTATAAGAGGATATTTCTATATCGGTTCCATTGTGTCTCAAGTGATTATACTGTTATTCCCTTACTTTTTTATCACTCTTCATATTATATGAGATATTCCAACTACATAATTAGCTAAAAATCAATATTTTTGGTAAGATTACTGTATAGACTTATTTCACATTGCTTTTAGCCAGGATGAGTTTAATTTCCACTGAAACAAATCAAATTTAAAGCCGTTGTTTGGCTATTTAAATTAAAACTATATTATTTTGAATAAAAATGCTATCTCCACACTACTAATTGGCAAGTTCTCATTTGAGTCATTCATATCCTAATTCATGACTTAATTCTATATATACATATGATGAGCGAATATTTTATACGCTTTTTGGCATCATTTTCATATAGTTTTTAGTAAGTTTTATTTAGTTTTTATTAAGTTTTTATATGTTTTAGTTTTAAATTCACATATTTGGATTCTACTATGAGTTTTTGTATTTTTGGACAATTTTAGGCATTTTCTGGCTGAAATTGAGGAGCTGGAGCAAAAGTCTGATTTAGAGACAGAGAAAGCACTGCAGATGCTGTCCGGATCTGACCTGCCTGCACTCGGAAGAGATTTTCTAGAGGTACAGTGGTCTAAATGGAGCGCTCTCAATGGCTGTTGAAAGCTGACTTTTAGATCTTTCCAACAATATATAATAGTCCATACTTTGCTTCGGATTAGAAGGCCCAAAACTGGCGTCCAACGCCAGCTTTCTGCCCCCTTCTAGGCGTCTAGCGCCCAAAAGAGCAGAGACTAATGTACAAATGCCCAAAGAGGACCCCCTAGCTGGCGTTTCACACCCCAGAGACCTCATAGCACGTGGAACTCATCAAATCTCATCCCAAACACTCACTAAGTGGGCCCCAGAAGTGGATTTTAGCACTAAAAAGACTATTTTACCATTACTAGTCATTTGTTTAGTATTTAAGGGATTATGTTTACGAAATTCACACTTTTGGATGCTATTTTTGAGTTTTACCTTGTGTTTTTACATCATTCTGAGTTTCTAAACCTCCTAGGTTGAGGGGAGAAGCCCTGCTGAGTTCTATGAATTAATAAAAGTATTACTGTTTCTCTTCGATCTGTGTTTGATTAATTCTAAGATGTATATTCGTTCTTCATTAATATGAATGCGTTGAACTGGCATAAGGTTATCATATTCTACATGGGTTCAGAGTGTGTCTTTCATCGAACAATGATGAACCACCAGCTTGAATATACGTCTCTCAGAAGGCTAATCCACAACTTCGTTGGAGACTTCTCGAGACATCAGTTCAGCCGATTTCTTGGGAGATTAGGTTCCCTGTGGTTGAGGCTAGAACCCAAGGTGAAGCATTTTCTGATCCAGAAGATCTGACCTTGTCTGTGGCATTTTGAGTAGGATCATTAAGAAGAATGAACTGTACGAGCTTCACCCTCAATCAGAATGGATTCGCACTAAACCTGGGGTTCAGATTTGGAGGAGTATTGGCAGCTACTCAAACTAGTGTCAATCACATACAGCCTGCCATTGAAGAAATCACTCACAAGCAAAGAGAGCAATAATACCGGAGTTAATTCAGAAAGGCAAAGCAACTCCAATCCTCAACTCTATCTTTAAAGTATTAGCACCCTATTATAATAATCTCACAAATATTTATCTATCAAGCTTCTGATCTGCCTGACTAAAACCTGTAAGATAACCATAGCTTGCTTCAAACTACAATCCTCATGGGGTCGACCCTGACTCGCTCAGGTATTACTTGGACGACCCAGTGCACTTGCTGATACTGTTATACGAAGGTGTGGGGATTCGTAAGCACCAACATACATGAAAATTAAAATATGCATGGAGGCTTTTTGTCTATTAATATGTAATTAGGTAGTGTTAATAATGAATATTGTTACATATATCAATTATGGGCAACGCACACAGGAAGCTATGATGACTTTCTTTGTCTAAATTCAAAAGCACCTTAGCTTCCTCCTAATTCGAATAGTAGCCGACATATACTACATACACATAAACATGAAATAAACTCTATTATAAAGAAGCTTTGTTATTTGGTACTTTTCTATAGGCACATGTGGTTGTGTTCTAAATTTCATTCCATTGATTTTAACAAATGTAGAAATTTTATAAAATATCACCAGGCACAATGGTTGATATTATTATTGCATAAAATTTACATAGCTAATTATTGTCTGATCTTTAAAGGCAACGTAAGCTTCTTGATAGGTAATTGCATACCAATATGTTTTGTACATTGCTGTTTATAGTTTATTTCATGCCCGAATGAATATATTTGCAGAATTCAAAGTCAGAATTTCTTCTTTTTTCCTGTATCATCCACTATGTTTTGCTTATAAGCTATTATTGATGTTTCAAAGTTTCAAATACTACCTTAAATCTTAAACTTCTCTATTTTGCTTTGTTACTCTTTTTATATTTAGTGGCTAAATTGTTCATAGCTTAGACCTTGAGCTAGCAGAAGCTGTTACTCTTTATAATTTTTTATTAGACCATGGAGTTCCATGATAGCTTATTAGGCAGGATTATGTTTTTTATCTCCTAATAATGTCAGATTGGCTCTAAAGAGAGTGAGTTGTCTATCGTAGATAAATAAATGTCTCCTAAATCATAATATATATCAAAGAGTGGCTTTGTAAATTTCATGCTAATATTCATTGTTTGTATTAATATATGCAGATTAACAAAGCAAAAAACATGTGAATGTTTAATTTAATAGTTTCTTATGGCATTTATATGAAGTTTGTAGAAGTTTTTTTCTTATTTCTTCTTGGCTAGGTAATTCTTTTCATGTTAAATTTATATATTTACCTTGCTGAAGCATTTAAAAATTATGTAGTTGTTTTAATTTGAATCCTCCTTTTCCATTTCACTTAGAGTTCTTCATCATAATTTGTCAATTTTTTCTCTTAAAATTGATGCTAGGGCATTTTGGCCAGTTTCACTGACCTTTTCTTTACTGTTTTAGGGTAGTTTCATGCATTTTCTTAGTAAATAAGCAAGTTTTGGGTAGAAATACACTTACATCTTGATTCAAGCAAATATTGTAAACTTT
Organism: Arachis ipaensis; assembly: GCF_000816755.2. Lineage (NCBI taxonomy): Eukaryota > Viridiplantae > Streptophyta > Magnoliopsida > Fabales > Fabaceae > Arachis > Arachis ipaensis. The sequence goes on along the minus strand of NC_029788.2, from coordinate 77,145,494 downwards.
ACATGATTTCATGAGAATTATGCCTGAATTGAATGACAAATTGGATAATGCATGATCTCATGACTTGGAATAGAGCTTTGATGCACTTTATTTGCTTGATTTCAGGACAAAGGAAGCAAGGAAGAGCCACGTTAGTAGCCACGTTAGTCTAATTAACGTGACCACTAACGTGGAATGGGCATAAGCTTGTAGCATTAATGAGAAAAGTGATCGCCAATAACGCCTTCAAAACCATCATAACCCACGTTAGTTGCCACGTTAGTTACATTAATGTAGGGGCAAACGTGGAAAGAAAAGAGAAGCTCCAACATTAATGATAAAAGTGAACACCACTAACGTTCTAAAAGGCCATACATAAGCCACGTTAAGAGCCACATTAATCTAATTAACGTGAACTCTAATGTGGAGATTAGAGGAGATCGCCAACGTTAGTGACACTCACCTTTGTCACTAACGTTGGAACAGGCCAAGATTGCCCACGTTAGTGGTCACGTTAAGACCACTAACGTGAAGGGTAACGTGGAGCAAGGAGTGATAGGCCAACGTTAGTGACACTCACCTTTGTCACTAACGTTGGAGATGGCAATTACCACCACATTAGTGGCTACGTTAATCTAATTAACGTGAACTCTAACGTGGGAAGGAGGGGCGTTTGGAGCGTTAGTGACAAAGGTAAGTGTCACTAACGCTCTCGAAGCTTAGGCATGCCTACATTAAGGGTCACGTTAGCTACACTAACGTGAACTCTAACGTGGGGAAAGGAGGCAATAAGCAACGTTATTTGAAAAGGTGAATGCTAATAACGTTTGCGAAGGACCAAGAGGCAATGTTAGTGGTCACGTTAGTGCCACTAACGTTGAAGTTAACGTGGATCATTTTTGGCTTGGAACGTTAGTGAAAAAGGTGATCGTCACTAACGTTCTCGAACCCACATTTTCACTTAACTTTAACACCACTAACATCCTAACTAATGTCCATGCCTAACTCACACTTTTTCTACAAGCAAAGCTAAGCCCACTGAAGATTGTAACTGCTTCAACTCAAGATCGAAGGCCGATATCCAAGACTTGAAGAGCCAACTAGAAGATCAGAAGAGTAGTATATATAGGAGTAGTTTTGAACTAGTAAGGGAGCTTTTGGCATTTTGGAGAACTACACTCTGTATATTTTACTTTCTCTACAACTTCTAGTTTTATTTTTGAGAATGTACCTTTCATTTATGCTTTCCATTCCCAGAGCTATGAACAACTAAACCCCTTTCATTGGGTTAGGGAGCTCTGTTGTAATTTGATGGATCAATAATAGTTTTCATTATTCTTCTTCTTTCTTTTCTCTTGATTATACTAGAAAGCTTTCAATCTTCATCCAATTGGGTAGTTGTTTTGGAAAAGAAGCTATTCATACTTGGATCTCTTCGGAACCTTGGAAGAGGAATGAAGAGATCATGCTAGAAATGCTTTCTCATGTTGGACCAAATTGGGGTTTGGATGGATATAGTGACATATAATCCTACCAACACTTTGATTTGGGAATACATGTGGTATAATCAGTGACCACACTTCATCTCTTCTCATGAGCAATTATACCAAGGAATTGGCTATTGATCAAGATTTGAGAGATTGAATTACCAAGGAATTGGAATCCAATCACTTAAGATTACCAAGGAGATCAATGAATGCATTGATTGAGGAAGAGATGAGAATGAACTTGATCCGGAGAATAAAACATCTCCTGAGCCCAATGAATCCCCCATTTCTGATCTTACCCATTCTCTTTACTTTCTGCCACTTACTTTTATGCTCATCCTCCCAATTCCCCATTTAAGATTCTGCAATTTACTTTCCGCATTTACATTCTGCTCTTTATTTCCAGCATTTATATTTTCTGTTATTTACTTTCCCGCCATTTAACTTTCTGCAATTACTCAACTCAATTTCTGCTTAGTTTAACTAGAACATTCCTCTAATTAAAGTTGATTGACCAATCAATCCCTGTGGGATTCGACCTCACTCTATTGTGTGTTTTTACTTGACGACAATTCGGTATACTTGCCGAGGGAAATTTGTTGAGAGACAAGTTTCCGTGCATCAAGTTTATGGTGCCGTTGCCGGGGATTGATTTTGTATCAACAATGATTAAATTGGTGGATAACTAGATTGAGCATTTTTCTTTTGGTTGATTTAATTTCATTAGAGTGATTTACTTTCAGTTTTAGTTATTTTCTTCCTTTTACGCCATACCATTTTGTGGTGTTATCTTTAATTTTTTTACAATTCAGTTCACTAACCCACTAACTGTTTGATATATTGCATCACTCACACTAACAGCACCCCTAATAGGAGTAACTTCTCCATCAATTCTCTTTCCTGCTGTTTGCTCTGTTGGTTGTATGACAGGTAGAAGAAGCAGGGTTTCAACTTCCTTTGATTCTGAACCTGAGAGGACCCTCCTTAGATTAAGGAGGGAAGCAAGAGGAAAGATAGTCGTTGGTTCTAAGGAAGAGGAGGACTATTTTGAACCAGACATGGATGAGAATATGGAGAACCATCATGAAGAAGAGGCTCACAACCATGGCAGAGAAGGTCCAGTGCATCATACTGGGCAAGAGAGAAGAGTTTTAGGCTCTTATATAAATCCAAACCCAGGAAACTGTGGAAGTAGCATCCAAAAACCAACCATACATGCCAATAACTTTGAACTAAAACCCTAGCTCATCACCCTTGTTCAGAACAACTGTTCATTCAGAGGAAGTGTCCAAGAAGACCCCAATCAACATCTAACCACCTTCCTGAGGATATGTGATACTATGAAGTCTAATGGTGTTCATCCTAACACCTATAGACTGCTTCTGTTTCCCTTTTCACTCAAGGACAAAGTATCTAAATAGCTGGAATCTTTCCCGAAGGAGAGTTTAACAACCTGGGAAGATGTGGTAAACAAATTCTTGGTGAGATTCTATCCTCCTCAAAGAATCAACAAGTTGAGAGCTGAGGTACAATCCTTCAGGCAACAAGATGGTGAAACTCTCTATGAAGCATGGGAGAGGTTTAAGGACTTGACAAGAAGGTGCCCACCAAACATGTTCAATGAATGGGTGCAGTTACATATTTTCTATGAGGGTCTTTCTTATGAATCAAAGAAGGCAGTAGACCACTCATCTGGGGGATCTCTGAACAAGAAAAAGACCATTGAAGAAGTCATAGATGTCATTGAGATTGTAGCTGAGAATGATTACTTCTATGCTTCTGAAAGAGGCAATACTAGAGGAGTGATAGAGCTAAACAACGTAGATGCACTGCTGGCTCAAAACAAGTTGATCACCAAACAGTTGGCTGACCTTACCAAGAAAATGGAAAGGAACCAAGTAGCAGCAATCACCACCTCATCAGCAGCTCAAGAAGGAGTGAATGCAGAGGCAGAGGGTGATCAGGAACAAGCCAACTACATTGGGAACTCACCTCGGCAGACCCATGATCCATACTCCAAAACTTATAATCCTGGTTGGAGGAACCACCCAAACTTTGGGTGGGAAAATCAACAAGATCAAGGCCAAGATCAGAGACGTCACAACCCCAACAACAATGCAGGTCACCAACATTCCACACAGAGATCATATCAGCACCCACCTAACAACACCTTTTAACATCCATATCAAAGCCAAAATGGCCCTTCTCATCCCTCCAATCTCAACTCACCATCATCCGAAGATAGACTCTCAAGGATTGAGACTCTACTTGAAGGCATATGTAAGGAAATCCAAGATAATAAGGTGTTCAAGGAGGAGGTGCGAGCCAATATCAAAAACCAGGGAGACACCATCAAGAGGCTAGAATTTCAAGTGGGATACCTCTCTGAGAAGATTCCCAAACCTACTGACAGCTTCCCAAGTGACACAGAGAAAAACCCGAGAGGTGAAGAAAAGAAAGTAAGATAGGAAGAATGCAAGATGGTCACTATAAGTGATAGGGGGACTGAGGAAGAGATGAACAAACCCTTAGAACAACCTAGAGATACCTCAACAGAGAAGCAAGAAGAGGGTCACCAAGAAACCAAAACTACAAAGAAGGATATTCTGAACCTCTATGCACCTTTTCCCCAAAGACTCAAAGGTGGTGTAGAAAAGAGAATATACTCAAAGTTCCTCAACATGATTGCATCCCTTCATGTGAACACACCATTCATCAAGGCTCTCCAACAAATGCCCTCATACATTAAGTGTATGAAGGAGCTGCTGACCAGGAAAAGCTCACTCAAAGGAGGGCAAACAATAGTAATGAATAAGGAGTGCAGTGCTCTCATTCAACCAGAGTTTCCCACAAAAAGGAAGGATCCAGGGAGTTTTCACATCCCCTGTGCCATAGGAGGAACACTGATTGATAAGGGACTCTGTGATCTGGGAGCAAGCATTAATTTAATGCATCCATCTATCTCTCATGAAGAAGCTACAGATCAATGAGCTAACGCCCATAGACGTAGTCATCAGGTTGGCTGACAAAACTCAAAAACAAGCAGTAGGAGTGGTTGAAAACGTGTTGGTGAAGGTTGGGAACTACTTCCTTCGCACAGACTTTGTCATATTAGAAATGGAAGAGTTACCTCCATCCAATCATATTGGGAAGACCATTCCTAGCTATAGCTAGAGCACTTATAGATGTAGAGCGAGGAGAGCTAATACTGAGGATACATGATGAACAACTTACCTTTAATGTCTTCAAACCCTCATAGGTGATGCCAGGGCATTTTGGCCAGTTTCACTGACCTTTTCTTTACTGTTTTTAGGGTAGTTTCATGCATTTTCTTAGGAAATAAGCTAGTTTTGGGTAGATATTCACTTACATCTTGATTCAAGCATACATTGTGCACCTTACATGATTTCATGAGGATTTTGCAGGAATTTAAGGATAAATTAGATGTTGCATTTCCCATGACTTGGACTAGAACTTTGATGCACTTTATTGCTTGATTTCAGGACAAAGGAAACAAAGAAGAACCACATTAGTGGCTATGTTAGTTACACTAACGTTAACACTAACGTGGAATGGGAGTACCTTGCAAAGTTAATGAGAAAAGTAATTGCCAATAACGCTCTCTAAGCCATCATTGCCCACGTTAAGAGTCACGTTAACGAAGTTAACGTGAACTCTAACGTGGAAGAAAGGAAATAGAGCCAACGTTAGTGACATTCAACTTTGTCACTAACGTTGGCCAAGTCACAATAAGCCACGTTAACTTCCACGTTAACCTAGTTAACGTGGAACTAACGTGAGGAGACAAAGTGGTCGACAACGTTAGTAACACCAAACATTGTCACTAACGTTGGAAGGAACCCACACAAGCCCCAAATAAAACACGTTAACTCCCACGTTAACTTAGTTAACGTGGAAGTTAACATGAAGAAGGGAGGTGATCGCCAACGTTAGTGACACCCAACATTGTCACTAACATTGGAATGAGCCAACATAGGCCACTATGAGCCACGTTAACTCCCATGTTAACTTAGTTAACTCCCACGTTAACTTAGTTAATGTGGAAGCTAACGTGGACAAGGGAATGATGAGCCAACGTTAGTGACACTCAACTTTGTCACTAATGTTGGAGATGGCTAGCATGGCCACGTTAGAAGCCACGTTAACCTAGTTAACATGGACTCTAACGTGAGAAATAGGGGCACATTGGAACGTTAGTGACAATGGTAAGTGTCACTAACGTTCTCGAAGGTTGGCAAGCCTACGTTTAAAGAGCCACGTTAACTAAGTTAACGTGGACTCTAACGTAAGGAAGGGGGAGACTTCTCAACGTTACTGGGAAAGGTAAGTCCCAGTAACGTGTGCGAAGGGCATAGAGGCA
>NC_029788.2:77093890-77137042 GCF_000816755.2 Arachis ipaensis | reverse complement strand
CAACTAGAAGATTAGAAGAGTAGTATATATAGGAGTAGCTTTGAATTATTTTGAGGAGGTTGGAAATTATAGGGAGCCTCTTGGCATAGAACTACTCTTTGTATTTTACTTTCTCTGCACTTCTAGTTTCATCATGTATTCTCCATCTTTGTTTTCATTTTCTAGAGCTATGAACAACTAAACCCCTTTCATTGGGTTAGGGAGCTCTGTTGTAATTTGATGGATCAATACTAGTTTTCATTATTCTTCTTCTATCTTTTCTCTTGATTTTACTTGAAAGCTTTTGATCTTCATCCAATTGGGTAGTTATCTTGGAAAAGAAGCTATTCATACTTGGATCTCTTCTGAACCTTGAAAGAGGAATGAAGAGATCATGCTAGAAATGCTTTCTCATGCTGGACCAAATTTGGTTTGGATGGATATGTGACTATAATCCTCTCAACACTTGATTTGGGAAATGCATGTGGTATAATCAGTGACCATACTTCATCTCTTCTCATGAGCAATTGACCAAGGAATTGGCTATTGATCAAGATTTGAGAGATTGAATTACAAGAAATTGTAATTCGATCACTTAAGATTGCCAATGAGATCAATGAGTGCATTGATTGAGGAAGAGATGAAACTGAAATTGATTTGGAGAATACAACATCTCCTGAGCCCAATGAACTCCCCATTCCTGATCCTACCCATTCTCTTTAATTTCTGTCATTTACTTTTATGAGCAATTTTCCCATTCCCATTTAAGATTCTGTACTTTACTTTCCGTCATCTACATTCAGCTCTTTATTTTTAGCATTTACTTTTCTGTTATTTACTTTTCCGCCATTTAAGTTTCTGCAATTCTTAACTCAAATTCTGATTCGCTCAACTAAAACATTCCTCTAATTAAAGTTGCTTGATCAATCAATCCCTGTGGGATTCGACCTCACTCTATTGTGAGTTTTTACTTGACGACAAATTCAGTACACTTGCCGAAGGAAATTTGTTATGAGACAAGTTTTCCGTGCATCAAGTTTATGGCGTCGTTGTCGGGGATTGATTGTGCATCAACAATGATTAAATTGGAAGATAACTAGATTGAGCATATTTGTTTTGTTTGATTTAATTTTCTGTTTGAGTAATTTACTTTCTGTTTTAGTTAATCTCTTCTCTTCCCCCTACTTTTTCTTTGTTATTTACAATTCATTTCACTAACCCACTAACTGTTTGATATATTGCATCACTCACATTAACAGTAATTCTGACAGAAATACTTTCTGCATCTATTTTCCTTGCTTGTACTTGTTGGTTGTATGACAGGGTGAAGAAGTGGGGCTTCAACTTCCTTTGATTCTGAACCTGAGAGGACCTTCTTGAGATTAAGAAGGGAAGCAAGAGGAAAAAGAGTAGTTGGTGCTGAGGAAGAAGAGGAATACTTTGAACCAAACATGGAAGAAAACATGGAAAACCATCATGAAGAAGAGACTCACAACCATGGCGGAGGACGTCGAGCAAATCATGCTGGGGAGGATAGAAGAGTTTTAGGCTCTTACATCAATCTGAACCCAGGAAATTGTGGAAGTAGCATTCAAAAGTCAACCATCCATGCCAACAATTTTGAACTAAGACCACAGCTCATCACCCTTGTTCAGAACAACTGTTCGTTCGGAGGAAGTGTCCAAGAAGACCCCAATCAACATCTAATCACCTTCCTGAGAATTTGTGACACAGTGAAGTCTAATGGTGTTCATCCTGACGCCTATAGACTGCTCTTATTTCCATTCTCACTCAATGATAAGGCAGCCAAGTGGCTGGAGTCTTTCCCAAGGGAGAGCTTGACAACCTGGGAGGATGTGGTGAACAAATTTTTAGCAAGATTTTACCCTCCTCAACGAATCAATAGGCTGAGAGCTGAGGTCCAAACTTTCAGGCAACAAGATGGTGAGACTCTTTATAAATCATGGGAGAGGTTTAAGGACTTAACAAGGAGGTGCCCACCAGATATGTTCAATAAATGGGTGCAGCTGCACATTTTCTATGAAGGCCTGTCATAGGAATCAAAGAAGGCAGTAGACCATTCATCCGGAGGATCTTTGAACAAGAAGAAGACCATTGAGGAAGCCATAGATGTCATTGAAACTATAGCAGAGAATGACTACTTCTATGCTTCCGAAAGAGGGAACACGAGAGGAGTGATGGAGCTAAACAATGTAGATGCTCTGCTGGCCCAAAACAAGCTCATTACCCAGCAGCTAGCTGACCTCACTAAGAAGATGGAGAGGAACCAAGTAGCAGCAATCTCCACTTCATCAACAACCCAAGAAGGAGTGAATGAAGAAGCAGAGGGAAGTCAGGAGCAAGTCAACTACATTGGGAATTCACCTAGGCAAAACCATGATCCATACTCCAAGACCTACAACCCTGGATGAAGGAATCACCCAAACTTTGGGTGGGGAAATCAACAAGACCAAAGCCTTGATCAAAGACGCCTAAATCCCAACAATGCAAGCCACCAACATTTCACATCTAGACCATATCAACACCCCCATAACAACACCTCTTCACATCCACATCAAAACCAAAATAACTTACCTCAGCCTTCCACCTCTAATCACGATCTACAATCATTTGATGACAGACTCTCAAGGATTGAGAATCTACTTGAAGGCATAGGCAAGGAGATTCAAGACAACAAGGTATTCAAGGAGGAAGTGCGAGCCAGTTTCAAGAACCAGGGAGACACAATCAAGAGGTTGGAATCTCAAGTGGGGTATCTCTCTGAGCAAATTCCCAAACCCACAGATGGATTCCCAAGTGACACAGAGAAGAATCCGAGAGGTGAAACAAAGAAAGCAAGATGGGAAGATTGCAAGATGGTCATTATAAGTGATAAGGAGACTAAGGAAAAGCCAAGCAAGCTGTCAAAATAACCTGAAGATACCTCAGTAGAGAAGAAGGACAAAGATCATCAAGAACCAGAAATCTCACAACAGGAGCTGCTGAGACTCTATGCACCTTTTCCCCAACTGCTCAATGGTGCTGTGGAGAAGAGAATATACTCAAGGTTTCTAGATTTGTTTGCATCTCTGCATGTCAACATACCATTCATCAAGACTATTCAACAAATGCCTGCATATATCAAGTATATGAAGGAGCTGCTTCCCAGGAAAAGCTCACTCAAGGGAGGCCAAACTATAGTGATGAACAAGGAGTGCAGTGCCCTCATTCAACCACAGCTGCCTACGAAAAGAAAAGATACAGGGAGTTTTCATGTCCCCTGTGCCATAGGAGAAACAATGTTTGATAAAGCACTCTGCGATTTGGGAGCAAGCATCAACTTAATGCCCTTATCCCTGGTGAAGAGGCTGAAGATCAATGAGATAATGCCCACAGATGTAGTCATAAGGCTAGCAGACAAAACTCAAAAACAAGCAATAGGAGTGGTGGAAAATGTATTGGTAAAGGTTGGGAAGTACTTTCTTCCCACAGACTTTGTCATCTTGGATATGGAAGAGAGTCACACTCACCCAATTATATTGGGAAGACCACTCCTAGCTACAGCCAGAGCACTCATAGATGTGGAGCGATGGGAGCTAATATTGAGGATCCATGATGAATGACTCAGCTTTAATGTCTTCAAACTCTCACAAGAATCAGACCAAGAGAACAAAGAACCAAGCAGATCATAATGAGATGCTGACAGAGGAAGCAAGCACTAAAGCACAACCAGCCCATCTGGGAAAGCCCTTGGTTGATGAACAAGGAAATAAGCAGTTGTCACAACTCAAGGAAAAGCTGGAGGAACCTAAACCACCAGAGACATGTGAAGACAACAACAAAATTCCCTTAGAAGAAGAAGTCACCAAGAGCAAGGCAACATCAAAAGGGACGAAGAAGAAGGTACCAAGGGGGTGGAGGAACAAGAAGATCCCTACGGAAGACTTCTCTCTAGGAGATAAAGTGATCTCAGCTTACTTCCTAGATATCCCCCCTAATCTCCCCACTGAAGAGGGACTACACACTTGTCTCAAGAAGGAATGCATTGGGAAATGTTGCCATGCAACATTGAAGAAAGGAGACTCTTGAAGACCGAATCAATATCTCTCATAAAATGATGATCCTTGTCCTTTTCCCATGCACAACCACAACCGTCCATCAAGCAACAATTCCCTCAATCCACACCCTCCATTCACTCACAATCTCCATATATAAGTGAGTCCTAGTGCATACTTACCCCTCACACTCAAATTCCCACTCTCCACTTCACACTTTCGGTGTCCAAAACCTCTTCATCACACCTCATCCTAACCAACCAAATTCTTCATCCATCCTTACCTTCAAATCCCCTCACACAGCAACTCAAATTCATGGCATCATCAAGCTCCAAGAGGCAAAAAAGGAAGGAACCAATAGAGAGTATTTCTTTCGATGAGAAGAGATTCAAAACTGCCTTCCATGAACGAGAATTTGAGCGGATCAAGCTCAAAAAGATATTGTCCAAGTTAACCTTCCAATTCAATGAAGACGAATGCCCACAGATTCGGGAGAAAATTGAAAAAAGAGGGTGGCAAAGGCTCACTAATCCAGAGGGGAAGATCAATGGAAACCTCATCAAAGAGTTCTACGCAAATGTGGTGAGAAAAGACAAAACCAGGGCCCCAACCTTCAAAAGTTATGTAAGAGGAAAGGAGGTGGACTTCAGCCCAAATGCTATAACAAGAGCTCTTCACCTAAAATCACCACATTTTGATGAGCCCAGTTATCATGCAAGGATAAGTAAAAGCCAAGACAATGATGAGCTCACTGAGATCGTGACTGACATCTGTGTTATAGCAGCTGACTGGGAGAGGTATGGAGATGGGAGACCCCGGTTCATCAAAAGGGGAAACCTTAGCCCGGAAGCCAAGGGGTGGTTTGAACTCGTGAGGAGGTCAATCCTCCCGACTGCAAATAATTCAGAGGTCAATATTAATCGAGCAACTATGGTACATTACCTAGTACAAGGTGGAGAAATCAATGTGCGTGAACTTATAGCTGAAGGAATTCAAGATTCAGCTGAGAAGCTTGTCTGGTGCCAGACTTTGGTACCCCAGCACCATTTTCAGATTATGCAAAGAGGCCAAGGTGGTCTTTGAGGATAGCAATCCAGACTGGGTGAACCCTGGGAGACTAATGACAATCCAGCGTATGGTCTATACTACACCTGCTCAGCAACAAAGAAGGCCACAAATAGGGAAACTAAAAGCAAAAGAAGGAGCTCACCAAGAGGAGTCTCATCAGGAAGAATATCAACAAGAAGAGCATCCTTACCCAGCCGACTTGAATATGAATCACCTTCTAAAAGCCATTGAAGATTTGGGGATGAGACATATGAAAGGACAAGAGCAAATACTAAACCTTCAGTCCAACTGGATGAGCCAACAAGAAGAGTGGCAGAAACAACAAATGGAGCAGCAACAGGAACAATACTCCCAGCTCTCTCAAGCCATCCACCAAGTTACTGAGAGGCAAGAACGTCAAGATAAGTATTTGCAGGAACTCAATCAGTGGCAAATAGCTCAAATGAAAACATTCAATGAGTTCACTGTACTTAATGAAGGACGGCAACTACATAGGGAGGAGTTCAACGTAAACACTCAAGCCAAGTTGAACTACATGTCTAGTAATATGCATCATCTACACTATGCCATCCCCACATATGATGAGGTCCAAAAAGATTTCGTAGAACAAGAAGAGAGGAACGTGAAACAGCAGAAGGAAACACTCAAGAAGAAGATGGAAAATGGTGGTTTCTGGAAGAAGCTGATTGGAAAAAGCAAAGGGAGTGGGAGTACGAGCAATCAAGAGGGACACAAGGAGGACAAGCAAGGAGGAGAGCATGGGCAACCACATGAGTAAAAGGTGGTGGAGTTCCTTCTTTGGTCCATCTTTTTATATGCTTTGAATAAGGAAGATCTTGTATGAAATAGAACATGCTTCCATAATAGTTTGAACCTTTTTAAATTCTGTCTTTTAAGTTTTTGTGTTGAAGAGGCCTATGTTTACTAGTCTTTATGTCACTGCATCCTTACTTTGCTTACTTGTATGTTTGTCCCTTTAAATCAAATGAAAAGAGAATGAGTGTTTCTAAAGACCAGAGAGGAGTTCATACTATGGAGCAAGTTCATGAGTTTATGGTGTGATCATGAGTTAGCTAAGTTGGTTCAACCAGAAGGTGGGAGGACAACTATCTGTCATGAATACTGTGCTTGAGGAACACCCCATGAGACTAGCTAAATAAGAAGATCCTAATAAGAAAAAAGGAAAGAACAATAAAGGTTGAAAAATAAAAGAAAAAGAGTAAGCAATAAGGCTAGGCACCAATGGTTTTAATCTTGAGGCATGTGTCTGTGGTGCCATACATTGTACACTTTACATGATTTCATGAGGATTTTGCATGAATTTAAGGATAAATTGGATGTTGCATTTCCCATGACTTGGACTAGAACTTTGATGCACTTTATTGCTTGATTTCAGGACAAAGGAAGCAAAGAAGAACCACATTAGTGGCTACGTTAGTTACACTAACATTAACACTAACGTGGAATGGGAGTAACTTGCAGAGTTAATGAGAAAAGTAATTGCCAATAATGCTCTCTAAGCCATCATTGCCCACGTTAAGAGTCATGTTAACTAAGTTAACGTGAACTCTAACGTGGAAGAAAGGAAATAGAGCCAACGTTAGTGACACTTAACATTATCACTAACGTTGGAACAAGCTCATAAGTGGCCACGTTAGTTGCCACGTTAATTTAGTTAATGTGGCCTCTAACGTTAAGAAGTAAAGGGGAAGCCAACGTTAGTGACATTCAACTTTGTCACTAACGTTGGCCAAGTCACAATAAGCCACGTTAACTTCCACGTTAACCTAGTTAACGTGGAAGCTAACGTGAGGAGACAAAGTGGTCGACAACGTTAGTGACACCAAACATTGTCACTAACGTTGGAAGGAACCCACACAAGCCCCAAATAAGCCACGTTAATTCCCATGTTAACTTAGTTAACGTGGAAGTTAACGTGAAGAAGGAAGGTGATCGCCAACGTTAGTGACACCCAACATTGTCACTAACGTTGGAATTAGCCCACATAAGCCACTATGAGCCACGTTAACTCCCACGTTAACTTAGTTAACGTGGAAGCTAACGTGGATAAGGGAAAGATGAGCCAACGTTAGTGACACTCAACTTTGTCACTAACGTTGGAGAAGGGTAGCATCGCCACGTTAGAAGCCACGTTAACCTGAGTGACCATACTTCATCTCTTCTGATGAGCAATTGACCAAGGAATTGGCTATTGATCAAGATTTGAGAGATTGAATTACAAGAAATTGTAATTCGATCACTTAAGATTGCCAAGGAGATCAATGAGTGCATTAATTGAGGAAGAGATAAAAATGAAATTGATCTGGAGAATGCAACATCTCCTGAGCCCAATGAACTCCCCATTCCTGATCCTACCCATTCTCTTTAATTTCTGTCATTTACTTTTATGAGCAATTTCCCCATTCCCATTTAAGATTCTGCACTTTACTTGCCGTCATCTACATTCAGCTCTTTATTTTTAGCATTTACTTTTCTGTTATTTACTTTCCCGCCATTTAAGTTTCTGCAATTCTCAACTCAAATTCTGATTCGCTCAACTAGAACATTCCTCTAATTAAAGTTGCTTGATCAATCAATCCCTGTGGGATTCGACCTCACTCTATTGTGAGTTTTTACTTGACGAAAAATTCGGTACACTTGCTGAAGGAAATTTGTTATGAGACAAGTTTTCCATGCATCAATAAGAAGCAAATCAAGAAAACAAGGAACCAAAGGAAGATCGCGAAAAGGCACTGGTGGAAGAAACAAGCACTGAAGCACAAACTGTACACCTGAGAAACCCTTTGGTTGGTAAGCAAAACATTCAGAAGGTGCCACAGCTAGAGGAAACCCAAGAAGAGCTAAAACCACCAGAGTCATATGAGACCAGCAACAAAATTTCCTTGGAAAAAGAGGCCACAAGGAGCAGGGTAGCGTTAAAAGAAACCAGGAAGAAGGCACCAAGGGGATGGAAGAACAAGAAGATACCTACAGAGGATTTCTCTCCAGGGGATAAAGTGATCTCAGCTTATCTCCCAGCTATCCCACCTCATCTCCCCACCATCCCATCTCAGCTGCCTAAAGTCTTCACCATCAGAAGAATTCTCTCCTTAGAACATGTGGAGATCCTTAATTAATGAAGCCAATGGAGATAGATTCACTGCGAGGGGGGAAGATTTGAAGCATTACCAACCACCCTGACAAAGGTAGAACGTCAAGCTAGTGACGCTAAAGAAGCGCTTCATGGGAGGCAACCCATGTTTTATATGCTTTTAAAGTAGTTAATAAAGCAAGGTTCATGAATTCCAAATCAACTTTGACATACACTTAAATGAATCCTTTTATACAACATATAGTGAAGAACAAGTTTGGTGTTCAAGGCACACTAAGAGAACATAAATGCAACTGATGAGCGGATAATTTATACGCTTTTTGGCATTCTTTTTAGTATATTTTTAGTAGGATCTAGTTACTTTTAGGGATGTTTTTATTAGTTTTTATGTTAAATTCACATTTCTGGACTTTACTATGATTTTGTGTGTTTTTTTGTGATTTCAGGTATTTTCTGGCTGAAATTGAGGGACTTGAGCAAAAATCAGATTCAGAGGTAGAAGAAGGACTACTGATGCTGTTGGATTCTGACCTCCCTACACTCAAAGTGGATTTTCTGGAGCTACAGAACTCAAAATGGTGCGCTTTTAATTGAGTTGGAAAGTAGACATCCAGGGCTTTCCAGCAATATATAATAGTCCATACTTTGGCCGAGTTTAGACGACGAAAAAGGGCGTTGAACGCCAGTTCTACGCTGCAGTCTGGAGTTAAACGCCAGAAACACGTCACGAACCAGAGTTGAACGCCAAAAACACGTTACAACTTGGCGTTCAACTCCAGAAGAAGCATCTACACGTGTAAACTTCAAGCTCAGCCCAAGCACACACCAAGTGGTCCCCGGAAGTGGATTTATGCATCAATTACTTACTTCTGTAAACCCTAGTAGCTAGTTTAGTATAAATAGGACTTTTTACTATTGTATTTGACATCTTGGGACGTCTAGTTCTTAGATCATGGGGACTGGCCATTCGGCCATGCCTGGACCTTATCACTTATGTATTTTCAATTGTAGAGTTTCTACACACTATAGATTAAGGTGTGGAGCTCTGCTGTTCCTCATGAATTAATACAAAGTACTACTGTTTTTCTATTCAATTCAACTTATTCCGCTTCTAAGATATTCATTCACAATTCAATATGAATGTGATGAATGTGACAATCATCATCATTCCCCCACGAATGCGTGCCTGACAACCACTTCCGTTCCACCTTAGATTGAATGAATATCTCTTGGATCTCTTAATTAGAATCTTCGTGGTATAAGCTAGATTGATGGCGGCATTTATGAGAGTCCAGAAAGTCTAAACCTTGTCTGTGGTATTCCGAGTAGGACTCAGGGATTGAATGACTGTGACGAGCTTCAAACTCGCGAGTGCTGGGCGTAGTGACAGACGCAAAAGGATAGTAAATCCTATTCCAGTATGATCGAGAACCTCCAGATGATTAGCCATGCAGTGACAGCGCATTGGACCATTTTCACAGAGAGGATGGGATGCAGCCATTGACAACGGTGATACCTCCAGATGGTTAGCCATACAGTGACAGCGCATCGGACCATTTTCATAGAGAGGATGAAAAGTAGCCATTGACAACGGTGATGCCTTTACATAAAGCCAGCCATGGAAAGGAGTAAGATTGATTGGATGAAGACAGCAGGAAAGCAGAGGTTCAGAGGAACGAACGCATCTCTATATGCTTATCTGAAATTCCCACCAATGAATTACATAAGTATTTCTATCTTTATTTTCTATTTATTTATAATTTATTTTCAAAAACTCCATAATCAATTATTATCTGCCTGACTGAGATTTACAAGGTGACCATAGCTTGCTTCATACCAACAATCTCCGTGGGATCGACCCTTACTCACGTAAGGTTTTATTACTTGGACGACCCAGTGCACTTGCTGGTTAGTTGTGCGAAGTTGTGAAGTTATGTTTGGACCATGGTATTGTGCACCAGTTGTTGGCGCCATTGCCAGGGAGAGAACGAACATATTTTACAACCTCAGAGTAACAATTTCGCATACCAAGTTTTTGGCGCCGTTGCCAGGGATTGTTTGAGTTTGGACAACTGACGGTTCATCGTGTTGCTCAGATTGGGTAATTTTCTTCTTATTTTATTTTCAAAAAGTTTTCAAAAATTTTTCAAAAATATTTTCTTCTTTTTCGTTCTTCCCAATTAATTTTCGAAAAAAATTTTTTTAATTTATGTTCTTTAGAATTTTTAAGAATGAATTCTAGAGTTTTATGAAGCATGTTGAAGCCTGGCTGGCTGTAGAGCCATGTCTAAATTCTTTTGGACTGGGGCTTCCAACCCAACATTATCAAGAGCAAGCTAGTTGTTGCTAATCCACCTACTGCTGTTCCTGATCCACCTGATTTACATGCTGAAGCTTGGCTAGCCATTGGCCATGTCTAGTGTTTTGGACTGGAGCTTTCATTGAAAGCTTGGCTGGCTAGTGAGCCATGTCTGATTCCTAGACTGAAGCTTTAGACTAAGAATGCAAGATTCCTGGAATTCATATTAAAAATTTTGGAATCCTTATTTTTCTTTTTCACAATAATTTTCGAAAAACTCCAAAAAAAAATTTAGAAAATCATAAAAATAAAAAAAATATTTCATGTTTCTTGTTTGAGTCTTGAGTCAAATTGTAAGTTTGGTGTCAACTGCATATTCATTTTGCATTTTTCGAAAATTCATGCATTCATAGTGTTCTTCATGATCTTCAAGTTGTTCTTGGTAAGTCTTCTTGTTTGATCTTTAAATTTTCTTGAATTGTGTCTTTTCTTGTTTTTCATATGCATTTTTTGTTTGTTAGATTCTGAACATGAAAGATTTCTAAGTTTGGTGTCTTGCATGTTTTCTTTGCATATAAAAATTTTCAAAAATATGTTCTTAATGTTCATCATGATCTTCAAAGTGTTCTTGGTGTTCATCTTGACATTCATAGCATTCTTGCATGCATTCATTGTTTTGATCCAAAATTTTCATGCATTGAGTCTTTTTCATATTTTTCTCTTTCATCATTAAAAATTCAAAAATCAAAAAAATATATTTTCCTTTTTCTCTCATAAATTTTCGAAAATTTGAGTTGACTTTTTCAAAACTTTTTTAAAATTAGTTATTTCTTATGAGTCAAATCAAATTTTCAATTTAAAAATCCTATCTTTTTCAAAAATCAAATCTTTTTCATTTTTCTTATTTATTTTCGAAAATTATAAAAATATTTTTCAAAAAATATTTTTCTTAATTTTATCTCATAATTTTTGAAAATATTATCAACAATTAATGTTTTGATTCAAAATTTTCAAGTTTGTTACCTACTTGTTAAGAAAGATTCAAACTTTAAGTTCTAGAATCATATCTTGTGATTTCTTGTGAATCAAGTCATTAATTGTGATTTTAAAAATCAAATATTTTTTTTCAAAACTAATTTCATTCATATCTTTTCAAAAATATATTTTTATCCTATCTTTTTTAAAATCATATCTTTTTAAAACATATCTTTTTCAAAAATTTGATTTTAAAAATATCTCTTCTAACTTCTTAACTTCTTATCTTTTCAAAATTGATTTTCAAATCTTTTTTCAACTAACTAATTGACTTTTTGTTTGTTTCTTATCTTTTTCAAAACTACCTAACTAACTCTCTCTCTCAAATTTTTGAAAATCTCTTCCCTCTTTTTCAAAAATTCTTTTTAATTAACTAATTGTTTCAATTTTTAATTTTAAATTTGATTTCATTCCTAATTTTCGAAAATCACTAACCCCTTTTCAAAATTTTATTTTCGAAAATCCTCCTTCTCTCTCATCTCCTTCTATTTATTTATTCATCTACTAACACTTCATCTCACCCAAATTTGAACCCCCTCTTCCATCTGTGTTCGAATTTTCTCTTCTTCCCTTCTTTACATTACATTCTTTTCTTCTTCTACTCACACAGGGGAACCTCTATACTTGGGCAAAAAGGATCCCTATTATTATTATTTTTTTCTTCCCTCTTTTTCATATGAGCAAGAGCAAGGACAAGAACATTCTTGTTGAAGCAGACCCTGAACCTGAAAGGACTCTGAAGAGAAAACTAAGAGAAGCTAAAATACAACAATCCAGAGATAACCTTACAGAAATTTTCGAACAAGAAGAGGAGATGGCAGCCGAAAATAATAATAATGCAAGGAGGATGCTTGGTGACTTTACTGCACCTAATTCCAATTTACATGGAAGAAGCATCTCCATCCCTACCATTGGAGCAAACAATTTTGAGCTTAAACCTCAACTAGTTTCTCTGATGCAACAAAACTGCAAGTTTCATGGACTTCCATCTGAAGATCCCTTTCAGTTCTTAACTGAATTCTTGCAAATCTGTGATACTGTTAAGATTAATGGAGTAGATCCTGAAGTCTACAGGCTCATACTTTTCCCTTTTTCTGTAAGAGACAGAGCTAGAGTGTGGTTGGACTCTCAACCCAAAGATAGCCTGAACTCTTGGGATAAGCTGGTCACGGCTTTCTTAGCCAAGTTCTTTCCTCCTCAAAAGCTGAGTAAGCTTAGAGTGGATATTCAAACCTTCAGACAGAAGGAAGGTGAATCCCTCTATGAAGCTTGGGAGAGATACAAGCAACTGACCAAAAAGTGTCCTTCTGAGATGCTTTCAGAATGGACCATCCTGGATATATTCTATGATGGTCTATCTGAATTAGCTAAAATGTCATTGGATACTTCTGCAGGTGGATCCATTCACCTAAAGAAAATGCCTGCAGAAGCTCAAGAACTCATTGACATGGTTGCTAACAACCAGTTTATGTACACTTCTGAGAGGAATCCTGTGAGTAATGGGACGCCTCAGAAGAAGGGAGTTCTTGAAATTGATACTCTGAATGCCATATTGGCTCAGAATAACATATTGACTCAGCAAGTCAATATGATTTCTCAGAGTCTGAATGGAATACAAGCTGCATCCAACAGTACTCAAGAGGCATCTTCTGAAGAAGAAGCTTATGATCCTGAGAACCCTGCAATAGCAGAGGTAAATTACATGGGTGAACTCTATGGAAACACCTATAACCCCTCATGGAGAAATCACCCAAATTTCTTATGGAAGGATCAACAAAAGCCTCAACAAGGCTTTAATAATGGTGGAAGAAATAGGTTTAACAATAGTAAACCTTTTCCATCATCCACTCAGCAACAGACAAAGAATTCTGAGCAGAATCCATCTAGCTTAGCAAGTTTAGTCTCTGATCTATCTAAAGCCACTGTGAGTTTCATGAATGAAACAAGGTCTTCCATTAGAAATTTGGAAGCACAACTGGGCCAGCTGAGTAAGAAGATCACTAAAACTCCTCCTAGTACTCTCCCAAGCAATACAGAAGAAAATCCAAAAGGAGAGTGCAAGGCCATTGAATTGACTATCATGGCCAAACCCACAAGAGGGGAGGAAGACGTGAATCCCAGTGAGGAAGACCTCCTGGGACGTCCAGTGATCAATAAGGAGTTTCCCTCTGAGGAACCAAAGGAATCTGAGACTCATCTAGAGACCATAGAGATTCCATTGAACCTTCTTATGCCATTCATGAGCTCTGATGAGTATTCCTCTTCTGAAGAAAATGAGGATGTTACTGAAGAGCAAGTTGCCAAGTTCCTTGGTGCAATCATGAAGCTGAATGCCAATTTATTTGGTAATAAGACTTGGGGAGATGAACCTCCCCTGTTCACCAATGAACTAAATGCATTGGATCAACTGAGATTGCCTCAGAAGAAACAGGATCCCGGAAAGTTCCTAATACCTTGCACCAAAGGCACCATGACCTTTGAAAAGGCTCTATGTGACCTTGGGTCAGGAATAAACCTCATGCCACTCTCTGTAATGGAGAAACTTGGAATCTTTGAGGTGCAAGCTGCTAAAATCTCATTAGAGATGGCAGATAATTCCAGAAAACAGGCTTATGGACAAGTAGAGGACATGTTAGTAAAGGTTGAAGGCCTTTACATCCCTGCTGATTTCGTAATCCTGGATACTGGGAAGGATGAGGATGAATCCATCATTCTTGGAAGACCCTTCCTAGCCACAGCAAGAGCTGTGATTGATGTAGACAGAGGAGAATTGATCCTTCAACTGAATGAGGACAACCTTGTGTTTAAAACTCAAGAATCTCCTTCTGTAACAATGGAGAGGAAGCATGAAAAGCTTCTCTCAGTACAGAGTCAACTAAAGCCCCCACAGTCAAACTCTAAGTTTGGTGTTGGGAGGCCTCAGCCAAACTCTAAATTTGGTGTTGAACTCCCATATCCAAACTCTAAGTTTGGTGTTGGGAGTCTATAAAATTGACCTGATCACCTGTGTGGAGCCATAAGAGCCCACTGTCAAGCTATTGACATTAAAGAAGCGCTTGTTGGGAGGCAACCCAATTTTTATTTATCTAATTTGATTTTCATTCTTATTGTTCTTTCATGTTTTATTAGGTTCATGATCATGTGGATTCACAAAATAAATAGAAAAATCAAAAACAGAATAAAAAACAGCAGAAGAAAAATCACACCCTGGAGGAAGGACTTACTGGCATTTAAACGCCAGTAAGGAGCATCTGGCTGGCGTTCAACGCCAGAACAGAGCATGGATCTGGCGCTGAACGCCAGAAACAAGCATAGAACTGGCGTTCAACGCCAGAAACATGCTGCATCTGGGCGTTGAATGCCCAGAACAAGCATCAGTTCGGCGTTTAAATGCCAGAATTGCATGCAAAGGCATTTTACATGCCGAATTGGTGCAGGGATGTAAATCCTTGACACCTCAAGATCTGTGAACCTCACAGGATCATCTCAGGATCTGTGGATCCCACAGGATCCCCACCTTCCCTCCTCATAATCCTAGTTTCTTCCACATCTTCTTCTTCATCTATTTTTTCTTCTCCTGCTCGAGGGCGAGCAACATTCTAAGTTTGGTGTGGTAAAAGCATTGCTTATTTTGCTTTTCCATAACCATTGATGGCACCTAAAGCCAGAGAAATCTCAAAAAAAAAAGAGAGAAGAGAAAAGGGAAGACAAAAGCTTCCACCTCCAAGTCATGGGAGATGGAGAGATTTATGTAAAGGATCTATAGCTCAGTGGTAGAATATTTGACTACAAATCAAGATATCCCTGAGATACCTCAGGGGATAAATTTTCCCCCACACAATTATTGGGAGAAACTAAGGATAGGAGCACCAAAATCACTAGGGATCAAGCAATAGAGACAAGAAAGAGACATAGAAGAGCTCAAGGACATCATTGGTTCCTCAAGGAGAAAACGCCACCATCACTAAGGTGGACTCATTCCTTGTTCTTAAACTTTCTGTTTTTCATTTTTTTATGTTAAATGTTTATCTATATTTGTGTCTTATTACATGATCATTAGTATTTAAGTGTCTATGCCTTAAAGTAGTGAATATGAATCCATCACCTCTCTTAAATGAAAAATGTTTTAATTCAAACGAACAAGAAGTACATGAGTTTTGAATTTATCCTTGAACTTAGTTTAATTATATTGATGTGGTGACAATGCTTCTTGTTTTCTGAATGAATGATTGAACAGTGTATATGTATTTTGAAGTTGTTGTTTAAGAATGTTAAATATGTTGCCTCTTGAAAGAATGATGACAAGGAGACATGTTATTTGATAATCTAAAAAATCATAAAAATGACTCTTGAAGTAAGAAAAAGCAGTGAATACAAAAGCTTGCTTTAGTATGTTTTTAGTAGGATCTAGTTACTTTTAGGGATGTTTTTATTAGTTTTTATGTTAAATTCACATTTCTGGACTTTACTATGAGTTTGTTTGTTTTTCTGTGATTTCAGGTATTTTCTGGCTGAAATTGAGGGACTTGAGCAAAAATCAGATTCAGAGGTAGAAGAAGGACTGCTGATATTGTTGGATTCTGACCTCCCTGCACTCAAAGTGGATTTTCTGGAGCTACAGAACTCAAAATAACACTCTTCCAATTGCGTTGGAAAGTCGACATCCAGGGCTTTCCAGCAATATATAATAGTCCATACTTTGGCTGAGTTTAGATGACAAAAAAGGGCATTGAACGCCAGTTCTATGCTGCAGTCTGGAGTTAAACGCCAGAAACACGTCACGAACCAGAGTTGAACGCCAAAAACACGTTACAACATGGCGTTCAACTCCAGAAGAAGCCTCTGTACGTGTAAACTTCAAGCTCAGCCCAAGCACACACCAAGTGGGCCCCGGAAGTGGATTTATGCATCAATTACTTACTTCTGTAAACCCTAGTAGCTAGTTTAGTATAAATAGGACTTTTTACTATTGTATTTGACATCTTGGGATGTCTAGTTCTTAGATCATGGGGGCTGGCCATTCGGCCATGCCTGGACCTTATCACTTATGTATTTTCAACGGTAGAGTTTCTACACACCATAGATTAAGGTGTGGAGCTCTACTGTTCCTCATGAATTAATGCAAAGTACTACTGTTTTTCTATTCAATTCAACTTATTCTGCTTCTAAGATATTCATTCGCAATTCAATATGAATGTGATGAACGTGACAATCATCATCATTCCCCCACGAACGTGTGCCTGAAAACCACTTCCGTTCCACCTTAGGTTGAATGAATATCTCTTGGATCTCTTAATCAGAATCTTCGTGGTATAAGCTAGATTGATGGCGGCATTTATGAGAGTCCGGAAAGTCTAAACCTTGTCTGTGGTATTCCGAGTAGGACTCAGGGATTGAATGACTGTGACGAGCTTCAAACCCACGAGTGCTGGGCGTAGTGACAGACGCAAAAGGATAGTAAATCCTATTCCAGTATGATCGAGAACCTCAAGATGATTAGCCATGCAGTGACAGCGCATTGGACCATTTTCACAGAGAGGATGGGATGCAGCCATTGACAATGGTGATGCCTCCAGATGATTAGCCATGCAGTGACAGCGCATCGGACTATTTTCACAGAGAGGATGAAAAGTAGCCATTGACAACGGTGATGCCCTTACATAAAGCCAGCCATGGAAAGGAGTAAGATTGATTGGATGAAGACAGCAGGAAAGCAGAGGTTCAGAGGAACGAATGCATCTCTATATGCTTATCTGAAATTCCCACCAATGAATTACATAAGTATTTCTATCTTTATTTTCTATTTATTTATAATTTATTTTCGAAAACTCCATAATCAATTATTATCTGCCTGACTGAGATTTACAAGGTGACCATAGCTTGCTTCATACCAACAATCTCCGTGGGATCGACCCTTACTCACGTAAGGTTTTATTACTTGGACGACCCAGTGCACTTGCTGGTCAGTTGTGCGAAGTTGTGAAGTTATGTTTGGACCATGGTATTGTGCACCAGTTGTTGGCGCCATTGCCAGGGAGAGAATGAACAAATTTTACAACCTCAGAGTAACAATTTCGCATCCTAGTAACTCATATCATGTCACTTTTAGAACCTTGAACAAATCTTTTTACACCACATGGCCACAAACTAAGTTTGGTGTCACCAATGTTGCATACATGGACAATTAAATAGTCAGTTGGTTTGCATTCATGAATAGCACATTGTTAGTTAAAAACAAAAATTTTAAAAAGTAGTTATCCCATTTTTTTATTTTTGCCACCACTATCCAAAATTTATTAATTACATTCCTTTTTTCTTGTAGGAGAAATGAAGGGAAGATTGGAAGGAATTGATGGGACAATTGAAGAAGGCGGGTTCGGCCACTTCACAAAGGGGGACTATACACATGTTATCAAAGGGAATACATTGGGAAATGTTGCCATGCATTATTGGAAGAACAACACCCTTGGAAGCCGAACCAACCCCATCATAAAAGTGATGATCCTTGTGCCCATCCCATGCTAAACCCGATCCGTTCATCATACGCATACACCATCAATCCACACCTTTCATTTACTCACCACTTTTCTATATAAGTGATTCCTAGTCCGTACCCCTTCACATTCCAATTCTCAATTCCTACTTCTTACTCTCGTAACACACCTTCAACACCTCTTACTCCATTGAAAGCACTCTCACCAATCATCCATACTTCGATAAATTCAAATTTATAAGTCACTCATGGCCTCGTCCAGCTCTAAAAGAAGAAAAGGAAAGGAGCCTATGGAGCAACACCCTTTTGATGAAAAGAAGTTCAGAACCTTTCACCATGCATTACAATTTGGGTGGATGGCTGATAAGGAGATCATATATGAGCTAGGCTTTCAAGTCAAGAAAATTGAGTGCCCCAAAATTGCAGAGAAGGTGGAAAAGAGAAGATGGGAGCTCCTCACTGATCCGGTAACAAAAGTAAACGCAACTCTTGTAAGAGAGTTTTATGCAAATGCAGTCAGGTATGATAAGGCAGATGAGTCCTATATAAGCTTTGTAAGAGGGGTGACCGTGGATTTTAGTCCCATGAGTATCATGAGGGCGTTAAAGCTACGAACCATACCATTTGCAGAAGAGAGCTATCAGTCCAAAATAGATAGCAATCCCAATTATGACCAGATTATGCAAGATATCTGCATACAAGGAGCTGATTGGGTATGAGATCCCATGGGAAGCCCAAATTCATTAAGAGAGGGGATCTCACTCCTGAAGCAAAGGGGTGGTTCGAAATTGTAAGGAGATCCATCCTACCTGCCAAAAACAATTCAGAGGTGAACCTTAAGAGAGCAACAATGATGCAATGTATACTCAAAGGAGGAGAGATCAAGGTTCACGAACTCATAGCCCAAGGCATTAGGAAGATGGCTGAGAAAAGCAATTCTAGAGGAAAGTTAGGCTACCCCAACACTATTTTCTATCTGTGTGACAGGGCTGGGGTGGTGTTCGAAGACGGGGACCCCGAGTGGATAAAAATGGGCATCCCAATTACTGTTCGACGGATGCAGGCTGTTGCATCTCCCCTACCTCAACGAAGGATAAGAAAGAGGACAGCCCATCAAGTTGTAGAAGAACAAGACCCAAAAGAGCAAGCCCTAGCAACTTTGGACATGCACCAATTACAGGAAGCCATTGATGACTTATCTAGACAATACGTGGAGAATCAAGGGGCACAGAAAGAGCTTCAACTACAAATGATGAACTGCCAAGAAGAATCATTCTCTAGATGGATGAATCAACAGGAGGAGTGGCAAAAGCAATTGATGGAGTAGCAACTGGAACAAGGGAGACAATGGGATGAATCTTTCCAAAGGATAAATCAAAAGCAAGATCAACAACAAGAAGCCATCCAAAAGCTAATCAACATCCAAGCACATTAAGGTGCACACATACATGAGATGCATCGGAAACAAATAGAACAGGCATAACTCTTCGACGAATACAGGGCATTCTCAGAAGGAGTTTACATGAGTAAGACTGGACATCATGTGAACACTCAAGCCAGGCTCGGATACTTAGTCGAACAACTGCCTATATTGTATCTGGGAATCACAAGATATGAAGAAGTGAAGGATGAATTAGCACGAGAAGAAAGAGAAAAAGTTGAAAGGAGTCATGAATCAGTAAGGAAAGTACTTGAAGATTGGAAAAGAGCTAGAATGACACGGATACAAGGAAACACAAGTGGACACAAAGAGGACAAACAAGAGAGAGAGCATGGGCAGCCCATGAGTAAAAGGTGGTGGAGTTCCCTCTTCATTTTATCTTTTTCAAGTCTAAATAAGGAAAATCATGTATGAAATAGAACATGCTTCCATAGTAGCTTAGGAATTTTCAATTATGTCTTTAGTATTTTCAGTTATTAAGTCTATGTGTGCTGGTCCAACTTACCTGTTTTCATCTTCATCCTACTTACTTGTATGCTTGCCCTTTGAATTTAATAAAAGAGAATGTTATGAAAGAAACTAGAGTAGAGTTCATATGGTGAAATAAGTCCTCAAGGTTTGTGGTGTGGTAATAGATTAGCTAAGTTGGATCACCTATAAGGTATGAGGGCACTTATGTGTATTGAAGTACATGCTTGAAGCACATTCTATGAGACTAGCTAAATAACAAGATCCTAATAAGAAAAAGAAAAAGAATAATACGAGTTGAAAAAGAAAGAAAAGTAATAAGAAAAAAGGCTAGGCACCAAGGGCTTGAATCTTGAGGGATGTGTCTGTGGTGTTCTTGTACCAAGGATTTGCTTGGATGAATAAGTTCTGAGGAGTGCTTTATCACTTGGTAACTTGGGTTAACTAACCCGGGATTACCAACTGAAAATCCACTATCAAGAGCAACCTTGCTACAGAATATTTAGTAACCCAAAGAGGTGCTGGACACCAAGGCCTCAAGAAAAGAAAATAACAAACCATGTGCCTGTGGTGTGCATGTATGGGGGAGAGAGACTTGAGGGAGTAAGTCCTTAGGGGTGTTTCAACACCTAGCACCTTGAACCAACTGGTTCGGGAGTGTTGGTTGAAAGCTTATTTTAAAGAGTCGCACCCTCACAGAGCACTTAGCCTAAGGATGCAATAAACCCTAAGAAAAAAAAAGGGAGGATCAAAGAATAAGGATCTTATAGGATGCAATCAAGCAAGTATTCAAGAGCATGATAAGGACCTGGAGACCAGTAAGGGAATGAACCTAAGTTGCTATGCATGAAACCCCATAAACCGAGAACTTTACTTCTATAATAAGAACTTATTTCTCTTGTTCTTTCATTCATCATCCTGATGTTTCAGTACTTGTTTAG
Source organism: Arachis ipaensis (assembly GCF_000816755.2). Classification (NCBI taxonomy): domain Eukaryota; kingdom Viridiplantae; phylum Streptophyta; class Magnoliopsida; order Fabales; family Fabaceae; genus Arachis; species Arachis ipaensis. Next base: position 77,116,151 of record NC_029788.2, on the reverse strand, counting down.
GGACAAGCAAGCTTTAAGTTTGGTGTTGTGATGCCAGGGCATTTTGGCTAGCTTCACTGACCTTTTCTTTACTGTTTTAGGGTAGTTTCATGCATTTTCTTAGTAAATAAGCAAGTTTTGGGTAGAAATACACTTACATCTCGATTCAAGCAAACATTGTGAACTTTACATGATTTCATGAGAATTATGCATGAATTGAATGACAAATTGGATAATACATGATCTCATGACTTGGAATAGAGCTTTGATGCACTTTATTTGCTTGATTTCAGGACAAAGGAAGCAAGGAAGAGCCACATTAGTAGCCACATTAGTAGCCACGTTAGTCTAATTAATGTGACCACTAACGTGGAATGGGCACAAGCTTGTAGCGTTAATGAGAAAAGTGATCGCCAATAACGCCTTCGAAGCTATCATAACCCACGTTAGTTGCCACGTTAGTTACATTAACGTGGGGAATAACGTGGAAAGAAAAGAGGAGCTCCAACGTTAGTGGTAAAAGTGAACATCACTAACATTCTAAAAGGCCATACATAAGCCACGTTAAGAGCCATGTTAATCTAATTAACGTGAATTCTAATGTGGAGATTAGAGGAGATCGCCAATGTTAGTGACACTCATCTTTGTCACTAACATTGGAACAGGCCAAGATTGCCCACGTTAGTGGTCACGTTAAGACCACTAACGTGAAGTGTAACGTGGAGTAAGGAGTGATAGGCCAACGTTAGTGACATTCACCTTTATCACTAACATTGGAGATGGCAATTACCACCACGTCAGTGGCCACGTTAATCTAATTAACGTGAACTCTAACGTGGGAAGGAGGGGCGTTTGGAGCGTTAGTAACAAAGGTAAGTGTCACTAATTCTCTCGAAGTTTAGGCATGCCTACGTTAAGGGTCACGTTAGCTACACTAACGTGAACTCTAACGTGGGGAAAGGAGGCAATAAGCAACGTTATTGGAAAAGGTGAATGCCAATAACGTTTGCGAAGGACCAAGAGGCAACGTTAGTGGTCACGTTAGTGCCACTAACGTTGAAGTTAACGTTGATCATTTTTGGCTTGGAACGTTAGTTAAAAAGGTGCTCGTCACTAACGTTCTCGAACCCACATTTTCACTTAACGTTAACACTACTAACGTCCTAACTAACGTCCATGCCTAACTCACACTTTTTCTGCAAGCACAGCTGAGCCCACTGAAGATTGTAACTACTTCAACTCAAGATCGAAGGCCGATATCCAAGACTTGAAGAGCCAACTAGAAGATCAGTAGAGTAGTATATATAGGAATAGTTTTGAACTAGTAAGGGAGCTTTTGGCATTTTGGAGAACTACACTCTTTATATTTTACTTTCTCTGCAACTTCTAGTTTTATTTTTGAGAATGTACTTTTCATTTATGCTTTCCATTCCCAGAGCTATAAACAACTAAACCCCTTTCATTGGGTTAGGAAGCTCTGTTGTAATTTGATGGATCAATAATAGTTTTCATTATTCTTCTTCTTTCTTTTCTCTTGATTTTACTAGAAAGCTTTCAATCTTCATCCAATTGGGTAGTTGTCTTGGAAAAGGAGCTATTCATACTTGGATCTCTTTGGAACCTTGGAAGAGGAATGAAGAGATCATGCTAGAAATGCTTTCTCATGTTGGACCAAATTGGGGTTTGAATGGATATAGTGACATATAATCCTACCAACACTTTGATTTGGGAATACATGTGATATAATCAGTGACCACACTTCATCTCTTCTCATGAGCAAGTAAAATGAGCTATGAAGAAAGAATGAAGCAGCAAGACCCTGGTTTTGATAAGATCCTGAATGAAATTTGTGTGATGCATGTGCGTTGGATAAATGATAAGGATGGGATACCCAATCAATTGAGGAGAAGAGATTTGAGCCCCCAAGCTAGAGGGTGGCTAGAATTTGTGAGGAGGTCCCTAATCCCCACATCCAACAATTCAGAAGTGACCAAAGAGAGAGTTGTACTCATCTACAGCATCATGAAAGGAGAGAACATCAACGTGGGGGAGATGATTGCCAACAACATCAACAAAGTACTAAATAGCACCAGTGACAACACAAGGTTGGCATTCCCTAGCATTATACAGAGGCTATGTGATGAGGCTGGAGTTGAAAAGATCATTGATGAAGTGCTTGTGAAGCAAGACAAGTTCATAACTGCCAAAAAGATGGCCAAGCTGGTAGCTGTTCACCCACTCAACAGGGCCAGAGAACGAAGAGCTCATGCCCATGAACCACAACAACAACAAGAAGAGAAAGAGGCAGAAGAGCAACCTCAATTCCTGGCACTTTAACCACCACCACAATACCAATATCAGCAATTTCTAGAGGGATTCAACTGGGAGTAATTGCAAGGAGATGTACACCAAATGAAGGGAGATCTACACCACTGGAGGGAAGATGTCAATCAACTAAGGGAAACTCAACAACAACAATGGAGCCAAGTCAACCAAAACATTCAACAACTCCAAGGGAGTTTTGATGATCTCAAGGAGCAGCAAGATCAAATTAACTGGGGAGAAATGCAAGGCAGTTTAGGAGTGATTCTGAGACGGCAATTACAACAAATGGAGAGCCTTGCTGAATTCAGACACCTTTATGAAGCAAGAACTGTAGCCAGAGGGGAATATGATTGCTGCGCAAATAAAGTTGAGCTACCTATGCAATGCAGTAGCTAACATGAACCCCAATTACCCCACTTATATGCAGAAATTAGAGGAACTCAGCTCAAGGCAAGAAGAAATAGCATACCAACACAAGGAGAATGTGAAATCCTACATGAGGAGGCTAGGATTTTGGAAGCCCAAGGATGCCAAAGCACAAGAAGGTTCCTCCAATCCAGATGAAGGTGGCTCCTCCCCCTCCAAGAAGAAGGACAAAGGGAAGGAGCCAATGAACTAAAGATGAAGCTGCTCAAGGTTGTTGAGTCCCATGGTTGACATTTTCTAAATTCTGAAATCTTGTTTAAGCTTTTGCTTTATTTACTTTTTGAATAAATAATCATGCTAGGATAGTTTATGTTTTATGCTTAGTTTTAATTCTTGTTTGAAGTCTTTATGAGTTTTTTTTACAAGAAAGAAAATGTCATGTATTTCAAGTCTTCATTTCAACATAAATAAAAGTAGAACTTGTCTCCATAAGAGTTAATGTGAGCTGTACAAAAACACCAAGAGAGACCAAGGCCAAGAGAGATTATCAAACAAACTAAGAAATAAGTAACCAAGTGTAGGACATCGGATGAACTAAAAAGAAAATGAGTCATGGAAGAGCAACTAGTCCTAGAAGGTACAACAAGGGGAAGGTTAAGGGGTGTTCCTTGAATATCCATAGAACCAAGAGGTAGTAAGCAATAAAGGCCCAAAGCTCTGAGCATCAACTACTGGGATAGAAAAAGAAACATTAAAAAGCTCAAAAAGAATTAAAGATCTTAGTAGATGCTTGTGGTGAAGATGTGTCAAGAAGAGACCTGGACAAGTAAATTCTTAGGGGTGTCTCAACACCTAGTACCCTAAAACCAACTGGTTTGGGAGTGCTAATTGAAAGCTTAATTAAAGGGTTGTCTTGAGACAAAACAATTAGAGTCGTGGTCAAGAAAGCAAAACAACCCTTACTACTTCAAGGTGACAATCAATAGAAAGGACCCCTAAAGCCTATACCTGAAAGAACCCTCAAGGATCTAAGATCTTTTCATGACATTAAAACATTCATACATGTGTTGAACACTTAGTCTTACTCTTAGTTGTATTGCAATCACTCAAAGCCAAGGCCTCAAGTTATAAAGGTTTATTCACATTGATTTGCTTGGGACAAGCAAAACTTAAGTTTGGTGTTGTGATGACTTGCATCATCTACCTTTCATTCTTGCAAGTGTAGTTTCTAAACCAACAAACAATCCTCTCATACAAAAATTTGGTTGTCACAAGTAACAAACCCCTAAAAATAATAACCGAAGTATTCAAACCTCGGGTCGTCTCTCAAGGAATTACAAGGAAGTATGCTACTATTGGTTATGAGATAGTATATTTTTGGGTTTTTGAAAGGTTGAACAAGGAATGTAAATAACCAGAAAATAAACTAATAATTAAGAAAAGTCTTAACAAGTATTGAGAATTGGAATTCCTATCCTCATTATCATCATCAATTATGATAGTAATTGTCCGTTGCTCCCACTTAGTCAACCTCTAACTATGAAGGAAAGTCAAGTGGATAAATCAATTTGATTCCTCAAGTCCTAGTCAACTCTCAAGGAAAGACTAGAGTTAGTGAAATTCAAATCAACTAGCAAGTCTCAAATACCAATCAATAAAAGACCTTTGATAATTCAAGAGTCTCCAATTAATCAATCCAAGTTAAGAATAGGAAAATCTAACTTAAAATCCTCCTAAGAGTTTTATCAAACACTTGGAAGGCACAACATAAAAGCATAGAAAAGAAATGAGAGATAATAAAATCCAAACAATCAATTGAAAGCATCAATAACATAAATTGAAGAAAGCAATTATAAATATGAAATACCTCAAATTGCATTAAATAGAAAATCAAATCTAACATGAGAATTCATAAAGTAAAATAGCAACATAAAGTTATCAACAAGGGAAATAAATAAACTAAAGTGCTAGAGCTAATAAGAGTAGAAGAGAAACTAAATTGAAATAAGATAAAATTCAGAAATTGAAAAGGAATAAATTAAGAATCCTAAAACCTAGAGAGATGAGAGAGCCTCTCTCTCTAGAAAACTACATCCAAAACCTAAAATTATGTGAATGAAAGTTGTGTGAGTAAATGAATGATTCCTCCACTCTGCAGCCTCTAATCTGTATTTTCTAGGCCAAAAACTGGGCCAAAAGGAGCCCAGAAATCGCCCCCAGCGTCTTCTGCAATTTCTGCACGTCGCGCATGTCACACGTACACGTACGCGTGATGCATGCGTGTGTGTTGCCTAATTGCATGCCAACTATGGCAAATTGCATATCATTTTGAAGTCCCAGATGTTAGCTTTCCAATGCAACTGGAACTGCCTCATTTGGACCTCTGTAGCTCAAGTTATGATCGATTTAGTACAAAGAGGTCAGGCTTGACAGCTTAGCAATTCCTTCAATTTCTTGCATTCCTTCCACTTTTGCATGCTTCCTTTCCGTCTTCTAAGCCATTCCTGCCCTATAAACCCTGAAATCACTTAACACACATATCAAGGCATCGAATGGTAATAAAAGAGGATTAATAATTAGCAATTTTAAGGCCAAAGAAGCATGTTTTCAATCAAAGCACAGAATTAGGAAGGAAAATGTAAAACATGCGAATTATATGAATAAGTGTGAGTTTAGTGGATAAAATCCACTCAATTAAGCATAAAATATACCACGAAATAGTGGTGCATCAAATCTCCCCACACTTAAATATTAGCATGTCCTCATGCTAAGATCAAGAGAAGCTATAAAGGAGTGAAGAGGAATGGTAAAACTTATGAAATGCAACCTATCTATATGAATGCAACTGAATGCAAAAATACTTCTACCTACTTAGTTAAAAGTAAAAAAATTCTCCAAAACAAACGTAATTCAGATTCCACTAATTCAAATCACACCAAAAGAGATAAGTAAACTTGTAAGAAGATAGCTCATGAAAGCCGAGAACACAGAATCAAGCATTGAACCCTCACTGGTAATGTATATGCACTCTAATCGCTCAAGTATCTAGGGTTAATTCACTCTAATCTCCTCTAGTCATGCCTTTCTAAAACTTTGTTCTTCATCTAACCAATCAACAAATATTTAATGTACAAATGCAAACATCATAAGGGCTTTTTAAGGTTGTAATGGGGCTAAGGTAAGGGTGAGGATACATGTATGGCCAAGTGAGTTATACTTTGAATCTTTGACTAACCTAAATTCTCACCTAACACACACACATACTCTATATAATTCTAAAATCATGCCTAGCTACCCAAAATCTCACTTTTGTATATTTCACATACTCATGCATCAATTTTTTAATTCCATCACATGTGCATTGATCTTTTTATTGAACATAGCATTGGGATGATTTTATCCCCTATTCATTTATTTCTTTTCTTTTCTCTCTTTTTTTCTATCATAAATGAAAATATAATATATCAATGCATATGATTTTTCCGATTTCACATGAGTAAGCACCCAAATTTCCAATATTTGTCAGTAAAAGCACAACACATTCTCATCAACCCAAGTTCCCACATTTTCCCCACACTTAGTTGACACACACTATCTTAAGTTAACCAAAGATTCAAATCGGATAATTAATTATTTTTTTTCCACTTAAGGCTAGTGATGTGGTAATATAAAGAACAAATGGGGATTAAAAAGGCTCAAAGTGGCAAACAAAGGTAAATGAAATGGTGGGCTATTTGGGATAAGTGAGCTAATAACAAATGATGGCCTCAATCATATGTATGCATGAATATACACTAAACAATGGACATATAGAATGGAACAAACCATAGATTGCAATCATAGAGAAGAAAACACACAAGAATAAAAATTCATGGTTAAATAATGTAACCATATAATTAAGCTCAAAATCTCACAGGGTGTGTGTTGTTAGCTCAAAAACTATGTTCCAAATTAAAATCTTCAAACAAGTTTAACAAAAAAGTTTTAATTTAAATTAGTGAAATGCTATAAAAAGGGTCTTGAAAAAGAACTTATCACTCCAACCAAGTAGTGGTAGAAGAACATGCAGAAAATCAAACAATCATGCAATCAAACATGCAAATGCAACAACTAATTTAACAAGCAAAATTAAACATTGGTGTTGAAATAGGAAATAACTAACCCACGGAAGTCGGTATCGACCTCCCCACACTTAAATATTGTACCGTCCTCGGTGCATACTAAGATGTGCAAGTGGACGGGTGGCTCCAACTGACGCTTTTTCCAAAGAATGTACGTAGGAACTTGTTTGTCGCTCGATGTAAAAGTTTTCCGTTTCTCTTCTTGATCGCCATCCTGAAAGAAGAGAAAAGGGAAGAAAAGTAACCCAAAAACAAAGATAGAAAACAAATAAAATATGGTTGGGTTAATGCCAAATAATGAGGGTCTCAATTACATGGTGGCTACAACATGCAAGTGAGAAAACAGTAGAGGCAAATAGCATATCAATAGTGCAAAAATTGCAACAATGGGGAAGAGATAGTAGGTAATGAAAGACAATATAAATTCATGTCAATAAAAAAGGAATATATGTATCATAAAAGATTGGCATTGACAGATAAATAATATTACCCAACAATGTAAAACAAGTCACTAAGCACCAAAATAACGCAAGGAAAGATGCAACAGGTGAATAAGAACATTCAACACCAACGAAAAAATAATAAATTTAGAAAAATAAAAACATGCACAAAATTAAAATGCAGTGAATGAAAGCATGAAAATAAATTAAGTAAAATAGAATGAAAGAGAATAAGGATGAGAAGCTAAAGAAATGAAGGAGAAGAAAGTAATCAAGGAGGAAGAAAGAAGGAGAAAGGAGAGAAGAAAGTAGTAAGAATTAAAAAACAGGGCGCAACGCGTGCGCGTGCATCACACGTACGCGTGCAAACTGAAATGGTCATGCGACACGTAAGTGTCACCCACGCATACGCGTGGGTGGCCAAAAACGCACACTGATGCGCGAGTGTCGATCACGCGTACGCATGACCGCTCGCGCGATTCCAGCACAGTGGCAGCCCAACTCTCTGTTCAATTACCTTACTATGCCAATTTTTCATTCCATGCGTACGCGTCGCTGACGCTTACGTGTGGATTAGCAAAAACACAGGGGACGCTGGTGCACGAAATCGTGATCGTTCATTCCTTGGTAACGGCGCCAAAAACTTAGTACGCAAGTTCATAATCTTAATTCTTTGTCACAACTTCGCACAACTAACCAGCAAGTGCACTGGGTCGTCCAAGTAATAAACCTTACGTGAGTAAGGGTCGATCCCACGGAGATTGTCCGCTTGAAAGATAAATAAAATGTAAAATAAAGATAGAAATACTTATGTAATTCATTGGTGAGAATTTCAGATAAGCGTATAGAGATGCTTAGTTCCTTCTGAATCTCCGCTTTCCTACTGCTTTCATCCAATCCTTCATACTCCTTTCCATGGCAAGCTGTATGTTGGGCATCACCATTGTCAATGGCTACATCCTGTCCTCTCAGTGAAAATGGTCCAAATGCGCTGTCACCGCACGACTAATCATCTGTTGGTTCTCGATCATACTGGAATAGGATTCAGTACCTTTTGTGTCTGTCACTACGCCCAGCACTCGCGAGTTTGAAGCTCGTCACAGCCATCCCTTCCCAGATCCTACTCGGAATACCACAGACAAGGTTTAGACTTTCCGGATCTCAAGAATGGCCGCCAATAATTATAGCCTATACCACGAAGACTCTGATCGTAGATCAAGAGGCTAAGAGATATGCATTCAAGCTTGTTTGCATGTAGAACGGAAGTGTTTGTCAGGCACGCGTTCATAAGTGAGAATGGTGATGAGCGTCACATAATCATCACATTCATCATGTTCTTGTGTGCGAATGAATATCTTAGAGAAGAAATAGGCTTGAATTGAATAGAAAAACAATAGTACTTTGCATTAATTCATGAGGAACAACAGAGCTCCACACCTTAATCTATGGAGTGCAGAAACTCTACCGTTGAAAATACATAAGTGAAAATAGGGTAGACATGGCCGAGTGGCTAGCTTCCCACAGAGGTCTCAGAACGTAAAAGTTACATAATGTGTTCCAGAGATTTAAAATTGATCAAAAGATGTAAATACAATAGTAAAAAGTCCTATTTATACTAAACTAGTTACTAGGGTTTACAAAGATAAGTAAATGATACAGAAATCCACTTTCGGGCCCACTTGGTGTGTGCTTGGGTTGAGCATTGAAGCTTTCACGTGTAGAGGTCTTTCTTGGAGTTAAACGCCAGTTTGTAACTTGTTTCTGGCGTTTAACGCTGCTTTGCAACTTTTTTCTGGCGTTTAACGCCAGAATAGGGCAGAAAGGTGGCGTTAAACGCCAGTTTGCATCGTCTAATCTTGGGCAAAGTATGGACCATTATATATTTCTGGAAAGCCCTGGATGTCCACTTTCCAATGGAATTGAGAGCGCGCCAATTGGATTTCTGTAGCTCCAGAAAATCTACTTTGAGTGCAGGGAGGTCAGAATCCAACAGCATCTGCAGTCCTTCTGCAGCCTCTGAATCAGATTTTTGCTCAAGTCCTTCAATTTCAGCCAAAAAATACCTAAAATCATAGCAAAACACAAAAACTCATAGTAAAGTCCAGAAATGTGATTTTTATTTAAAAACTAATAAAAATATATTAAAAACTAACTAAATCATACTAAAAACTATGTAAAAACAATGCCAAAAAGCGTATAAATTATCCGCTCATCACAACACCAAACTTAAATTGTTGCTTTTCCCCAAGAAACTGAAAATCAAATAGGATAAAAAGAAGAGAATATACTATAAATTCCAAATATCAATGAAACTTAGCTCCAATCAGATGAGCGGGACTAGTAGCTTTTTGCCTCTGAACAGTTTTGGCATCTCACTTTATCCTTTGAAGTTCAGAATGATTGGCATCTATATGAACTCAGAATTCAGATAGTGTTATTGATTCTCCAAGTTCAGTATGTTGATTCTTGAACACAGCTACTTTATGAGTCTTAGTCGTGGCTCTAAGCACTTTGTTTTCCAGTATTACCACCGGATACATAAATGCCACAGACACATAATTGGGTGAACCTTTTCAGATTGTGACTCAGCTTTTCTAGAGTCCCCAATTAGAGGTGTCCAGGGTTCTTAAGTACACTCTTTTTTTGCTTTGGATATCGACTTTAACCGCTCAGTCTCAAGCTTTTCACTTGACACCTTCACGCCACAAGCACATGGTTAGGGACAGCTTGGTTTAGCCGCTTATGCAGGGTTTTATTCCTTTGGGCCCTCCTATCTACTGATGCTCAAAGCCTTGGATCCTTTTTATTACCCTTGCCTTTTGGTTTAAAGGGTTACTGGCTTTTTGCTCTTGCCTTTTGGTTTAAAGAGCTCTTGGCTTTTTCAGCTTGCTTTTTCTTTTTCTTTCTTTTATTATTTTTTTTCGCCAATTTTCTTTTCTTTTTTTTTCCGCAAGCTTTTTTATTCACTGCTTTTTCTTGCTTCAAGAATCAATTTTATGATTTTTCATATCATCAAATAACATTTCTCCTTTTTCATCATTCTTCAAGAGCCAACAATTTTAACATTCATAAACAACAAATTCAAAAGATATATGTACTGTTTAAGCATTCCTTCAGAAAACAAAAAGTATTGTCACCACATTAAAATAATTAAACTAATTTCAAGGATGAATTCGAAATTCATGTACTTCTTGTTCTTTTGTAATTAAAGCATTTTTCATTTAAGAGAGGTGATGGATTCATAGGACATTCATAGCTTTAAGACATAGACACTTAAATACTAATGATCATGTAATAAAGACACAAACATAAGGCTCAAAACCGAAAAACAGGAAAATAAGAACAAGGAGATTAAGGAACGAGTCCATCTTAGTGAGGGTGGCGTCTTCCTCTTCTTGAAGAACCAATGGTGCTCTTGAGCTCTTCTATGTCTCTTCCTTGTCTTTGTTGCTCCTCCCTCATAGCTCTTTGATCTTCTCTAATCTCATGGAGAATGATGGAGTGCTCTTGGTGTTCCATCCTTAGTTGTCCCATGTTGGAACTTAATTCTCCTAGGGAGGTGTTTCTTTGGATTTGGGTTCACACTTTGATCATGGTTCCTAGTGATCCATGCGTTCGCATAAAACTCTTGAACCATTAAGATCCCGACTTGTTGAATGGGGTTGGTGAGAACTTCCCAACCTCTTCTTTGGATCTCAAGTCGGATCTCCGGATACTCATTCTTTGAGCTTGAAAGGAACCTCAGAGATCACTTTCTTCTTGGCTACAACTTCATAGAAGTGGTCTTGATGGACCTTTGAGATGAATCTCTCCATCTCCCATGACTCAGAGGTGGAAGCAATTGCCTTCCCTTTCCTCTTTCTTGAGGTTTCTCTGGCCTTAGGTGCAATTAATGGTTATGGAAAAACAAAAAGCTATGCTTTGACCACACCAAACTTAAAATGTTTGCTCGTCCCCGAGCAAAAAAAGAGAGAAAGAAGGAGAAGAAGAAGAGAAATGGAGGAGAGGGAGAGAGGGGTGTATTCGGCCAAGGGGAAGAAGAGAGGGTTGTGTTGTGTGAAAATGAAGAAGGAATAAGGGTTTTATATAGGAGTGTAGGGAGGGTTAGGGTTCGGACATTAGGGTTGGGTTTGGGAGGGAAAATAGTTTGAATTTTGAAGGTAGGTAGGGTTTTTGGGGAAGAGAGGATAGATATAAGTGGTGAAGAGGGGATGGGGAAAAGTGATTGAGGTGATTGGTGAAGGGTATTTGGGGAAGAGAGTTATGAAAAGGTGTGAAGAGGAGAGAAGAAGTGGTGGGGATCCTGTTGGATCCACAGATCCTGTGGGGATCCTGTGGGGTCCACAGATCCAGTGGGGCCAAGGACTTAACATCCCTGCCCAATTAGGTGTGTAAAACGCCCTTGCTGTGCAATCCTGGCGTTTAACGCCAGACTGCTGCTTGTTTCTGGCGTTAAACGCCCAAATGTAGCCTGTTTCTGGCGTTTAACGCCAGGTAGATGCTTGTTTCTGGCGTTAAACGCCAGCTTGGTGCTTGTTTCTGGCGTTAAACACCAGACAGATGCTTGTTTCTGGCGTTTAAACGCCAGAATGCTCCTCCTCCAGGGTGTGCTATTTTTAATTCTGTTTTTCATTCTGTTTTTGATTTTTCAGTAGTTTTTGTGACTCCACATGATCATCAACCTAATAAAATACAAAATAACAAAAAGAAAATAAAATAGATATGATTAAATAACATTGGGTTGCCTCCCAACAAGCGCTTCTTTAATGTCAATAGCTTGACAGTGAGCTCTCATGGAGCCTCACAGATAATTAGAGCAAGGTTGGAACCTCCCAACACCAAACTTAGAGTTTGAATGTGAGGGTTCAACACCAAACTTAGAGTTTGGTTGTGGCCTCCCAACACCAAACTTAGAGTTTGACTTGGTTGACTCTGCAGTGAGAGAAGCTTTTCATGCTTCCTCTCCATGGTTACAGAAGGAGAACCTTGAGTTTTAAACACAAGGTTGTCCTCATTCAGTTGAAGGACCAATTCTCCTCTGTCCACATCAATCACAGCTCTTGCTGTGGCTAGGAAGGGTCTTCCAAGGATGATGGATTCATCCTCATCCTTCCCAGTGTCTAGGATTATGAAATCAGCAGGGATGTAAAGGCCTTCAACCTTTACTAACACGTCCTCTACTTGTCTATAAGCCTATTTTCTTGAGTTGTCTGCCATCTCTAATGAGATTTTGGCAGCTTGCACCTCAAAGATCCCAAGTTTCTCCATTACAGAGAGTGGCATTAAGTTTATTCCTGACTCCAGGTCACACAGAGCCTTCTCAAAGGTCATGGTGCCTATGGTACAGGGTATTAAGAATTTGCCAGGATCCTGTTTCTTTTGAGGTAATTTCTGCCTATCCAATACATTTAGTTCATTGGTGAGCAAGGGAGGTTCATCTTCCCAAGTCTCATTACCAAATAGTCTGGCATTCAGCTTCATGATTGCACCAAGGTACGTAGCAACTTGCTCTTCAGTAACGTCTTCATTCTCTTCAGAATAAGAATACTCATCAGAGCTCATGAAGGGCAGAAGGAGGTTCAATGGAATCTTTATGGTCTCTAGATGAGCCTCAAAATCCTTTGGTTCCTCAAAGGGAAACTCCTTATTGGTCACTGAATGTCCCAGGAGGTCTTCCTCACTAGGATTCACGTCCTCCTTCTCCCTTGTAGGTTCGGCCATGATGGTCAAGTCAATGGCCTTGCACTCTCTCTTTGGATTTTCTTCTGTATTGCTTGGGAGAGTACTAGGAGGAGTTTCAGTGACCCTTTTACTCAGCTGGCCCACTTGTGCCTCCAAATTTCTAATGGAGGACCTTGTTTCATTCATGAAACGCACAATGGCCTTAGATAGATCAGAGACTATATTTGCTACGCTAGATGGGTTCTGCTCAGAATTCTCTGTCTATTGCTGAGTGGATGATGGAAAAGGTTTGTTATTGCTAAACCTGTTTCTTCCACCATTATTAAAGCCTTGTTGAGGCTTTTGTTGGTCATTCCATGAGAAATTTAGATGATTTCTCCATGAGGGATTATAGGTGTTTCCATAGGGATCACCCATGTAATTCACCTCTGCTATTGCAGGGTTCTCAGGATCATAAGCTTTTTCTTCAGAAGATGGCTCTATAGTACTGTTGGATGATTCCTTCAATCCATTCAGACTCTGAGAGATCATATTGACTTGCTGAGTCAATATTTTATTCTGAGCCAATATGGCATTCAGAGTATCAATTTCAAGAACCCCCTTCCTTTGAGGCGTCCCATTACTTACAGGATTCCTCTCAGAAGTGTACATGAACTGGTTATTAGCAACCATGTCAATGAGTTCTTGAGCTTCTGCAGGAATTTTCTTTAGGTGAATGGATCCACCTGCAGAGTGGTCCAATGACATCTTTGATAACTCAAATAGACCATCATAGAATATATCCAGGATGGTCCATTCTGAAAGCATGTCAGAAGGACACTTTTTGGTCAGTTCCTTGTATCTCTCCCAAGCTTCATAGAGGGATTCACCTTCTTTCTGTTTGAAGGTTTGAACATCCACTCTAAGCTTGCTAAGCTTTTGAGGAGGAAAGAACTTGGCTAAGAAAGCTGTGACCAGCTTATCCCAAGAGTTCAGGCTATCTTTAGGTTGAAAATCCAACCATATTCTAGCTCTGTCTCTTATAGCAAACGGGAAAAGCATAAGCTTATAGACCTCGGGATCAACCCCATTGGTCTTAACAGTATCACAGATTTGCAAGAATTCAGTTAAGAATTGAAAAGGATCTTCTAATGGAAGTCCATGAAACTTGCAATTTTGTTGCATCAGAGAAACTAATTGAGGTTTAAGCTCAAAATTGTTTGCTCCAATGGCAGGGATTGAGATGCTTCTTCCATGTAAATTAGAATTTGGTGCAGTAAAGTCACCAAGCATCTTCCTTGCATTATTATTATTTTCGGCCATGTCTCCTTCTTTTTCGAAATTTTCAGTCAGAGTTTCTCCAGAGAGTTGTGCTTTAACTTCCCTTAGCTTCCTCTTCAGAGTTCTTTCAGGTTCAGGATCAGCCTCAACAAGAATGTTCTTATCCTTGTTCCTGCTCATATGAAAAAAAAGAAGAAAACAGAAAAGAAAATATGGAATCCTCTATGTCACAGTATAGAGATTCCTTTATGTGAGTAGAAGAAGAAAAGAATAGAAGAAGAGAAATTCGAACACCAGGAGGAAGAGAGGGTTCGAATTTTTTAGATGAAGAGAAGTGTTAGTAAATAAATAAAATAGTTAGAAAGAGATGATGGGGAGAGAATTTTGAAAATTAAATAAATTAAAATAAAATTATTTTTGTTTTTAATTTGAAATTAAAGTTAAAATTCAAAAATAAGACAAGTGGTTAATTGAAAAAGATTTGAAAATCATAAGAAGTTAGAAAAGAAGTTAGAAAAGATTTTGAAATTGATTTTGAAAAAGATGTGATTGAAACTTATTTTGAAAAAAGAGTTGAAAAAGACTTTTCGGATCTCAGGAATGGCCATCCATGGGTTCTAACTTATACCACGGAGACTCTAATATCTCGGACTCGGTCCCCTGTATTAGATATCTAAGAGATACTCATTCTATCTCTTCTTCATGTAGAACGGAAGTGGTTGTCAGGCACGCGTTCATAGGTGAGAATGGTGATGAGCATCACATAATCATCACATTCATCATGTTCTTGGGTGCGAGTGAATATCTTAAAATAGGAATAAGCTTGAATTGAATAGAAAAACAATAGTACTTTGCATTAATTCATGAAGAACAGCAGAGCTCCACACCTTAATCTATGGTGTGTAGAAACTCTACCGTTGAAATTACATAAGTGATAATGGTCCAGGCATGGCCGAATGGCCAGCCCCCATAAAGGTCTAAGATAGCATAAAACTAATCAAAGATGATCCGAAGATGTAAATACAATAGTAAAAAGTCCTATTTATACTAAACTAGTTACTAGGGTTTTACAGAAATGAGTAAATGATGCAGAAATCCACTTCTGGGGCCCACTTGGTGTGTGCTTGGGCTGAGCATTGAGATTTACACGTGTAGAGGCTTCTCTTGGAGTTGAACACCAGTTTGTAACCTATTTCTGGCGTTTAACTCCACTTTGCAACATGTTTCTTGCGTTTAACTCTAGAATGCAACATGGAGCTGGCGTTGAACGCCAGTTTGCGTCATCTAAACTCGGGAAAAGTATGTACTATTATATATTTCTGGAAAGCCCTGGATGTCTACTTTCCAACACAATTGAGAGCGCACTATTTGGAGTTCTGTATCTCTAGAAAATTCACTTTGAGTGCAGGGAGGTCAGAATCCAACAGCATCTGCAGTCCTTCTTCAACCTCTGAATCTGATTTTTGCTCAAGTCCCTCAATTTCAGCCAGAAATTACCTGAAATCATAGAAAAACACACAAACTCATAGTAAAGTCTAGAAATGTGATTTTTATTTAAAAACTAATAAAAATATACTGAAACTAACTAAATCATACTGAAAACTATGTAAAAACATTGCCAAAAAGCGTATAAATTATCCGCTCTTCACCCTTGTTTTACCATAAAGTGAAAATTTTCAAAATTCAATACAAGGTTTGTACTGACACATCTATCTAATACTCTAGATAAACTATCCAAGCAAAGGCTAAATGAATCACCATAAACGCTAAAATCATCCATAAAAACCTCCATACAGTTCTCAATAAGGTCAGAGAAAAGACTCATCATGCACCTTTGGAAAGTAGCTGGTGCATTGCATAAGCCAAAGGGTATTCTCTTATAAGCATAAGTGCCAAAAGGACATGTAAAAGTAGTCTTTTCCTGATCTCCAGGAGCTATATGGATTTGAAAATAGCCTGTATAACTGTCTAAAAAACAATAATGGAATTTACCTGACAGGCGATCAAGCATCTGATCAATGAATGGCAAGGGGTAATGATCCTTGCGAGTGGCTTAGTTGACATGCCTATAGTCAATGCAAACTCTTCATGAATTCTGCACTCTAGTTGTCAGAAGCTCTCCATGCTCATTTCTTACTGTTGTGATTCCAGACTTCTTGGGCACCACTTGTACTGGACTGACCCATTCGCTATCTGAGATGGGGTAAATGATATCTGCTTCAAGTAGTCTGGTCACTTCTTTCTTGACAACTTCTTAGATGGTGGGATTCAGTCTTCTCTGAGGTTGACGGACGGGCTTTTCTCCCTCTTCTAGGAATATTCTGTGCTCACAAACTTGAGGGCTGATGCCTACTATATCCGCCAGGCTCCATCCAATCGCTTTCTTGTGTTTCCTCAGCACACTGAGTAGCCGTTCTTCTTGTTGAGAAGTGAGTTCCCTTGCAATGATAACTGGAAACTTCTGATTGTCCTCAAGGTAAGCATACTTGAGGTGTGGAGGGAGGGGCTTTAATTCCAATTTCTGCTCATGGCCAGGCTCTGGATCATCCGGAGCTGGTGATAATGGCAAAGTGCCCTCATTGTCCACTGAAAGTGTCCCCACACTTGGACCTTGTCCTGTATACTTCTCTTCTAATTCTTCCAGGTGAACTTCATCCACGGTTTCATCTATGATGTCACACTGGGAGATAGAATGATCATCCGGAGGGTGTTCCATAGCTCCATTTAGACTGAATTTCACTATTCTGCCATCTATTTCAAAAGAATAAGTTCCGGAAAATGTGTCCAGCTTGAACTTTGAAGTCTTCAGGAATGGTCTTCCAAGCAGGATTGATGATGGCCTTCCTGAGTCATTAGGGGGCATCTCCAGGATATAGAAGTCAATGGGAAATGTGAGTCCCTTAATGCTCATTAATACATCTTCAGCAATCCCAACCACTGTAATAATGCTTTTATCTGCTAACACAAAACGAGCTGCCGACCTTTTTAAGGGAGGGAGCCTCAAAGTATCATATATAGACAAAGGCATTATACTAACACATACTCCTAAATCACACATGCAGTCAGAAAATATCACACCACCAATAGTACAATTTACCATACATGGACCTGGATCACTACACTTTTCAGGTATACCTCCCATTAAAGTAGATATAGAACTACCTAAAGGAATAGTTTCTAATTCATTAATTTTGTCTTTATGTATACATAAATCTTTTAGAAACTTGGCGTATTTAGGTACCTGCTGAATAACATAAAAAAGGGGAACAGTTACCTCAACCTTTTTGAATATTTCTACCATTTTGGGATCAAGTTCCATCTGCTTCCTGGGCTTCTTTGTAATTTGTGGAAATGGAATAGGAAGGACGTTTTCTGCAGCGTCTGCATCCTTTGGTGCTTCCTTCTGTGGTTGGGCTTCTTCTTCTTCAACCATGTCTTGTATGTCCTCTTCTTCTTCAGCATGCTCTACTTCCACCACCTCTTCAGCTGAGGCGTGTTCTGATGGGATTGGCTCCTCTTGCAGTGTGGTTCCGGACCTTAGGGTGATGGCATTGATGCTACCCAATAATGGTTGAGAAGGAATTCCACTGGAGCTTGCATGTTGAGTGTTTGAAGTATTGGGTGATGCCAGTTGAGAGTTGAGAGCTTGTATAGCGGATGCTAGGCCATTAAGTGAACTTTCCATATTCCTTTGTCCTTGTGCAATGGATTGAAGTGCCTCGTCACTCGGAGAGGAATTAGATTGAGAGATCTGCGGAACTTGTTGTTGGTTGTGCCGTGCTCCTTGATATTGCCTCAGGTGAGGTGCTCTGTAAGGCTGGTTCTGGTTCTGCTGCCTGTTGTTGTTATTATTCCACTTCTGATATCCTTAATTGTCTCTGTGATGACATGTCACCATGTCATGTTTTTTTATGCTTATTCATACAAGAAATTGATGATTTGTGCTTGAATAATGAATGCTTTTGTACTTAAATGGTATATTTCTTTGATCTTTTGATTTTATAAATTTTGTAGGAAATAAGAAGAAAAAGAAGCAAAAAGCACAAAATAAGCTAAAAAAGGAGAAAAAAAGAGCTTTGGGACACACATTGAAGTTGGAGCACACTTTGGAGGCTTAGGCCACGCTTTTAAAAGCGTGGCCCATGACCAAATTAAAGGAAAGTGGCAATCAGCACACAAAGCTCCGCTCTTGCCAAGAGCGGAGCATTATCGTGATGCAAAGATGAACTTGGAAGCAAAATTTTCGCTAAGTTAAAATCTGGGCGCTCACAACATGACCATGCCTCCTTCAAAGGGCTATAACTTGAGATACAGATGTCCGATTGATGTGCTTTCAGTTGCGCTGGAAAGATGACATTTAGAACTTTCCAACGATGTATGGCAATCTATATTTGGCATGAAATTGAGGCACGAATGAAATGCATCTTTAAGGGCCAAAAACAAGCAAAAAAATCAGCCAATGCTTCCACCAAGGTTCGAAGCTGTAGCCTCACTCTAAAGCAAAGTAATGCTCTACATCATTATTGTGCTCCGCTCTCTTGGAGAGCATTGTCGTGCTCTCTTTAAGAAAAATTCAAAGGAAAATGTTTGCTAGTGAAGCCACAAGGACTTGAACACGGATACCTCACCAAGGAAGCAAGGATGCTGCGCTCTTGGTGAGAGCGGAGCGCTACTTTGATGCTTGGACCTTGTCACGCACCAAAATTGACATGGCCAGGGACACAAATTGAATGCTGCGCTCTTGTGGAGAGCAGAGAATTGCCCTGGGAGGTGTCCCACACCAAACCCAACTTGAACCAAGCTTGACCCATGCTCCAAACCAATTAAACCAAGGCTAACCAAACCCATCTCTCTTCAAATCCAAAGCAAGCAAAGCCCACATCATCACTCAATGGCACAAGAACAAGCTAGAATTAGGATTTTCATTTAATTTGTTTTTCATTTCAATTTCATTTTCACTTTGTAAAGCTTATATAAAGGCATCAATTCCATCTCATTTGGGGGGGTCAGCTCCATTAGAGAGCATAGAGGCTAGCTCCAATAGGGGGTTTTGCACTCTTTAGTTTTCATTTTTCTTTCTCTCTTAGTTTTCTTTTCTGGTTTGAAATTTTGGATTGAGATTGGAAGGAATTCTGTTTTCATTCTCCATCTGTAACTTCTCTTGTTATTTTTCTGCATAATTCAAGAAATTGTGATTTGAATCAAAGCTTTCATTTACTGCTTCCATCTGTCTTTATTCTTCAATCTGTTTGCTGTTGGATCAAGGAAGAGATTGAGATCTAGACTTGTTTTCTAGTCTCTTTGATTTCCTAAGATCTTCAATTTCATTTTGCAATCAAGTTGAATTTCATCTCTGATTAGCTTTCTCAAGCAATTTTGCTTTGCTGTTTTTTTACTGTTTCATTGAAATTTTTGAGTGCTCTTTGAGATTTCAAAATTGATTTAAGTCTTCTTGCTGATTTCTTTTTCTGCTACAATTTTCTTCTCTGCAATTTTTACTTTCTGCTCATATTGCTCCCAATTTACTTTCCTGCACGTGTGTTCCTCTGCACTTTACATTTGAGTCACTGTGATCTGAATTTACTTTTCATGCAATTTTAATCTCCTTGCAATTGTTCTAAGCTTTGATCTACTGCTTTCATTTAATTTCCCTGCTCTCACTCCTCTTTACATTTCAAGAAATTTACATTTCTTTTCATTTAAGATTTTGCTATTTTACATTTCTTGCACTTTAAGTTTTTGCACATTTACTTTCTGCAACTTTAATTTCTCTGCACTTTACATTCTGCTGCATCAATTATCACTCACCAATGTTAGCTTGACTAAACTAATCACCCACTAAAGTTGCTTGATCCATCAATCCCTGTGGGATCGACCTCACTCTAAGTGAGTTTTACTACTTGATGCGACCCGGTACACTTGCTGGTTAGATTTGTGTGTTTGGAAATCCGTTTTTCCACAAAAACACCATCAAGTTTTTGGCGCCATTGCCAGGGATTGATATAGATCAACAATGATTAAGTGGGTGAGAAGTCTAGATCAAACATTTTCTTTATTTTTGTTCTCTATTTTAAGTTGATAGCAAGGTGTTTGAGCTATTGCCTCACTAAGAAATTCTTTCTCTGTGACATGAATTTCAATTTTCATTGATGTTTACAAAATACAAATGGAGTACAACTCATCTTATGGTCAAACAAAATTTTATGGGATATTACCCACTATCATCAATCTCTAACGGTGGTTGGGAATATCACCAAGAGACTTCAAATTCTGGGCACTCCAATTCATGGAGCTATGCTTCAGAACCACAAGATGAGAAAGAGAATCATATGGGATACCAACCACCACCACAAAATGATTCATATCATTATCCTCATGGTGGATGGGAGTATCACCAAGGAATGAAAGAGAATGAACATTTTCCAGAGCCACAAAGTGACTCATACTGTTATGGCACGTACACAAATGATGGCTGGGAAGGGAAATGCAATGATTCACATTCTAATTATTCAAGGACATTATCACTTGATTGTGCTGCCAGAGCATACTTGGAAGAGTGTTCATCACTTGATTATGCCTCAACACAAAGTTTTCTCCAAGATCCATACAATTCACTCTACCAACTACAAAACTTATTCCACAATCCACAAGATTCATTCCATACCACTCAAAACAACTTCACCACAGCACCCACATATCCAGAAATTCATTCTCAGCCTTCATCCCTTGAGCTAGCATTTGAACAATACTTACAAACATCAATGGACTCTTGGAAAGAACAGGAAATCCTCCTCAAGAAGATGGATGGGCATTTAGAGCAAATAAGGAGAAACTTAAAACCATCAAACAGTGAGGATGAAGACCAATTTGTGGATGAGGAAGTGGAAAAACAAGAACCAAAGGTCCCTGTGTCAAGTGAAATTGTACTGAAGGATGAGGAACATGAGCTAAGGATTTTACATTCACAAGAACTAATTGAAGTGACAATAGAACACGAAGATTCCCTCCCAAAGGACTTGATGGAAAGTTGTGAAGAAGGAATGGAGGAGGACAATCAAGAGAAGTCACATTCAATTGAAGCAGAGAAGTGCATAGAGGAAGGGCTCATGGAACCACTAATTCAAGAGGCTCTGGATGAAGATAAAACTCCAACAATCAAACAACCACCAAGACTTGGATTCAAGAAAGTGAAGGCAATTAACAAAAGCACCGAGAAGAGGATTATGACCAAGCTACAAAGGACAATATTCATGAAGAAGAGAAGGTCAACTACAAGCAATCCTCCCCCTGATCCAGCAAGCAAGCTCAATCAAGCCATTAACAAAAGAAAGCTTGCTGAGGAGAGACCAAGACAGGGGGCAATAGCTGAATCTTCTCCTCCCTTGAGGTCATTCCTCTTAACAAACTAAAAGAAGAGGAAGAAAGTAAAGAACAACATGCCAACAGTAGGTAACGTTTCTCTTCTATGCTTTGTTTTCTTTCTTTACTTTGTTTAAATTCAATAAAATGGCATATGGTTACATTCTAAGTTTGGTGTTGCCCTGCAACAAATTGTTTTCAATGCTTTTGGATGATTGCATCAAATCAAAATTGAAAGTGTCACACTAAGATTCTAAGTTTGGTGTGCCACTTATTTTCTATGCAATTTATTCAAGCAACACTACTTGTTTGCATAATCATAATGCCTCTGCAATTTTTCTCTTTTGGTTTAACATTTTAGTTTCCTCTTTGTTTTATTCATTTACTTGTTTTTAATGCTGTCTTTTATTAACTGTGTTTGTTAATACATCACTAAGAGAGCTTTATTTATGACAAGATTCTTGGCTTGGTGATTGTATTTAACATACAACAGTTTTATTTAGTCTTATTTCAAATAAAATAGACATAGGATTGCATTCTAAGTTTGGTGTTGCTATGCAACAAAAATTTGCTTCCGATACTTGCATTAATTCCAAGTGAAAGAGTCACACTAAGTTTGGTGTGCCACTTATCTTTTATGCCATGTATCATGCACACCTTCTTATGTTTGCAATCCCAATGTCTCTGTCTCTTGTGCCTTGATTGTTATCCTCAATTTTGCTTGCTTAA
>NC_029788.2:77084959-77093675 GCF_000816755.2 Arachis ipaensis | reverse complement strand
AAGTTTTGGAAAGCTAGTATGATTAATTGTTGCTCAATTGTATTGGATTTTATTTAATTGAAGTTTTCATCTAGGACATTTTGTGAAATCTTTTGAAAATCATGAAAACCTTGAAGAAGCAAATACAATTAAAGCAAGAAAAGAAAAAGGGAAAGAATGAGAAAGCTGAAGGCTCTGAGTACCAATGGAAATTTATTTGTTAAGTACTTGTGGTGTTTATGTATCAAGCCAAATGCTTGAAATCAAAACACTTAGAAGTCAAGGCTAGGCTCAAAGTGCAAAAGCACTCCCTCAAAGCTCAAGGTTCTGAGCATCAATGATTAGAGAGTCAAGAAAAGAAACAAATGAGCTTAATGAAGTCCTCTAATTAAATGCTTGTGGTGCTTATGTATCAAGTGGTAATACTTGAAAACAAAGCATTTAGAAGTCGTAGCTTTGTTATCAAATCATAGGGCAAAGCACCCAAAAGGAGAAGCTAATAAGAAAATCAAAAGCTTGTTTCAAGGAAGAAATATAAGAGAAAGATTTCATAAATTGAGCTAGATAGAAGCATCAATCATTTACATCTCTTTTGTGATTGTAGCATGCTTAGAAAACTAGCTTACCATGAATATTGAGTTGCAATTCTTCTTACCATTGATTGTCAATCTTTATTGCATGATTCTTTTCTTGCTTGGGGACAAGCAAGGTTTAAGTTTGGTGTTGTGATGACATGTCACCATGTCATATTTTTTTATCCTTATTCATACAAGAAATTGATGATTTGTGCTTGAATAATGAATACTTTTGTACTTAAATGGTATATTTTCTTGACCTTTTGATTTTATAAATTTTGTAGGAAATAAGAAGAAAAAGAAGCAAAAAGCACAAAATAAGCTAAAAAGGAGAAAAAAGAGCTTTGGGACACACATTGAAGTTGGAGCATACTTTGGAGGCTTAGGCCACGCTTTTAAAAGCATGGCCCATGACCAAATTAAAGGAAAGTGGCAATCAGCACACAAAGCTTCGCTCTTGCCAAGAGCGGAGCATTATCGTAATGCAAAGATGAACTTGGAAGCAAAATTTTCGCTAAGTTAAAATCTGGGCGCTCACAGCATGACCATGCCTCCTTCAAAGGGCTATAACTTGAGATACAGAGGTCCGATTGATGTGCTTTCAGTTGCGTTGGAAAGATGACATTCAGAGCTTTCCAACGATGATGGCAATTTATATTTGGCATGAAATTGAGGCACGAATGAAATGCATCTTTAAAGGCCAAAAACAAGCAAAAAAATCAGCCAATGCTTCCACCAAGGTTCGAAGTTGTAGCCTCACTCCAAAGCAAAGTAACGCTCTACATCATTATTGTGCTCCGCTCTCTTGGAGAGCATTGTCGTGCTCTCTTCAAGAAAAATTCAAAGGAAAATGTTTGCTAGTGAAGCCACAAGGACTTGAACACGGATACCTCACCAAGGAAGCAAGGATGCTGCGCTCTTGGTGAGAGCGGAGCGCTACTTTGATGCTTGGACCTTGTCACGCACCAAAATTGACACGGCCAGAGACACAAATTGAATGCTGCGCTCTTGTGGAGAGCGGAGCATTGCCCTGGGAGGTGTCCCACACCAAACCCAACTTGAACCAAGCTTGACCCATGCTCCAAACCAATTAAACCAAGGCCAACCAAACCCATCTCTCTTCAAATCCAAAGCAAGCAAAGCCCACATCATCACTCAAAGGCACAAGAACAAGCTAGAATTAGGATTTTCATTTAATTTGTTTTTCATTTCAATTTCATTTCACTTTGAAAAGCCTATATAAAGGCATCAATTCCATCTCATTAGGGGGGTCAGCTCCATTAGAGAGCATAGAGGCTAGCTCCAATAGGGGGTTTTGCACTCTTTAGTTTTCATTTTTCTTTCTCTCTTAGTTTTCTTTTCTGGTTTGAAATTTTGGATTGAGATTGGAAGGAATTCTGTTTTCATTCTCCATCTGCAACTTCTCTTGTTATTTTTCTGCATAATTCAAGAAATTGTGATTTGAATCAAAGCTTTCATTTACTGCTTCCATCTGTCTTTATTCTTCAATCTGTTTGCTATTGGATCAAGGAAGGGATTGAGATCTAGACTTATTTTCTAGTCTCTTTGATTTCCTAAGATCTTCAATTTCATTTTACAATCAAGTTGAATTTCATCTCTGATTAGCTTTCTCAAGCAATTTTGCTTTGCTGTTTTTTTACTGTTTCATTGAAATTTTTGAGTGCTCTTTGAGATTTTAAAATTGATTTAAGTCTTCTTGCTGATTTCTTTTTCTGATACAATTTCCTTCTCTGCAATTTTTACTTTCTGCTCATATTGCTCCCAATTTACTTTCCTGCACGTGTGTTGCTCTGCACTTTACATTTGAGCCACTGTGATCTGAATTTACTTTTCATGCAATTTTAATCTCCTTGCAATTGTTCTAATCTTTGATCTGCTACTTTCATTTAATTTTTCTGCTCCCACTCCTCTTTACATTTCAAGAAATTTACATTTCTTGTCATTTAAGATTTTGCCAATTTACATTTCTTGCACTTTAAGTTTTTGCACATTTACTTTCTGCAACTTTAATTTCTCTGCACTTTACATTCTGCTGCATCAATTATCACTCACCAATGTTAGCTTGACTAAACTAATCACCCACTTAAGTTGCTTGATCCATCAGTCCCTGTGGGATCGACCTCACTCTAAGTGAGTTTTACTACTTGATGCGACCCGGTACACTTGCCGGTTAGATTTGTGTGTTTGGAAATCCATTTTTCCACAAAAACACCATCACTCTGCCTCCTCTGTTATTGTTGTCCCTCCAGCTCTGGTTAGAATTATCTCTCCAACCTTGGTTGGAATTGTCTTGCTATCCATGGTTGTAGCTGCCACCTTGATTGTATCCTTGGTTGGGGCGGTCATAGAAGTTATTAGTGGCTGCCACAGTATTGTCTTCCTATTGGAGTTGCGGACATTCATCAGTATAATGGCTATAATCAGTACAGATTCCGCACACTCTCTGTGGGACTAGCTGTTGGCTTTACTGCGCTTGTTGTTGATTCAACTGCATCTGCTTCAGTAAGTTGGTCATTTCACATATACTCTGAGTTAGAGCAGTAGTCTCCTTGCTAGAAGATACCTCTGCAACAACTTTTGACCGGCCTTGTTTCTGCCTGTGATTCCTGGTAGATTCAGCCAAGTCGCTGATCAATTGCCATGCCTCATCAGTGGTCTTGTACTTTTTCATAGACCCATTGCTAGCACTTTCCAATGTGGTCTTATCTTGGGGCCTCATGCCCTATGTGATGTAGCCGAGCAACACTATCTTATCAATCATATGGTGGGGACATGCTTCCAGAAGGTTGTTGAAGCGCTCCCAGTATTCGTAGAGAGTCTCGGATTCGTCTTGAACAATCATGGAAATGTCTTTCCTCAGTTTATCAGTAACTTCAGCTGGAAAGAATTTTTCCAAAAATTCTCTTCTAAGCATATCCCAGTCAGAAACAGTTGCTGCGGGTTGAGTGTAGTACCACTCTCTCGCCTTTCCCTCAAGAGAGAATGGGAAGGCTTTTAACAGAATAGAAGTTTCATCTGCACCATCATGCCTGACTGTAGAACAGGCTGCTTGGAAATCCCTAAGGTGCTTGATAGGCTCTTGAGCAGGTAAGCCATGAAACTTAGGCATCAAGTTGAACAGTGCAATCTTTATTTCAAAATCTGTAGCCACTGCTGGGTGATGCGCTTGAAACGGTTGCATTGTAAAATCAGGGGCTCCAGCCTCCTGAATAGTAACTCTCCTAGGTGCTTCCATGTCACCTGCAGGTAAATCAACCAAATCAGTAGAACGGGGGCTTGTTTCTTCCTTACATGACGTTTCAGATTCGCCCTCGGGGAGGACTAACCGACGCCGAGCTTGCCTTATACGTGAAATAGTTCTTTCAATCTCAGGGTCAAATACTGGCAAGCTTGGATCAGGAAGTGAACGCGTCATTTAACGAAAGAAACATGCAGCTCATAGTAGCAAAATAAAATAAAATGCAAATAAATAAATTCCAATCAATAACTTAGCACTCTATTGCAACTCCCCGGCAACGGCGCCAAAAATTGACGTGGCAGAAATTGGCGAGTTAAGAAATTATTATAAGAGATACGTTGCAAGTACAATTCTTAACCAACCAAAAATCCGCTTATCAATTTAGAAGGGTTGTCACAAAATTAGAATTAAAATACTGGGAGTATGAATCCCAGGTCGTCTCCCAACGAGTTACAGAAAGATGTACTATTTTATTAATCAGATGTTTTCCAAAAGGGGTTGAGTTTGATAGACAGAAAATTAAATCAAAGAATTTGTGTAATTTAAATAAAAACCTTGACTGGGAGTAGATTAGTCGGAAGTCCTATCCTTGTTGGAGTTTTCTCAAGACCAAAGTGATAATTGAAGGTTGCCTGCTCATTATCCTTTACCGGATAAAGAAAAGTTAAGCAAGTTGGAAATCAGTTCCTATTCACAAGTTCTAATCCTCTCCCTTGGGAAGGACTAGTGTCAGTGATTAGAGGACGAACCAACGCTAAACCCAACTATAATTTTACTCTTGAGCATTCCAACTCAAGGTTCCCTTTCAACCAACTCCCAATCAAGTTATGGAACTACTCGCTCATTATGATCGTGAAATTCACGAAATAAGAAAGGGAAATAAAGAAAGACATGATAAATAATAATCAAAAGGATCAATTAAAAATAAAAATAGTTCTTGTGTTAATAAATTCTAAAAATAATCCAATAGTAACTCTGAATAAATTAAGGAAATAAAAGAGTAAGTGACAAGTAAGGAAACAAACTAGAATGACGAAGTCTTGACAGAGGTAATAACTCTTCTCAATATCCCAATCCAAAAAGCAATAAAATCAAAATCCTAAGAACTATGAATGTGTAGAGAGAAAACCTAGAGGAGGAGTAAATTCAGATCTAAAACAAAAATTATGCCAAATGAATGTTGTCTTTGGTCTCTGCATGTTCCATGGCTCTAATCTGCATTTCTGGGCCAAAAATTGGGTCAAAACAGGGCCCAAAATCACCCCAAGCGAATTCTGCAGATTCTGCAGATCGCGTACGTCACACGATCGCGTCATCCAGCGTTTTGCCTTGCCACACGTGCGCGTCGTCCATGCATTCGCGTCACTTGTGCAGTTTCCAATCCATGCGTTTGCGTCAGGCATGCGAGCGCGTCACTGCAATTTCCTCTATTTTGCGCGGTCGCGTGAGCCATGCGTCCGCGTCACTTTTCGCTGGTCATCTCCTCCATTTCTTGTCTTTCTACCATTTTTTCAAGCCTTCTTTCCAATCTCCAAGTCATTCATGCCCTATAAAGCCTGAAACACTTAACACACATATCACGGCATCGAATGAATAAAGGAGAATTAAAATACATAATTAAAAGTCTTTAGGAAGCAGTTTTCAACCATGGAGTAATTTTGGGAAGGAATTACAAATACATGCAAAATTAATGAATAAGTGGGTAAAGATTCGATAAAACCACACAATTTAAACACAATATAAACCATAAAATAATGGTTTATCAACCTCCCAACACCAAACTTAAAGTTTGGATGTGGGGGTTCAACACCAAACTTAGAGTTTTGTTGTGGCCTCCCAACACCAAACTTAGAGTTTGACTGTGGGGGCTTTGGTTGACTCTGTTGTGAGAGAAGCTTTTGATGCTTCCTCTCCATGGTTACAGAAGGAGAACCTTGAGTCTTAAATACAAGGTAGTCCTCATTCAGTTGAAGGACCAACTCTCCTCTGTCCACATCAATGACAGCTTTTGCTGTGGCTAGGAAGGGTCTTCCAAGGATGATGGATTCATCCTGATCCTTCCCAGTGTCTAGGATTATGAAATCAGCAGGGATGTAAAGGCTTTCAACCTTTACTAACACGTCCTCTACTAGTTCATAAGCCTGTTTCATGGATTTGTCTGCCATCTCTAATGAGAATTTGGCAGCCTGTACCTCAAAGATTCCTAGTTTCTCCATTACAAAGAGTGGCATGAAGTTTATCCCTGACCCAAGGTCACATAGAGCCTTCTCAAAGGTCATGGTGCCTATGGTACAAGGTAGAAGAACTTTCCGGGATCCGATTTCTTCTGAGGCAATGTCTGCCTTATCAATGCACTGAGTTCATTGGAGAACAAGGGGGGGTTCCTCCTCCCAAGTATCATTACCAAATAAACTAGCATTCAACTTCATGATGGCTCCTAGATATTTAGCAACCTGCTCTTCACTGATGTCTTCATCCTCTTCAGAGGAAGAATAGTCATCAGAGCTCATGAATGGTAAAAAGAGGTTCAATGGAATCTCTATGGTCTCTAGTTGAGCCTCAGATTCCTTTGGTTCCTCAAAGGGAAACTCCTTCTTGGTCAGTGAACGTCCCAGGAGGTCTTCCTCACTAGGATTCACGTCCTTCTCCTCCTCTCTAGGTTCGTCCAGACCAAGTAAGGTAATGGCCTTGCACTCTCTTTTTGGATTCTCTTCTGTATTGCTTGGGAGAGTACTAGGAGGAGTTTCAATGACTCTTTTACTCAGCTAGCCCACTTGTGCCTCCAAATTTCTAATGGAGGACCTTGTTTTATTCATGAAACTTAGAGTGGCCTTAGATAGATCAGAGACTATATTTTCTAAGCTAGATGGACTCTGCTCATAATTCTCTGTCTGTTGCTGAGTGGATGATAGAAAAGGCTTGCTATTGTTAAACCTGTTTCTTCCACCATTATTAAAGCCTTGTTGAGGCTTTTGTTGATCCTTCTATGAGAAATTTGGATGATTTCTCCATGAGGGATTATAGGTGTTTTCATAAGGTTCACCCATGTAATTCACCTCTGCTATTGCAGGGTTCTTAGGATCATAAGCTTCTTCTTCAGAAGATGCCTCTTTAGTACTGTTGGATGCAACTTGCAATCCATTCAAACTCTAAGAAATCATATTGACTTGTTGAGTCAATATTTTGTTCTGAGCCAATATGGCATTCAGAGTATCAATTTCAAGAACTCCCTTCCTCTGAGGCATCCCATTACTCACAGGATTCCTTTCAGAAGTGTACATGAACTGGTTATTTGCAACCATGGCAATGAGTTCCTGAGCTTCTGTAGGCATTTTCTTTAGGTGAATGGATCCACCTGTAGAATGGTCCAATGACATCTTAGCTAATTCAGACAGACCATCATAGAATATATCTAGGATGGTCCATTCTGAAAGCATGTCAGAAGGACACTTTTTGGTCAATTGCTTTTATCTCTCCCAAGCTTCATAGAGGGATTCACCTTCTTTCTATTTGAAGGTTTGAACATCCACTCTAAGTTTGCTAAGCTTTTGAGGAGGAAAGAACTTGGCTAAGAAAGCCGTAACCAGCTTATCCCAAGAGTTCAGGCTATCTTTAGGTTGAGAGTCCAACCATATTCTAGCTCTGTCTCTTACAGCAAATGGGAAAAGCATAAGCCTGTAGACCTCAAGATCAACCCCATTGGTCTTAACAGTATCACAGATCTGCAAGAATTCAGTTAAGAACTGAAAAGGATCTTCTGATGGAAGTCCATGAAACTTGCAATTCTGTTGCATCAGAGAAACTAGTTGAGGCTTTAGCTCAAAATTATTTGCTCCAATCGCAGGAAGTGAGATGCTTCTTCCATAGAAGTTAGAAGATGGTGCAGTAAAGTCACCAAGCATCTTCCTTGCATCTCCACCATTGTTATTATTTTCGGCCATGTCTCCTTTTTTAAGATTCTCTATAAGGTTTTCTCTAGATTGTTGTATTTTAGCTTCTCTTAGTTTCTTCTTCAGAGTCCTTTTAGGTTCAGGATCTGCTTCAACAAGAATGTTCTTGTCCTTACTTCTGCTCATATGAAAAAGAAGGGAACAGAAAATAATAGGAATCCTCTTTGCCACAGTAGAGAGGTTCCTTTATGTGAGTAGAAGAGAAGAAAAAGAATTCGAACACAGAAAGAGGGAGAGGGTTCGAAGTTTTAAGAAGAAGAGAAGTGTTAGTAGATAAATAAAATAATTAGAAAGAGATGAGGGGGAGAGAATTTCGAAGATTAGAAGAAGAAAAATATTTTTATTTTTATTTTATTTATTAATTAGTATTTGAAAAAGTTTAGAAGAAACAATTAATTAATTAAAAAGATTTTTGAAAACGAGGGAGGTGATTTTCAAAAATTAGGAGAGAGAAAAGTAGTTAGGTGGTTTTGAAAAAGATATGATTGAAATAGTAAACTTTTAAAATCAAACAAAAAGTCAAGTAGTTAATTGAAAAAGATTTGAAAATCAATTTTGAAAAGATAAGAAGTTAGAAAAGATTTTGAAATTAATTTTGAAAAGATGTGATTGAAATTTATTTTGAAAAAGATTTGAAAAAGAAATGTTAAAAAGATTTGATTTTGAAAATTATAGTTGATTACTTGACTAACAAGAAACAAAAAGATATGATTTTAAAATTTAAAGATTGAACCTTTCTTAATAGGCAAGTAACAACTAAAAATTTTTGAATCAATCACATTAATTGTTAGCATTTATTTTGAAAATATGAAAGAAAAAATGAAAAAGATTTGATTTTTGAAAAAGATTTGAAAAAGATAGAATTTTTTATTTGAAATTTTGACTTGACTAACAAGAAACAACTAAATTTTAAAAATTTTTGACCAAATCAATTCAAAATTTCGAAAATTATG
>NC_029788.2:77082703-77084683 GCF_000816755.2 Arachis ipaensis | reverse complement strand
AGAATATATCCAGGATGGTCCATTCTGAAAGCATGTCAGAAGGACACTTTTTGGTCAGTTGCTTGTATCTCTCCCAAGCTTCATAGAGGGATTCACCTTCTTTCTGTTTGAAGGTTTGAACATCCACTCTAAGTTTGCTAAGCTTTTGAGGAGGAAAGAACTTGGCTAAGAAAGCAGTGACCAGCTTATCCCAAGAGTTCAGGCTATCTTTAGGTTGAGAGTCTAACCATATTCTAGCTCTGTCTCTTACAGCAAATGGGAAAAGCATAAGCCTGTAGACCTCAGGATCAACCCCATTGGTCTTAACAGTATCACAGATCTGCAAGAATTCAGTTAAGAACTGAAAAGGATCTTCTGATGGAAGTCCATGAAACTTGCAATTCTGTTGCATCAGAGAAACTAATTGAGGCTTTAGCTCAAAATTGTTTGCTCCAATCGCAGGAAGTGAGATGCTTCTTCCATAGAAGTTAGAAGATGGTGCAGTAAAGTCACCAAGCATCTTCCTTGCATCTCCACCATTGTTATTATTTTCGGCCATGTCTCCTTTTTCAAGATTCTCTGTAAGGTTTTCTCTGGATTGTTGTATTTTAGCTTCTCTTAGTTTCTTCTTCAGAGTCCTTTTAGGTTCAGAATCTGCTTCAACAAGAATGTTCTTGTCCTTGCTCCTACTCATATGAAAAAGAAGGGAACAAAAAATAATAGGGATCCTCTTTGCCACAGTAGAGAGGTTCCTTTATGTGAGTAGAAGAGAAGAAAAAGAATTCGAACACGGAAAGAAGGAGAGGGTTCAAATTTTTAAGAAGAACAGAAGTGTTAGTAGATAAATAAAATAATTAGAAAGAGATGAGGAGGAGAGAATTTTGAAGATTAGAAGAAGAAAAATATTTTTGTTTTTATTTTAATTATTAATTAGTATTCGAAAAAGTTAGAGGAAACAATTAATTAATTAAAAAGATTTTTTAAAAAAGAGGGAGGTGATTTTCGAAAATTAGGAGAGAGAAATAGTTAGGTGGTTTTGAAAAAGATTTTGAAATTAATTTTAAAAAGATATGAAGTTAGAAAAAGATATTTTGAAAAGATATGATTTTGAAAAGATATGGTTTTAAAAAGATATGATTTGAAATGATTGAAATTATTTTGAAAAAGATTTGATTGAGAAGATATGATTGTAATTTATTTAAAAAAAGATATGATTGAAGAAGAAATTAAAAAGATTTGATTTTGAAAAAGATTTTGAAAATTAAAGTTGATTACTTGACTAACAAGAAACAAAAAGATATGATTTTAAAATTTAAAGATTGAACCTTTCTTAATAGGCAAGTAACAACTTGAAATATTTGAATCTAAAAATTAAATGTTAGTGAGATTTTCGAAAATATGAAGTAAGAATAGGAAAAAGATTTTGAAAATCAATTTTTTAAAAAAAATTAAAAAATATATAAAATTAAATGAAAAATATTTGATTTTTGAAAAAGATTTGAAAAGATAGAATTTTGAAATTGAAATTTATGAGTAAAACAAGGAAAGATATATTTTTTACTTTTTGAATTTTTAATGATGAGAGAGAAAAACACTAAATTGAAACAAAACATAAAAATTATGAATCAAAACAACTAATGCATGCAAGAACACTTTGAATGTCAAGATGAACACCAAGAACACTTTGAAGATCAAGATGAACATCAAGACTTATTTTTGTAATTTTTTTTTAAGAAAAGAAAAACATGCAAGACACCAAACTTAGAAATTTTCAATGTTTAGACACTAACAAATTGAAAATGCATATGAAAAACAAGAAAAGACACAAAACAAGAAAAATTCAAGATCAAACATAGAAAATCATCAAGAACAACTTGAAGATTATGAAGAACACATGCATGAATTTTCGAAAATTTTAAGAAAAATTAAAAAGATGCAAATGACACCAAACTTAAAAATTGACACTAGACTCAAACAAGAAACATAAAATTTTTGGTTTTT
>NC_029788.2:77054696-77082601 GCF_000816755.2 Arachis ipaensis | reverse complement strand
AACTTAGAAATTTTCAAACTTTAGACACTAATAATTCAAAAATGCATATGGAAAACAAGAAAAGACACAAAACAAGAAATTTTAAAGATCAAACAAGAAGACTTACCAAGAACAACTTGAAGATCATGAAGAACACCATGCATGAGTTTTCGAAAATTTTTAGGGAAAAGTTAAAACATGCAATTGACACCAAACTTAAAATTTGACACTAGACTCAAACAAGAAACACAAAATTTTTGGTTTTTATGATTTTATTAATTTTTTTAGTTTTTTTTTAAGAATTTTTCGAAAATAAAAGAATAAAAACAAAAAGCTTGAAATTAAAATAAAATTACCTAATCTGAGCAACAAGATGAACCGTCAGTTGTCCAAACTCGAACAATCCCCAGCAACGGCGCCAAAAACTTGGTGCACAAAATCGTGATCGTTCATTCCTTGGTAACGGCGCCAAAAATTTAGTACGCACATTCATAATCTTAATTCTTTGTCACAACTTCGCACAACTAACCAGCAAGTGCACTGGGTCGTCCAAGTAATAAACCTTACATGAGTAAGGGTCGATCCCACAGAGATTGTCGGCTTGAAGCAAGCTATGGTCACCTTGTAAATCTCAGTTAGGCGGATTCAAATGGTTATAGAGTTTTAACAATTAAAAGATAAATAAAACGTAAAATAAAGATAGAGATACTTATGTAATTCATTGGTGAGAATTTCAGATAAGCGTATAGAGATGCTTAGTTCCTTCTGAATCTCTGTTTTCCTACTGCTTTCATCCAATCCTCCATACTCCTTTCTATGGCAAGCTATATGTTGGGTATCACCGTTGTCAATGGCTACATCCCGTCCTCTCAATGAAAATGGTCCAAATGCGCTGTCACCGCACGGCTAATCATCTGTCGGTTCTCGATCATACTGGAATAGGATTCAGTAATCCTTTTGCATCTGTTACTACGCTCAGCACTCGGGAGTTTGAAGCTCGTCACAGCCATCCCTTCCCAGATCCTACTCAGAATACCACAGACAAGGTTTAGACTTTTCGGATCTCAGGAATGGCCGGCAATAATTCTAGCCTATACCACGAAGACTATAATCGTAGATCAGGAGGCTAAGAGATATGTATTCAAGCTTATTTGCATGTAGAACGGAAGTGTTTGTCAGGCATGCGTTCGTAAGTGAGAATGGTGATGAGCGTCACATAATCATCACATTCATCATGTTCTTGTGTGCGAATGAATATCTTAGAGAAGAAATAGGCTTGAATTGAATAGAAAAACAATATTACTTTGCATTAATTTATGAGGAACAACAGAGCTCTACACCTTAATCTATGGTGTGCAGAAACTCTACCGTTGAAAATACATAAGTGAAAATAGGGTAGACATGGCCGACTGGCCAGCCTCCCATGGAGGTCTCAGAACGTAAAAGTTACATAATGTGTTCCAGAGATCTAAAATTGATCAAAATATGTAAATACAATAGTAAAAAGTCCTATTTATACTAAACTCGTTACTAGGGTTTACAGAGATAAGTAAATGATGCAGAAATCCACTTTCGGGCCCACTTGGTGTGTGTTTGGGCTGAGCATTGAAGCTTTCACGTGTAGAGGTCTTCCTTGTAGTTAGACGTCAGTTTGTAACTTATTTCTGGCGTTTAACTCTGCTTTGCAACTTGTTTCTGGCGTTTAACGCCAGAATCGGGCAGAAAACTGGCGTTCAGTTTTCATCATCTAATCTTAGGCAAGGTATGAACTATTATATATTTCTGGAAATCCCTAGATGTCTACTTTCCAACACAATTAAGAGTGCACCAATTGGGTTTCTGTAGCTCCAGAAAATCCACTTTGAGTGCAGGGAGGTCAGAATCCAACAGCATCTGCAGTCCTTCTGCAGCCTCTGAATCAGATTTTTGCTTAAGTCCCTCAATTTCAGCCAGAAAATATCTGAAATCACAGAAAAACACACAAACTCATAGTAAAGTCCAAAAATATGATTTTTATTTAAAAACTAATAAAAATATATTAAAAACTAACTAAATCATACTAAAAACTATGTAAAAACAATGCCAAAAAGCGTATAAATTATCCGTTCATCTGACGCGTACGCGTGAGTCACACATACGCGTGAGTTGCCCCTTTTTTTATGCAGAATGCAGGTGATTATGCAGAATTTTATAAATAAATATTGAAAAAAATAAAATAAAACGAATAATAAAAAGTGACGATCATACCATGGTGGATTGTCTCCCACCTAGCACTTTTAGTTAAAGTCCTTAGTTGGATATTTGGTGAGCTCCTTGTCATGGTGGCTTGTGCTTGAATTCATCTTGAAACTTCCACCAATGCTTGGACTTCCAATAAGCTCTAACATCTCCAAGTGAATTCACCAAGCCTTGGCGAAGTTCTTTACAAGCTTCGAGCTCTCAAAGTTGATCCTCTTGTATGCCGGGGTCCCAAATCTTATTTCCACACCCGTATTCAAGTTGATCATCATGATTCCATTCGGGTGGTTTAGCCTTGGAATTCTTGTGTAAGCACCCATACATCCTCCTGGACCCATTCACTTTGGTTCTATACCAACCATTGTTATCAAACCTTGAGCGTGCAACCATCATGAACCTAGAGTGATGTTTCCAGCCACTACACAATTCTCCCTTGCTCTTCAATTCGTAAAGAGCTCTAAGTTGACCATCCATTTCAAGCAACCCATACTCAAGTTGAATTAGAAAGCCTAAAGATAAGAGATTTACTCACTTGAATGGTGTAAAGGATGATGGTGACTTAGGAAGGGGGACCTCCCCACACTTTGACAAAGCAAGGTCCACTCCCTTGTGCTCCTCTCTGATGATCTCCACCTCTTGACAAGGTTTTTCAACATTAACCTCGTCTTCAAGTTCAATGGGAGAGGATTCACTTGTGGATAGAAATTCATTGATTCTTGAATTCATCTCTTGATCAACCTCCTCCAAGTTTTCAACCATGACATGCCTTAGAGGTTGTACACCCTCCTCAACATCAAATTCAAACGTCTTGGAAGGAGGCTCTATGACTTGAGTTTCCCATGGAGGTTCTGCATCTCCTAAGTCCTCAACCACTTCCTCTTCTTCAATAATTTCAGCATTCTCCACTTGCTTTAGTACAAAATCCAGCTCCTCCTTGATGACTTCCACCTCTTGACAACTTTCTTCAAGGGTCTCTCCTACCTCTACCTTTCGGGCCTCATCTTGCTTCTCTTGAAGTATGCATGCGTGAACCTGATCCATTACGTCCCTAAGACGATCCCTTCTCTCTTGTTCCATGTCAATAGCGTAATTGGGATCATGTTGCTCTTGGATTGACGGATATAGGTAAAAAGTAAGTGCACCAGAGCTTGGGGGTAAAGGATGGATCCATACGGGATATAAGAGCTTGGAGAGTAGAAGTGAGACCGGTGAAAGTAGAGATAAGTGTGGTTTGAAGCTCCTGTTGCCCTTGACGAATAACACTAAAGGTATCGTCTATGGGAGCTTGGGGTGTATAGGAGGGTACATTTGTTGGAAGAAAGGGCTCATAATGGGAAGGTGGTTCTTCTTGGTAAGGATATGGAGACGGTGAATATTGAGGTGGTGATTCTTGGGGGTAATTGTGTTGGAATTAGGGTGGGTCTATATATGGTTCATATGGTTCATATGGTGGTTGGTTAGGTGGGTATGGACTGGGGTCATATGGAGGGGAATGGTGGAAAGGGGCTTGTGAGTATGGTGGTTCAAAACTATGTTGAGGAGGGGGTTCATATGTATATGGTGGGGCTTGTTGGTAACTACAAGGAGGTCCACCATATCTATTGTCTTGATGCGCACCTCGGAATGGCTCTTGCTCATAGTACATTGGTGGAGGTTGGTTGTCACGAAAAGGTCCACCATAACCATGGTCTTAGGATGCATGATGCACCCCAAAGACTATGTTGGTATAGAATTTCTCAATTAAATCCCGTTGCAAGTATAGCTCTTTCCAACAACAATCCTCGAGTATCAAATTTAGAAGGGAAATTAGTTGTCACAAGTTCAACCCCAATAAAAATAACCGAAGTATTCAAACCTCGGGTCCTCTCACAAGGAATGGGCAAACATGTGCTTCAACATTGGTTAGAAATCCGGGGTTGCAAGTCATGAGCAAGAAATTAAACTAAGAATCTTAACAAGCAAGTAATCTTGGAATGCAAGAAACTAATTCAATTGACTAAAGTAATATACAAATAATTCCAAACTAAGAAAATAACAACCAATGTAATTCTATTCCAAACTAAACAAGTAACTATAACTAAGACAAGGCAATCAAGGTTTTTGGGTTTTCAAATATAAATGACAAAAGCAACTCTTGGCTAGACATGGGAATTGGGGTCACTATCCTTGTCTAATAACCATATCTTGACAATTATGAGGAACCAAACTCATTAAGTTTACTTCTACACTTGAAGTACGTTAAATGGTTTGGTCAACATCAACCCATAAAGTCCAACCTAACTACCAATTAGCTTGATAGTAGGCTAGTGTCAATGGCTATCAAATTGACCACTAAGGGTTCCCAAATCATCAAATCCATTAAACCCAATGACTCAAGCTTACCCAATTCCCTTAGCCTAGGCCAAGAGTAAAAAGGACTACTCCATAATCAAAGGAAACATTTCATCAAACACATGGTAAGCATGAATAAAACACCTATTTAAATTGTAATTAAATTGGAACTAACAAGTACCCACTAACAATTATCAACATACAATCATTCAAACAACACAATTCATCATGGAAATCATCAATGAAATAATAACAAATCAAGATCTACAAGATTCATGAAATGGGTATAAAATGACAAACAACAAGGAAACATAAAACTAACACAAGATCTAAACAAAATTATACTAGAGAATTCAAATTGAACAATTAAAACTAGTAATTAACAAGATCCAATTCAGAATTCAACAAGGAAAGATCAAATTAAAGCTAGATCTAGAGAGGAACAAGGATTTCTCTCTCTAGAAGAATAAAGAACCAAAACTAGCTAAAAATTATGTCTATGTGTAAAATAATTGATCCCCCTTTCCCACTAGCATCCTTGGGTCTTTTCCATGCAGAAACAGCTTGAATTTAGGCTTGATGAGCCTTAGAAATCGCCAGGCACGATTTCCTTTAATGAGATCACGTGCAGCCTTCCGTGCGTGCGCGCCATGCGTGCGTGCGCGCTGATTGCTTTTGTAATCCACGCGTGCGCGCCATGTGCACGTGCGCGTCGATGGGATTTTTCTTATCTGTGAGGATGCATCCCGCCTTGCGTGCCGCTTCCATCTATCCTCATGCACGCGTGCGCGTGAAGTGCGTGTGCGCGTCCATGATGGAATTTCCAAAATTCAAATCTTTATGTTTCTTCCTCTTTTGCATGCTTTCTTTCTCTCTTCTAGGCCATTCTTGTCCTATAATTCCTGAAATCACTCAACAAATATATCATGGCATCGAATGGCAATAAAAGAGGATCAAAATATAGCAATTCTAAGGCAAAATAAGCATGTTTTTCATCATGAAGCAAAATTAGGAAGAGAACACAAAACCATGCAATTCTAGTGAATAAATGTGAGAAATATTGACAAAACCCCACAAATTCTACACAATATAAACCACAAAATTGGGGTTTATCAAATCTCCCCACACTTAAACCAAGCATGTCCTCAAGCTTAAAACAAAAAGACCAAAGATCATGGTGAGAAAGGGTTTATGAAATGCAAACTACCTAAGTGAATACATGCAACTAAAGTAAAATCGTCTATCTACTTGGTCATGGGTAAATCTATCCTCCAAGAACACATATGAGCATACGGGGTGAAAATGATATGTAGTTCATAAATCCTACCAATTTGAACATCAACATGAAGTGCATATAACTTGCTAGAAGAACGCTTGTGAAAGCCGGAAACAAGGAGTTGAGCATCGAACCCTCACCGAAAGTGTATCCACTCTATTCGCTCGAGTGTATAGGGTTCGTCACTCAATCCTCTTCTAATCATGCTTTCCAAGATTTGTCTTTCATCTAACAATCAACAATTGCTTAATGCATGCTTACAAGTATCATGAAGTCTTATTCATGGGTTGTAATGGGGCTAGGGTGAAGGTAAGGATGTATATGGTCAACTGAGCTTAAAATTTGAGTCCTTGATTAACCTAAGATCCCACTAGACACATAGAACAACCTATACAACTATAATACAATACCTAGCTACCCATACGTTTCACTTTTCGCATACTCATGCATTCTCTTCAATTCACAACCCACATGCATTGTTATTATTACCTTGTCTTGGGCCATTTTTATCCCCTTTCATTTCTTTCTCTTTTTTTTTTGTTCCCCTTTTTCTTGGGGTTTCATGTACAAAAGTTCTAATGCATATGGATCAATCATTCAATACAGCAGTATGTTCCCAAATCCTAGAATTTTCAATTACAACTACAATACACCTCTTTACATCTACCCAAATTCCCAAGTATACCCTCCCATTTGAATGACACACACCCTAACTTACCTAAGCTAATCAAGTATCCAAATCTAGGGACATTCATTGTTTTTCGCTTAGGGTTGTTGATCTGCTCTTTTTAAGAACAAAGAGGGTTTATCATAGGCTCAAAACTGGTTGGCAATGCTAGATAAAAAGGTTAAGGCCATTTGGGAAAAGTGACTATTGAAATGATGGCCCCAATCATGTAAATGCATTCATACACAAAGTAATGGACATATAGAATCAGACAAAGCAAGGATTACAATCATAGAGAGAACAATGCACACAAGAATGTGAATTAATGGTTAGAAGATATAACCACACAATAGGCTCAAAACTCACATGCTCGTGTTCTTAGCTCAATCACTATGTTCCAAAATATATTCTTGAAGCAAGTTTTTCGCAAAAAAATATTTTTCAAAATTGGTAGGGTACCCCAAAACACAGTTTCTTGGGGAAGAAGTCATTATTTTGACCAAGTAACTCTATAGGAACTAGCTATCATGCAAGGGGTATTTACAAACAAAACTAACTACACATGCAATGTACTAACTACTAAGCAAAAGATAAATCCATGGGTGTTGGAAGAAAGAGATTGTTACCTATGGAGATCGGCCGAACGACCACCCCACACTTAGAATTTAGCACGGTCCTCTGTGCTACCAACAATGCACAAAGGATGGTCAGGACCGGAACCTTCACTATCCCCTCCATCAGAGCTTTCATCACTTGGGTTTGAGGTGGACGTGGATATTTTGGGTTCCTTCATGCTAGGGGTAAAACAATGCAGAAGCTTCTTGATGTAAGTGTACCGGCGTTGGTTGTGCCGCTCATATCTATCAATCTTCCGGTGTAGATTTTCTATCCTTTGATGTGTGGATCTTTGTCGTGGTGGTGGCAATGAGGTGGAAGGAATAGTTGAGTGAAGGGCTATGTCAAGGCTTGGGTTGTTCATGGGAAGATGTAAGTATTTTTCGCTTGGGACCACATCGCCCTTAGCCGGAATTATAGCCTTCGTATCCGTGTCTTCCCAAGGAACACCCACAGCAGCAACTAAATCGGATACCAATGCTGGAAATGGCAAATTGCCCTGGGCATGGACTTGTCCCATCGCTTGCTTGACAAGAAGTGGAATGTTTACCGGTCTTTCCGTGAGAATACACCAAACAAGCAAAGCGAGATCCGCCGTAAAGGACGACTTATGAGTGCTAGGTAGCACATAGTGGGATAGGATCTGGGCCCAAGCTCTCACTTCTACAGTGAGGAAACGTGCGTCAATGCACTTGGGCCTCATCCTGAATCGACCATGGGTCCAAAATGTCTCTGGTTCAGCAATGACTCGGAGGATCAAGTCCCAATCAAATCCAAACTTTTCTCGCTGACTTAAGACCTCTTGGTAGCCATCCATGTCACTTGGTACCGGTAAGACATTAAGCACTTGCTGAATAGCTTCTTCTAAAATTGATACTTGCTTCTGGCGCACGTATACCGATTGAAGAGAGGAAAGATGGTAGTTAGTGTAGAATTCTACCACCCATGAGAGGTTGACCTCTTGTGGTTTTCTCAGAAGAAAGTCCCATCCTCGCCGTTCAATGCGGGGTAGAATACAAGGAGCAACCTTGTCCGGCAGAGCAAGTATATTGCTCAGCATGATAGTTCCTCTCAACCATGGCGGGAAACATAAGTTCACAGAAGCGGTTGGGGAACTTTGAAGAATCCTTTGCCGGTTTGCTCTTCTCGTTCTCGTCAATAGGAGCGGGTGCCTTCGCCTTCTTAGATAGGGGTTTGGCTCCTAATGAAGAGTGCGCCTTAGAGTTTGACCTTTGGGGTGCCCTCTTTGCGGCCGGTTTCCTTGAAGCTTTCTCCTTGCCTTCTTGGTGGCCATCCTGAAAAAGGAAGGGAAATAGGAAAGCATTAAACCCAAAGAACCATATCAATAAAAACATGTAAGTGAAAGATAGTGCCCAAAAGAAATATTGCAACAAAGTAATCATAGAAACATGGGTCACAACACTTGGCATGGGATGCAAGAGAAAGTAAACCATGCAATATGGCATGAGAAGAATAATCTCAAGCATCCATAACAAAGAGCAAGTCATGTTCAATGAGTATCTAATTAGCAAGCAAAGTAGACTCAATGCGTATAGAAGACAACAAGTGAGTGAGGAGGAAGCACCAAATTGAATATATATGATTAAAATAAACCAAGATGACATTCGTGCATTTCCTTGAACACTTGGTGTGCAGTTATCAAGCAATGAGCAATTACGAGATACTCAACCAATTTGAAGCCCAAAATGAAATATCAATCATCACATAACATCACTTACATGACAAAGACAATGAAAACGATTAAGAAGAACCATCAAAGCAAATTAAATTTAAATTCAACAACCATGGAAAAACATGAAGAAGGAAAAAGTAAACAAACAAAAAGTAAGTAGTAAAAGCGTGCAACTAAAAGAGAAAATAAGTAAATAAACAAGAAAAATCTAACTAGAAGAAGAGATTATGCAAAGAAAGTAATAGATGTGATATGGAAGAAGTAAAACCTTAAGAAGTGTAAAAGAACAAGGTGGAGTTTTCTTTTGTGAAGATGAAAAAGAGAAGAGAGAGATGTAGGGCCACCGGAAATGGTGGTAGTCGCCAGTAAGTGGCCGGAGACGGTGGTAAAGTAAGGAAGAAGAAAGAAGAGAAGAGAGGTGATGGAGAAGGAAGAAGAAAGAAATAAGAAAGAAGATGGGAGAGGGATAAGAGCAGGGCGCGCCAGCTTTAAAACTGGTTTGCGCGACCGGTGCGCGCGCGCACGGTGCGCTGGCGCGTCGGTGAAGGTTAGTCAAGGGACGCGCGCGTCATTGGTGCGTACGCGTGAATACAGCTGTGCCCTTGGCACAGGACAAGCACAAAGTTGGCCTAAGTCTCGGGTAATTTGTACCATAGTTGGCATGCAGCACAGACGCTCGGACGCGCACAGTGCGTGGACGTGTGCATGAGTGGATTGGCGACCGGTGCGGGCGCGTCGGTACAGGCACAGGTTAGGCACAAGTATGACACAACTCTCTGATTTTTATAGCAGGGAGTTCAGATCGCACCAATGGCGCGCGCGCGCACAGTGCGCTTGCACGTCGATGATCAAATTGCAAGGGGCGCACAGGCGGTACGTACGCTGGCGCGTGGGTGCCTAGCACGAAATGGGCACAAAGTGGGCATGAGTCTCGGGTTTTAGGCCCAAGAGTAAGAAATACACCTCCGGCGCGCTCGCGCACGATTCGCTCGCGCGTGGATGCTCTTTTTCCTTGCTTTTTTTATATACAACATAGGAAAAAGCTATTCTATCACATTTTTGGCAGGTGTTCAAGCTAGTAGTCAAGAAAACACTTATAAATTCATGCACCATTCAAGACAAAGCATTTTCTCTAACTTCAATAATTCGTCCATACCAAAATGATGAAATCTATCTAGATATCCTAGTTATCCAACAAGAACAACAAAACTAGCAATCCTATGCAATCAACAACATTTAGAAGTCACAAAATTCACAAGAATCTAAGGCTAAAAGCAAGATGGTATACACAAGGAAGATCTTACCACGGTGGGGTGCCTCCCACCAAGCACTTTTCTTTAACGTCCTTAAGTTGGACGGTCCTTTGCTTAAGCTTCCTCTCCCTTTGGTGCATCCGTTAGCAGGAACACCTCTAGCTCTTTTGGGAGCTTGTAGCCATGGTACTTCTTCACTCTATGTCCATTCACCTTGAAAGTTTCTTCACTTTTAGGATCAAACAACTCCACCACTCCATAGGGCTTTATCTCCTTCACCTTGAAGGGTCCTTTCCATCTAGAATGCAGCTTGCTAGGCATGAATCTAAGCCTCGAGTTGTAGAGGAGAACCTCATCACCTTCTTGAAAATCCTACTACTGGATGTGATGATCATGAAATGCCTTAGTTTTTTCCTTGTAAATCCGGGCATTCTCATACACTTCGCTCCTCAAACACTCGAGCTCCTCTAGCTGTAATTTCCTGGCCACTCCCGCCTTGGTTGGGTCCATGTTGTACTGCTTTACCGCCCAATAGGCTTTATGCTCGATCTCCACCGGAAGGTGGCATGCCTTACGATAGACGATCCGGAAGGAACTCATCCCTAACGGAGTCTTGTAGGCCGTCCTATACGCCCATAGTGCATCTCCTAACCGGATGTTCCAATCCTTCTTTTGTGGATTGACCACTTTCTCCAAGATTCTCTTGATCTCCCAGTTGGACACTTCTGCTTGTCCATTGGTTTGCGGATGATAAGCAGTGGCAATCTTATGCAATACCCATAGTGCTTGAGCAGTGCCTCTACTTTCCTGTTACAAAAGTGGGATCTTTGGTCGCTCACGATTGCTCGTGGCGACCCATAACGGCATACAATGTGATTTCTAATAAAAGAAACAATGGTATTGGCGTCGTCAAGGTAGGTAGGTATTGCTTCTACCCACTTTGACACGTAGTCAACCGCTAACAGAATATATAGATACCCACTTGAGTTGGGAAATGGTCCCATAAAGTCAATGCCCCATACATCAAATATCTCACAGGACAACATAGGTTGCTGAGGTATCTTATCTTTTTGGGACGTGTTTCCCGACTTCTGACACTGATGGCAAGACACACAGAACTGGTTAGCATCCTTGAACAAGGTTGGCCACCAGAATCCACAATCCAATACCTTTTTAGCTGTCCTTTGTGGGCCAAAGTGGCCACCATATTCGGACGAATGGCAAGCTTCAAGAATAGGTTGAATTTTAGATTCTGGCACACATCTTCAAATTACTTGGTCTATGCCTCTCTTCCACAAGTGAGGGTCATCCCAAATGTAGTTTTTGGAATCACTCCTCAACTTGTCCCTTTGGTTTTTAGAAAAGTTGGGAGGGAAGATTTTTGCAACCAGGTAGTTCACCATTGGGGCAAA
The DNA here is from genome assembly GCF_000816755.2 of Arachis ipaensis. Lineage (NCBI taxonomy): Eukaryota > Viridiplantae > Streptophyta > Magnoliopsida > Fabales > Fabaceae > Arachis > Arachis ipaensis. Next base: position 77,071,137 of record NC_029788.2, on the reverse strand, counting down.
CCAAGGAAAGCTATCCGACACAGCATGCAAACTATCCAATGGGAATGAGTCATTGATTGGAAATGGGTCAAATTTTAAATTCTCAAGGCGGCTTAAATGATCCGCAACTAAGTTTTGAGACCCACTCCGGTCCCTAATCTCAATGTCGAATTCTTGCAAAAGCAAGATTCAACGTATGAGTCTAGGTTTTGACTCATTCTTTGTCAATAAGTACTTTAAAACTGCATGATCTGTGTATACTACTATCTTGGACTCTAGCAAATAAGATATGAATTTATCTAAAGCATGAACAATAGCTAGGAGTTCCTTTTCCGTAGTGGTATAGTTGGATTGTGCTGCATCTAGTGTCTTAGAAGAGTAAGCAATGACATAAGGGAGTTTACCATCGCGCTGTGCAAGCGCGGCACCTACAGCATGGTTTGACGCATCGCACACTATCTCGAATGGCAACGTCCAATTGGGGCCTCGCACAATCAGTGCTGTGGTAAGAACTCTCCTTAACTTTTCAAATGCATTCACACATGCACTGTCAAACTCAAAATTCACATCTTTTTGGAGTAGGCGCAACAATGGCAAAGCAATTTTGCTAAAATCTTTGATAAAGCGCCTATAGAATCCTGCATGTCCCAAAAACAAGCAGACCTCCCTCACAGATGAGGGGTGAGGTAAAGTGGTGATAACATTGACCTTGGCTGGGTCTACTGAAATGCCTTCATGAGAAACTACATGTCCCAACACTATGCCTTCTCTTACCATAAAGTGACATTTTTCAAAATTCAAGACAAGGTTAATGTCAACACATCTAGCTAAGACCTTGGCCAAGTTCTCTAAGCAACAATCAAACAAAGTTCCATAAACACTGAAGTCATCCATAAAGACTTCCAGACAATTCTCCATTAGATCGAAAAAGACACTGGTTATACACCGCTCAAAAGTAGCAGGTGCATTACATAGTCCAAATGGCATCCTTTTGTAGGCAAAGGTTCCAAAAGGGCAAGTAAATGTTGTCTTTTCCTGATCTTCAGGAGCGATGTGAATCTGGAAGTAACCAGTGAATCCATCAAGAAAGCAATAATGGGATTTACCCGCTAAACGGTCCAGCATCTGGTCGATAAAGGGCAAAGGGTAGTGGTCCTTTCTTGTAGCGGCGTTCAATCTCCTATAATCGATGCACACTCACCACGCATTTTGTACTCTCTTGGTGACCACTTCACCATCATCCTTTTTAACCGCAGTGATGCCGGATTTCTTGGGAACAACCTCCTATACCCGCATCAAGTAGCCTAGTGACCTCCTTCTTTACCCTAATAATGGAGGAAAGTCAAGTGAGAGTAACTAGCTTGAGTCACAAGTCCTAGTCTCACCCTAGGAAAGTCTAGCTTTAGTGCACTCCAAGTCAATTAGCAATTCTCAATTCCTAGTCAACAATTGATATTCACTATTCAAGTGTCTCCAATAACTCAACCCCTAAGCCAAGTGAGAGAAATCTACTCCATAGCTAGGGTTGTCATTATCACAAACAATTGGTAGGCAATCATAAAAGACATGATGTAATTGAGAGAAGATAATTGAATTAAAGCTATCTAATCCAAACAATCATGAACAATCAAGCAATTGAATGAAATTCCTCAATTCATTAATCACAATTCAAGGTAACAATATCACAAATCTAGATCTAAGAGATTGAATCAAAAGAGCATTAATTGAGAGTAGAAGAATAGTAGATCTATAACTTGTATCAAAGTAAAAGTGAAGTAGCAATGGATCTCACCAAGAAATCAAAGGAGAATTACAATGGAGAAAGTGAAATCCTAGAGAGAAGTTGGAGTTTCTCTCTCTAAAAACAAAATGTTACTTATTGCCTAAGAAATGCATGAAACTACTCTAAAACAAACTAAAAATGGCTTGTGAAACTAGCCAAGATGCCCTGGCATCACACATTAGAGGAGGTTGTTACCGAAAGGGTTGATCAAATCCTTGTGGCTCCTCCCATCTTTGATTGTCCCAACCTTGATGCATGTTCTCATTATAGCTTCTATTCCATACAACATAATTTGAACCAAACTCATAGCCAAAGGGGTGAGAATTCATACTATCAAGAGAAAATAAAAACAAAAACTAATAAGGAATAATGAAACTAAACTCCTAAAACTAGAAACAACTAACAAAGAAATAAAAAAGCAAAATTATTCACAATAACCAATAATAAGGCACACGTTTGCAATTCCCCGGCAACGGCGCCATTTTGACGAGTGGATTTTTCGTGGTTTAGAATTTCACAAATAAATTCTCGTTACAAGTATAGTTTCTAAACTAACAAACAATCCTCTCATACAAAAACTTGGTTGTCACAATTAACAAACCCCTAAAAATAATAACCGAAGTATCCAAACATCGGGTCATCTCTCAAGGAATTGCAGGGAAGTATGCTACTATTGGTTATGAGATAGTATATTTTTGGGTTTTTGAAAGGTTGAACAAGGAATGTAAATGACAAGAAAATAAACTAATAATTAAGAAAAGTCTTAACAAGTATTGAGAATTGGAATTCCTATCCTCATTATCATCATCAATTATGATAGTAATTATCCATTGCTCCCACTTAGTCAGCCTCTAACTATGAAGGAAAGTCAAGTGGATAAATCAATTTGATTCCTCAAGTCCTAGTCAACTCTCAAGGAAAGACTAGAGTTAGTGGAATTCAAATCAACTAGCAAGTCTCAAATACCAATCAATAAAAGACCTTTGATAATTCAAGAGTCTCCAATTAATCAATCCAAGTTAAGAATAGGAAAATCTAACTTAAAATCCTCCCAAGCATTTTATCAAACACTTGGAAAGCACAATATAAAAGTATAAAAAAGCAATGAGAGATAATAAAATCCAAACAATCAATTGAAAGAATCAATAACATAAATTGAAGAAAGCAATCATAAATATGAAATACCTCAAATTGTATTAAATAGAAAATCAAATCTAATATGAGAATTGATAAACTAAAATAGCAACATAAAGTAATCAACAAGGGAAATAAATAAACTAAAGTGCTAGAGCTAATAAGAGTAGAAAAGAAACTAAATTGAAATAAGATAAAATTCAGAAATTGAAAAGGAATAAATTAAGAACCCTAAAACCTAGAGAGAGGAGAGAGCCTCTCTCTCTAGAAAACTACATCTAAAACCTAAAATTATGTGAATGAAAGTTGTGTGAGTGAATGAATGATTCCCCCACTCTGCAGCCTTTAATCTGTGTTTTCTGGGCCAAAAGGAGCCCAGAAATCGCCCCCAGCATCTTCTGCAATTTCTGCACGTGGCGCATGTCACGCATACGCGTACGTCACGCGTACGCGTCGATGGTCTTCTTCGCGTGTCATGCATACGCGTGAAGCACACGTGCGCGTCACCTAACTGCATGGCAATAATGGCAAATTACATATCATTTCGAAGACCCAGATGTTAGCTTTCCAACGCAACTGGAACCGCCTCATTTCGACCTCTGTAGCTCAAGTTATGATTGATTTAGTACGAAGAGGTCAGGCTTGACAGCTTAGCAATTCCTTCAATTTCTTGCATTCCTTCCACTTCTGCATGCTTCCTCTCCGTCCTCTAAACCATTCCTGCCCAATAAACCCTGAAATCAATTAACACATATATCAAGGTATTGAATGGTAATAAAAGAGGATTAATAATTAGCAATTTTAAGGCCAAAGAAGCATGTTTCAATCAAAGCATAGAATTAGGAAGGAAAATGTAAAACATGCGAATTATATGAATAAGTGTGAGTTTAGTGGATAAAATGTACCACGAAATAGTGGTGCATCATATATATGTTTGTCCTCTCTCTCTCAAACATTTTTAGTAAACATTATTAGTATTAAAGATTTGTAGTTTTATATTTCATTTGTTGTTTTTTTTTTGTTTACAGGAAAACTATGTTGAAGGGGAAATCAAACTTAATTAAGGTCAATTTTTTAAGAGCAAATGTTACAGAGTAAAAGTCACGAACTTGTGGACATGATGATAAATCTATTTGCTATTTAGCTATTTCAACTCTTTTTTGTTATTATATTTTTTGCAAAATTAGATGATATAGTTCGAGGTTCTCATGACTTAGGCTATAGTACTATAGTATTTTGAAAAATGATGATGATATAAGTACAAGTAGTTATGACCTATACTAGTATTATGTTATCTTACAATGATAATATAATGTGATTGTGGATCTTACAACAATTTTTATAAGTCAAATTTAATGGGAAATGTTCAATTATTTTTCTTTAGTGACTTGATTCAAATAGTTTAGATTATTTATTGACACTAAATAATTAAAAAAATTGGAGTTAATTTTATTCACGAGAAAACTACTATTGGAAATAAAGATTTATATATTATAAAAAATCGTTGTCAAAAATTACAAAAGACAACAGTGTTAAAACCGTTGTCAAAGATGATTACAAAATGGCAATGGTTTTAAAACCGTTGCCAAAAAATGACACCAATGGTAACGATTTAAAACCGTTATCTTAAACAACTATAAAATGGCAATGGTTTTAAAACTGTTGCCAAAAGCAACACCAATGGTAATGCTTTAAAACCATTGTCTTAGACGACTATAAATTAGCAATGGTATTAAAACCATTGTCAAAAAACGACACCAACGGTAACACTTTAAAACCGTTGGCTATGTGAAAAATAAAACTAAAACAGTTTAAAATCGTTGCCTATCCAGTTATGGTTTTAAACCGTTGGATCATGAAAGAGAATGGTTCAAAACCATTGCTTATCGAGTAACAGTTCGAAACCGTTGTTTAAAATTTTCTTTCAAAACTATTGTCTATGCCAGTAACTTTGGCAACGGTTTTTTTGTTACCGTTGCCTTAGGTAAAAAACCATTGCCAATGCGGTGCCTAAAGTTTTAGGAATAGTTTTTCGATCTACGACAACGGTTTTTTACTGTTACGAAAACCCTTATTTGTTGTAGTGCATGAAACTCAGATAAGGTAAAGTCAAGAACTTGCTCATTAGCCTGCTCCTAAGTCGTGTATACACACCAGGGCTATGACTATTTGTCACAACAAAGAATAAGAATCATTGCATACTCTCCTTCATCTCCCTTCTCCAACAGAGTGAACATAACCGAAGATGAACTGAATGTCCTTATATATATCAGGGATTGGAAAATACTTTTTTCCTTTTTTAGGGTTTTAAGTTCTTCTGATAATTACTATATGAAATTATTTGGTCTAGAAATCACATATGATTTTAATAATTTTGGGTTCTTGTAACTTGTAAGCCCTTTTTTTGGAATTTGTTTTCTATGTCCTTTGCAAAATATTTTGGGCTTCAAAAATAAATAAGTCCAAAAAATGTTACATATTATAGGCCTGAAAGTGAACCAAACAAAAAATCCACCCTAACAAGGTCATGTTTCAAATTTCTTAGCCATGCATTCTTCATATTTAAATAACATACCCTATGGGGTTAAAGTAAAATTTCATTATGAAACAACCACTCCCAAGAAATGGTCATAGGGCAACCTGACTGTTGCTAGGTCGCTGCTCATTTTACACACGTCATTTCATAAAGAGTCATATCAAATAAGAAAGGACGAGGCGCACCCTTCTCCTCATCCTGCCAAGTGTAGGCTATTATTCACCTATTTCTTAGATTTACAATTGAGCTTAATATGAACTTTTTTTTTATTTATGATATGTGATTTCCTTAAATGCAAATTCCTCCTTTATGATAACATTTCTTTAATCCTTGTCTTTTTTTTCTTTTATCGTTGCTTTGTCTTCATTCTTCATATAATGAATTTCTTTTTCCTGATAATTCACATGGTTCTTCACAAATATTCTGCATATATAGCTTTTTGATAAAAAAAAATCAAGTGCACATATCATGTCATTAAATAATATTATATTTGTAACCACTGCAAAGCTTATCTTAAAATGATAGTTTGAATAACAAAAGTTTTTTTTGTTAAAAATGACCATAAAACTTGCATGTCAAAAAATTAACATTTTACATATTAAATTTATTTCTTTCCTTTTTTAGTTGTCATTTCAGTTTCTTCCCTCACAATATCTGTTATTAATTTTTTTATGATAGAATTATTAATTACACTCTTAATTATAAAATTGTTAAAAAATGATTATAATATCCTCATATTCATTAAGTAAAGATTAGTTAACAAATTAGTTTTAAGATGCTTATAATTTCTAGTTTTAAAATAATTGTATCTTCAGGTAAGACGACAAGTAAAAAGAAATAAAGCTAGAAATTGCAAATAAAATTTACTGAATTCTCTTTTTAGAGTAACAATTTAGTTTTTTAACTCTATTTATTTTAGAATAAATGTCTCATTTATATTTGTTAAATTTTAAAGTATTATACTTTATTTTTTGAGATTTTTTTATTTAACTTGCTGTGTTATATTTTTTGGTATCTACGTGAAAATATAAATTATTTTTTTATGAAAAATGTTAAAATTAAAAATTCTGGATGCAAAAAAATATTTTCAAAGAAAAATTTATGAACAGTATATGAATAAAAGTAAATAATAAATAGTAATTTTACTAATAAAGTTATGTAATAAAATGAATAACAATAAAATTATGTATGTGAAGATATTAATCTTTTAATTGATATAATATTTATGATAAGAACAATAATCTAAATAGATCCTCAAGGATGTGGACATAGGATAGATTTGTTCTCAACAAAGATTAACTATGTTTGAATTTTCCAATATTCTATGTCGTTAGCCAAATACGTCTTTAAGTCATTTTGACTCGTTGATGACTAACAAAGAATTCATGCGTTAACTATCGTACGTGACTGTTAAAGTGACATTTCTCATGTTCAGGATAATTGGATCCCTATTCAACGTAGCAAAAATGATGTCATTTACACTTAGTATAAACAATGTTGTTTTGAAAGGATAGATTCATCCCTGAAAAAGGGCTTCAAAAGGGAAATTAGTTTGTTTGATAATGCATTTTTTGGAGACTTATCTACGTTAGAAGTTACTTTTGGGGGAACCTGTTTATCTTATAAGATGTCTTATTTTCATGCTCTATTATATTATTCATATAGACTGAAACACCTAGACCATCTGATATATAGCTCAAAATGCTACAACTATCAATGTTCATCATGGGAATGTGGTGTTAATTTTTGAATGCAATTGATGGAGAGAGTGTTAGCAGGACACAAGCATCGTTAGGGGGCATATTAAAAAAAGAGAACACCCCAAATATAAGTGCATGATGTATGTGATAATTTCTATGCATTGCACAGAGGAGAACCCCAATAGATTGTCTTTCAATTGTCCTTACTTTAAGGTATTGCAGAGCTTTGTTTTATTTATGTAGGGTTAAGGGTTTAGGGTTTAGGGTTTAGGGTTTAGACAAATGTTATTAGTTGATATTGGTGATTAGTGTATATGTTGTGTTTATAGGAAAAACAATGATATTGTTATTTGTTTGTGTAGTTTGATGAGATTTTTTTGTTATGTGATGGATGTTGCAATTGAAGGAAGTGCAGCAGCTTGATAAATCACTATTTTATGGTTTATCTTATGCTCAATTGAGTGGTTTACAACTCTTTACTCACTTATTCATATAAATTTCATGGTTTTATATTTTCCTTCCTAATTTTGTTCTATAATTGGAAACTTGCTTTCCAAGCCTTTAAATTACCAAAAATTAATTCCCTCTTATCACCATTCGATGCCTTGATAGGTGTGTTAAATGATTTCAGGCTTTATAGGGCAGGAATAGCTTAGAGGATGGAAAGGATGCATGCAAAAGTGGAAGGAATACAAGAAACTGAAGGAACTGCTAAAGCTGTCCAACCTGAGGTCCAAATGAGGCGATTCCAGTTGCGTTGGAAAGCTAACATCTGGGGCTTCACAACGATATATAATTTACCATAGCTGTTCTGAAGATAGGCCACGTGTACGCGTGGATCACGCGGACGCCTGACCTGGAAAAAATGCAATCCGCGCGAACGCGTGGACGACGCGTACACTTGGCTCTGTAGCGACCTGTACGTACTAGAAATCACTGGGGGCGATTTCTGGGTTGTTTTTGACCCAGTTTTCGGCACAGAAAACATAGATTAGAGGCTATAAAGTGGGGGAATCACAAAATTCATACAACATTCATAATTCACAATTTTAGGTTTTAGATGTAGTTTTAGAGAGAGAGAGAGGTTCTCTCCTCTCTCTTAGGTTTTAGAATTAGGATTTCTCTTAATTTTAGGATTGCTTCTTCATTCCAAGTTCAATGTTCCTTTAAATTATTTTCTCTTCTACTTTTACTCTATTACTTTAGTTGATTACTTGATGTTGCCAATTTGGTTTATGGATTCCTATGTTTAATTTTATTTCCTATTTAATGCAATTTGAGGTATTTCAGATTTAAGATTGTTCCTTCTATTTATGATATAAGTAATTTAGATTTTTCCTTTTTGTCTTTGGTTGAGTAATTGGTGACACTTGAGTTGTCAAACTCAGCGGTTGATTAAAAATTGGGAATTGCTGATTGATTTGGATCCCTCTAAAGCTAGTCTTTCCACAGGAGTTGACTAGGACTTGAGGAATCAAGTTAATTGGTCTACTTGACTTTTCTTTATTTAGTAAGGTTTAACTAAGTAGGAACAATAAAAATTTTCATCACACCTGATAAGGATAACTAGGATGGGATTTCTAGTTCTCATACCTTACCAAGAGTCTTTATAATTATTAATTTATTTTTCTTGCCATTTAAATTCTTGTTCTCTATTTCAAAAACCCAAACGATACCCTTTTTCCATAACCAATAATAAATCATACCTCCCTGCAATTCCTTGAGAAGACGACCTGAGGTCTCAATACTTCGGTTATCAATTTTATTGGGTTTGCTTAAGTGACAACTAAAACTTTTGTATGAAAGGATTCTCTGTTGGTTTAGAAACTATACTTGCAACGAGATTATTTTTATAAAATTCTAGACTACACAAAAGTCCGTTCGTCAAAATGGCGCTGTTACCAAGGAGTTGCAAACATGTGCCTTATTATTGGTTATTGTAAATATTTTATTTTGCTTGTTTATTTGTTTTTATTTTTGTTTTTAGTTTTTATTAGCTACTATGAGTTTTCACCCCCGTCGCTTTGAGTTTAGTTTCTAATATTGTTGAAAAGAATGGAAGCTATAACAGGAACATGTATCGAGGTCAAACCAATCAAAGATGGAAGGAGCCGCGAGGATCTGATTAACCCTTTCGGCAACAACACCTTCCAAGATACGATGGACAACAACCATTCTGTGATGCATAACAAGACAATAGTTATGGTGGACCCTTTCGTGACAAACCACCTCCACCAAATTACTATGGTCAAGAGCCATTCCAGGGAGCGTACCAAGATGATGAATATGGTGGACCCCTTGTAGTTACCAACAAGCCCCACCATATGCTTATGAACCACCTCCCCAACATACCTTTGAACCACCAAACTCACAAGCCCCTTTACACCATTCACCTTCATATGACCCTGATCCACATCCACCACACCAACCACCACATGAACCACACCCAGAACCACCACCTCGATATTCACCATCTCCATATCCTTATCAAAAAGAACCACCTCCGCATTATGAGACCTTTCTCCCAACAAATGAACCCTCCCATCCATCCTAACCTCTATTGGATAACAACACACTCATCTCTAATATCATTGGTCTCACCTCTACACTCCAAAATTTTATATCCCGCATGAACCAACCCTCTACCTCCAATATTCAACCCTCAAGCTTTAGTGCACTTCCTTTTCAACCACATAATAATCTTTCCACCCCATCACCACCCTCTATGGAAGAGCACCCACATCCATCAATCCAAGAGCAAGATGATCCCTGCTATGCTATTGACAAGGAACAAGAGAAAAAGGATCGTCTTCGCGAATTCATACTTCATAAAAAGTTAGAGGAGGCCCTACAGGTGGAGACAGTGGAGACCCTTGAAGTCGAAGGAGTGGTTGAAGAATTAGTGAAGGAAGTCAACAAGGAGGAGCTGGATTTTGTACTTGAAGATGAAGGAATAGTTGAAAGGAGTTGTCATGGAAAGGAAATCATCAAGGATGAGTATGATTTTATATTAAAACAATTGGACAAAGCAGTAATTATTGAAGAGGAAGAAGTGGTTGAAGACTTGGGAGATGCAGAACCTCCATGGGAAGGTCCAGTCATAGAACCTCCTTCCAAGACATTTGAATTTGATGTTGAAGAGGGTGTACAACCTCCAAGGCATATCATGGTTGAAGACTTGGAGGAGGTTGATCATAAGATGGATTCAATTATTGATGAATTCTTACCTACAATTGAATCCTCTCCCAATAGACTGGACATGGAGATTAAAGAAGAAAAAGCACAACCTCCCATGCCCTTGGTAAGCAATGAAGAAGAGATTAAATTGGAAGAAAGCTACCACGAGGAAGAGGTTGAAATTGAAGAATCCTGCAAAGAGGTGGAAATTGTCAAGAAAGAGCACAAGGGAGTGGAGCTTGTAAGACTATTGGAAACACCTCTCCCAAAGCCATTACCATCCAATACAACATTCAAGTGGGTAAAATCCTTATCCTTGACCTTTACTTTTCCACTTGAATATGGTTTACTTGAGACAGATGGTCAACTTAGAGCTTTTTGTGGCTTTAAGAGTAAGAGGGAGATGGTTAGCGGTTGGCAACACAATCCTAGATTCATTGTGGTAGGAAGCTCACGGCTGAATTATCATGGTTGGAAGAATACTAAATTGTATGGGTCTAGGAAGCTCTTTGGACGCCTTAGTGAGAATTCAAATTACTTACCACCCGGATGGAATCATCATGATCAACTTGAAGACGAGTGTAGAATCAAGATTTGGGATCCAGAAATATATGAGGATCAATTTTGGAAGCTCAAAGCTTGTGAAGAACTCCATCAAAGCTTGAGGAATTTACTTGGTATTGATAGAGCTTATTGGAAGTCTAAGCATTGGTGGAAATTTCAAGACGAGTTCAAGCACAAGCCACCATAACAAGGGGCTCACGAAATGTCCAACTTAAGAACGTAAAAGCAAAGTGCTAGGTGGGAGACAACCCACCATGGTATGATTGTTTTGTTTCCGTCTTAGTTTTATTTTACTTTATTCTATTTTTATTTTTGTTAATGACTCTTCTCATAATCTCTGCATATAGCTGCATATAGCTTGCATCTACATTTGCATTCTGCATAAAAAAAAAAGCACGCGACACGCAAGCGTCGCTGACGCGTCCACGTCAAAGGTGCTTTCGAAATAGGAAGAAAAGAAGCAGAGAGTCACGCGAAAGCGTGGCTGGAGGCGTGCCTTAGGCACAAGCATGCCCATGCATAAGCGTCGATGACACGTCCGCGTCATTTGAAAAATTAGCCTCCTACGCGTGCGCGTTGCCATGCGCACGCGTGACCCTGCAAATTCGACGTAAAGAGGTATATGGCAGAGAGTTATGATGGAGTGGGGCTGGAATGATGCTGGAAGCACAAGCCCTATCACGCGAACGCATTCCCCACGCGTCCGCGTCGTTTTCAAAATATGGCCATTCACGCGATCGCGTCACCCACGCGCACGCGTCACCCAGATTTTTGGCAAAATGCGTATAAAACAGAGAGTTGTGCGCACACGAGGCTACACTCATGCCAATAGCACAAATCAGGTTTTCTTCTCTTTTTCTTTCTTTTTACTTTCATTATCTATGTTTTCTTAGTCTTTTTTTTTCTTTTTACATCCTTTTAATTGGTGTTAGAAATTTAATTGGGTGATTATTTTCTTTTACATTTTTCTTGTGAGTTATTAAGGAATTGTTTGACAATTAATATTACTTCTTGAAGGGTTGCTTGCATGTTCAATTTAATACTTTTGATAACATATTTACCATGCATGCTATGTGTTTGTGAAAAAGCCTGTATGGCATTTTGCATTACTTTTATGTTATTCTACTACTCTAATGCCTATTTTTCACAAAATCGCTTTTTATATATAATTCATTAAAAATAATTGTCAATACAAATAGGTTGTTAGTTTGAAAGAGTTGGTAATCAAATTGGGCATTTAATACTTGATCTATGCTACTCATGCCTTTGCCAGCATGCCAATAAACATCTTGCATCTACTTGCCATCACATGCACTTGCTATATTTCCATTGATGAACTTCTCACATGTAGTCGCGACCATGTGTTAACGACATCCTTCTTTACCGTGCATTGATTATCACTTGTACCATCCCCTTCCTTGCACTAACCCTTAGCTTTAAAAGTTACTTTCTTTTTCTCTTTTCAGGATGGCCACCAAGAAGGGTAAAGAGAAAGCTACTCCCAAACCACCGGCAAGGAAAGGAACAAAAAGAGCACTAGCTGTGGAGCCACCCGTCCACTTGTACATCTCTGCATGCACCGAGGACGGTGCAATCTTTAAGTGTGGGGAGGTCGATACCGATCTCCATAGGTTAGTTATTTTCTTCTCAACACCAATATATTACTTTATTTGTTAGTTCATTGTTGCATTTGCATGTTTAATTGCATGTTTGTTTGATTTTATGCATTTAGTTACTACTTGGTTAAAGTAATAAATTTTTTTTCAAGACTCTATTTTATAATATTTTGCTAAATTAAATTGAAAAAAAAAATTTCTGTTAAATTTGTTTGAAGACTGTAAATTAGAACATAGTTTATAGCTAAGAACACACAACCTGTGAGAGTTGAGCTTAATTACATGGTTACATTATTTAACCATAATATTTTATTCTTGTGTGTTTACTTCTCCATAATTGCAGACTTTACTTTGTTCTATTCTATATGTCCACTATTTAGTGTATTTACATGCTTGCATATGATTGAGGCCATTACTTGTTTTTTTTCACTTATCCCAAACAGCCTACCCTTTTATGTCACCCTTGTTAGCCACTTTGAGCCTTTTTAATCCCCATTTGTTCTATATTTTACCACATCACTAGCCTTAAGCGGAAAATAAGTAATCACCCTAAATTGAATCTTTGGTTAGCTTAAGATAGAGATTGTGTACCAACTAAGTGTGGAAAAACTGTGGGAACATGGGTTAATAAGGGAATGTGTTAAATTGACAAATTATTTGAAATTTGGGTGTATGCTCATGTGAAACCTTGTGTATCGATTAAGTGTGGGAAACTGTGGGAACTTAGGTTGATAAAATGGTACTGTGCTTCATTGACAAAATATTAGGAATTTGGATGCATACTCATCAGAGACAAGAAAAATTGAAAGCTCATGTGTATTGATATGTTATGTTTGCTTTTATATATATAAAAAAAAGAGAAAGAAAAAAATAAAAGAAAAAAAAATAATAAATAAAAATATATATATTTCCAGCATAAATAAATAAATAAGTAATTAAATAAGGGGACAAAATTACCCCAATGTTAAGTTAATGAAAAATCAATGCATATGTGATAAAATTAGAGAAAAGTTGATACATGAGTATGTAATGCAAAAGTGGAAATTTTGGGTAGCTAGGCATGATTTTAGGAGTACATAGAGTGTGTGTATAGGTGAAGAGCTTAGGTTAATTAAAGATTCATATTATAGCTCACTTGGCCATACATATATCCTCACCCTTACCTTAGCCCCATTAAAACCCTGAAAAGACCTCATGATGTTTGCATTGGTACATTAAATATTTGTTGATTGGTTAGATGAAGAACAAAGTTTAGAAAGCATGATTAGAGAAGAGTAGAGTGAATTACCCTATACACTTGAGAGATTAGAGTGCACATACACTACCAGTGAAGGTTCAATGATTGATTCTATGTTCTCTGCTTTCATGAGCTATCTTCTTACAAGTTTACTTGTCTTTCATTGTATAATTTGAATTAGTGAAATCTGATTTGTGTTTGTCTTGAAGAGCTTATTTACTTTTAACTAAGTAGGAAAAAACATTTTGCATTTAGTTGCATTCATATACATAGGTTGTATTGCATTGCATAAGTCTTACTTTTCCCTACTCATTTATTTTGTCTCCTTAAGCTAAGCAAGAGGACATGCTAAAATTTAAGTGTGGGGAGGTTGATAAACTACTATTTTATGTTTTATTCGATGCCGTGATCCGTGTGTTAAGTGTTTCAGGCTTTGTAGGGCAGGAATGACTTAGAAAATGGAGAGGAAGCTTGCGAAAATGGAAGGAACACAAGAAACCAAGGAGATGACCAGCAAACACCGACGCGCGCGCATGGCTCACGCGAGCGCGCGGAATGGAGAAAATTGCAGCGACGCGTGCGCGCACCTGACGCGTACGCGTGGATTGGAGTCTGCACAAATGACGCAAATGCGTGGACGATGCGTACGCGTGACAAGAAAAATCGCTGAATGACGCGCGGGCGTGGACGACGCGTACGCGTGACCTGCGCGATCTGTAGAATTAACAAAAAACGCTGGGGCCGATAATAGGCCGTGTTTTGACCCAATTTTCGGTCCAGAAACACAGAATAAAGCCAGGGAACATGCAAAGACTCAAGACACAATTCATACAATTTTCATATTCACAATTTTAGGTTTTAGATATAGTTTTAGAGAGAGATGTTCTCTCCTCTCTCTTTGGTTTTAGAATTAGGATTTCTCTTATTTTATGGTTATTTCTTCATTCCAGGTTCAATGTTCCTTTAATTTATGTTTCTCTTCTACTTTTATTTACTCTAATGCTTTTACTTGTTAATTACTTATGTTGCCAAATTGGCTTATGAACCTTCCCATGTTAGATTTGAATTTATGTTTAAATACAATTTGAGGTATTTCAGATTTAAGATTGTTCCTTCTATTTATGATATAAGTAATTTAGATTTTTCCCTTTTGGCTTTGGTTGAGTAATTGGTGACACTTGAGTTGTCAAACTCAGCGGTTGATTAAAAATTGGGAATTGCTGATTGATTTGGATCCCTCTAAAGCTAGTCTTTCCACAGGAGTTAACTAGGACTTGAAGAATCAAGTTAATTGGTCTACTTGACTTTTCTTTATTTAGTAAGGATTAACTAAGTGGGAGCAATAACAATTCTCATCACACCTGATAAGGATAACTAGGATGGGATTTCCAGTTCTCATACCTTACTAAGAGTCTTTATAATTATTAATTTATTTTTCTTGCCATTTAAATTCTTGTTCTCTATTTCAAAAACCCAAATGATACCCTTTTTCCATAACCAATAATAAATCATACCTCCCTGCAATTCCTTGAGAAGACGACCCGAGGTTTCAATACTTCGGTTATCAATTTTATTGGGTTTGCTTAAGTGGCAACCAAAACTTTTGTATGAAAGGATTCTTTGTTGGTTTAGAAACTATACTTGCAATGAGATTATTTTTATAAAATTCTAGACTACACAAAAGTCTGTTCGTCACAGCTTTTCGCTACATGTGTGGATGAAGAGGCTAACATGGCTGCACGTAAGATAAATGTTGATGAAGAATTTTGAGTGGGATAAATAATTGTCTAGAGGACAGAGTTAAGTAATTGGAAAAGCTATTATTACAAAATAACAAATACAATAGAGTTTTCAACAGAGCTAAGCAATTTAATGTTGTCTACCATGTGTATTTTGAAATTAACTAGCTACATTTAAATTTGTAAGCATTATTATAACAAAAGAAAATAGACAATTGTACAATTTATTATCACTTATAGTTGCAGTACTTTCATGAATCCCCAAATTAACACCTATTTCCATCATAAACATTGACAATTGTAACATTTTGTGCTATATTAGATGGTCTAAGTGATTTATTTTATATGGACAACATAATTGGATATGAAAGTGAGACATCTTATAAGATAGATAGATCTCCTAAAAAATAATTTATATGACAAATAGGTCTCCTAAAAAATATATTATCAGGCAAAGTGGTTTCTTTTTTGGAGTCCTTTCTTGGGGACGAATATGCCTTTTCAAAATGATAATGTTTATGTTAAATGAAAATGATATCGTTTTGCCACATTGAATAGAGACTAAATTGTCTTAAACGTGACACTTATCAATTTAACGACCATGTAAGACGGTTAATTGTTACATAGGAATGTTCCGATAGTTGTTAATAAGTCAAAGCGGCTCAAGAACGTATTTGCTAACAGCATTGAAGGTTGGAGATTTTGAACCTAGTTAACCTGTGTTGGAGATGAATATGTCATTTACCCAAATATTTGAATATCTATTTGGGATATTATTCTTATGATAATAGATTGAAGTATTATCACTTTGAATAATCTTAGAGTACTTTAAAATAAGCAAGTACAAAAAATTATTTCTCTTATTTTATATTAAGTGTTTTTTATTTTTATTTTTGTTGTAAATTAAGTGTTGCTTTTTAATTTCAATAAGTTATTAATTAATTTTTATCTATTATACCTTTTATTATTAAATAAA
>NC_029788.2:77039881-77053648 GCF_000816755.2 Arachis ipaensis | reverse complement strand
TGGAGTGTATTTAAAGTATTATTTTTTATACTTTTAATCAATGAATTAATTTAGAATTAAAATTTGCATTGGAGTTAATTCATGAAATGAAACCAATGATATCTTAGAGATACAATATCACTTTGATAAATAACAAATAAAATTTTGCCACTCGTATAATTATGTTTATAAAATAATATAAAATTTTAACTAAACTGAGACTTAGTATCGGAGAAGCAAATTTTATTTTTAATTTTAAATCACTATTTATGAGGATTTTTTAAATAAAAAATTTAATTATTTTATTTACGGATATATGTTTTGTAGTTTATTTAGCAGTTTGCATCACTTTACTTATCTCGTTTACACTGTAAACAAGTTGAGTTTTAGTGTATCTCGTTTATAGTATAAAGGAGATAAGGTACGTTACGCATTGCATGTATCACGTATTTCATTTATAGTGTGAACGAGATGGAAAAAATTATTTTATTTACACTATAAATGAGATAAAAGTACGACAAATTTCAAACAACTGTAAAAGGATCTGCAACCATTATTCTTCTTTACAAACATTTCACTTCTCTTCCGTTCTTTCTATAAATTTAGTAAAAATTTCTACTAGTAGTCGACATATTGTTGTAAGTGTATATCCCAATTGTCACATGAGAAACAGTGACAATAGGGTTGTGTTTGAGTGTGATAGTCCTATTTTCTTGCACATTCGGGGACTAAATTCTTTGTCTGAATTAAAGATTCTAACATTTGCGAGTCTCAGTGCTAATGGGACAAAAGAAGTTGAAAGAGTTGGATATAGGTTGCGAGCACCGATGGAAAATTGAGTATTTTCGTTTCGTGTTTTTTAGCTCAATGGCGATGAGCATGTGCACCTCATGTTTGATGTCCACGGGAGAATCATGGCCGAACAAGTGATGGAGATTTCTGCGGATTTTGGTGATGCTGGTAGTGGTGGAAGTTCTAGGCACTCAAATTTTGTCCAGGATGACCCACCTCTTGCACCACCACCTCTGCATTATGCTAGCCCAGTGGTACACATAGACGTGGACAGTGAGGAGTCCAATGAAGAGTATGTTGCTGATATCAACGAAGAGTATGGCTCATAGGGCAACCTGGCTGTTGCCATGTCACTGCTCACTTTTACACGCGTCACTCCATAAAGAATGAAAACAAATAAGAAATGACGAGGTGCATCCTTCTCCTCATCCTGCCAAGTGTAGGCTACAACTCAGCTTAATATGAATATTTCTTTATTTGTGATGTGTGATTTCCTTAAATGCAAATTTCTCTTTTATCATAACTTTTCTTTAAGCCTTGTCTATTTTTTCTTTTATCGTTGCTTTGTCTTCATTCTTAATATAATAAATTTCTTCTTTTTGATAATTCACATGGTTCTTTACAAATATTCTGCATATATAGCTTTTTGATAAAAAAAAATCAAGTGCACATATCATGTCATCAAATAATATTATATTTGTAACCACTACAAAGCTTATCTCAAAATGATAGTTTGAAATAACAAAAGTTTTTTTTATTAGAAATGACCATAAAAATTACATGTCAACAAATTATCATTTTACATATTAACTTTATTTCTTTCCTTTCTTTTAGTTGTCATTTTAGTTTCTTCCCTCACATTATATGTTATTAATGTTTTTTTATGATAGAATTATTAATTATACTCTTAATTATAAAATTGTTAAAAAATTATTATAATATCCTCATATTCATTAAGTAAAGATTACTTAACAAATTAGTTTTAAGATACTTCTAATTTTTAGCTTTAAAATAATTGTATCTTCAGGTAAGATGACAAGTAAATGGAAATGAAGCCAGAAATTGCAGATAAAATTTACTGAATTCTCTTTTTACAGTAACAATTTATTTTTTTTAACTCTATTTATTTTAGAATAAATGTTTCATTTATATTTGTTAAATTTTAAAAGTATTATACTTTATTTTTTGAGATTTTTTTATTCAACTTTCTGTGTTATCTTTTTTTAATATCTACATGAAAATATAAATTATATGAATAATTTTAAAAATGAAAAATTTTGGATGCAAAAAACTATTTTCAAAGAAAAAAGTATGAACAATATATGAATAAAAGTAAAATAATAAATAGTAATTTCACCAACAATGTTATGTAATAAAACGAATAACAATAAAATTTTGTATGTGAAGATATTAATTTTTTAATTGATATAATATTTATGATAAGAATAATAATCTAAATAGATCCTCAAGGATTTAGGCATAGGAAAGATTTTGTCGCCAACAAAGATTAACTAGGTTTGAATTCTCCAACCTTCTATGTCGTTAGTCAAATACGTGTTCAAGTCAATTTGACTCATTGACGACTAACAAAGCATTCATATGTGGCCGTTAACTGTCGTACGTGACCGTTAAAGTGACACTTGTTACGTTCAGGATAATTTAGTCCCTGTTCAACGTAGCAATAACGATGTCATTTACACTTAGCATAAATGATGTTGCTTTTGAAGGATAGATTCATCTCTAAGGAAGGGCTTCAGAAGGGGAACTAGTTTATCTGATAATGTATTTTTTGGAGACTTATCTGCCTTAGAAGTTACTTTTTGAGGGACCTATCTATAAACCCCCGGAAATTAATGAATAAATAGTTAACAAATTAATTATTATTTAAAAAATTAGGAAATCAAAATTTTATAATCTAGAAGAGTAGAAATATTTAAAATATGAATTTTGACACTAATTTTACAGATTTTGGCCTAAAATCAGACCGAACCGGTTAAACCGGATTCAAATCGGGTCAAAGGCCCAACATATAAAATTTAACATTTAGCCCTCTTCCCTTCAAGAAATGGAATCACGCTTAATGAAGAGAGATTGAAGGGAGAACCCTAACCCCCAAATCACCACCACTTTCAAATTCTTCTAACTTCCAATTCGAAGCTCCGATCGCCGCACTGTTTGCAGCCACGTGACCAGCGCGTCGAGCTTTTCAAAACCATTTGAACAAATTGGTAAGAGAATTTCATTTTCTTGCTCATCCTTCCCCTGTTCAATTTTGAAAATTTGGTTTGTGGGTATTGAGGATTGTGGTGTTTTGATGTTTTAGGATCAACCTAGCTTGAGAAAATTGTTAGGTCTTGTCCAATTTATCTGTGGGTAAGGTAAGAAAACTATTAAACCCTTGTAAATTGTTGAAATTGGTAACCCTATGTCGATTATAGTAAAATTGTGTGGTATTAGATTAAATTGTATGAATTGGAATTAAATTGTTGGATGTTGGGTGCTTGATTTGAGCCTTGGAAACTGGAATTTCACTTGGTAAGGAGTTAGAGGCCTGGAACTTGTGGAAGGGGGCATTTCGAGGTGTTTTCTGTTTAGGAAAGAATCAGCCAAGGTATGGTTTTGGTTTTTCATAGTTAATGTATAATGTTACATGAGAACTTAGGCTAGTTGAATGTAGGATAAGTTGAATTGAGTGTATGGTGCATGTTTAGTGAATATGGGGCATAAATGTTGAAATAAATGTGGTATGGTTATTGTTGAATTGACATGAATTAGTTAGGTTGTATGAGAAGTTATGATATGTGTATATATATAGAAAATGGGTTGATGATTTGTTGTTGAATTTGGAGGAAAATTTATAATGGATTTGTTGAATAGATTGTATGGTTTTGAATGTTGGTATATTATGGAGTTAATGGAAGTGTGTGATATTATGTAGTTATTAATTTATGTTGAGTTGGTTATGAATTTGGTTGGTTTGGATTGGAAACTTTGGTAAAAACTTGAGGTTTGGGTTTTGGTAAAACACAATTTCTAACAAACTTTGACGTGCTGTAACTTGGCCTTTGGACCCTCAAATTTAGTGAAACTTGTCTTAAATAAAAATTAAGTATGAGTAGTTTATGACGTTCAAAGAACGAACTAAAAATGATTTTTGACAAAAATGTTATATGTGCTTGAAGTTTGGGTTTAAAAACACAATTTTGCAGAAAACCAGGATTTCTGGTGTGCGTGCACACGCACAGACTAGGGTGTTGGTGAGAGTCGTGCATACGCACGAGGGGTATGCATATGCACACCCTTGGAATTTTGCAAGTTGTGCGTATGCACACTATAATGCGTCCGCACATGAGGAGAATTTCGTTTGGTGTGTGCATACACACAGTACCATGCGTATGCACGATGTCCTATTTTATACTAAAACTCTATTTTGTAACTCTTCGACCTTCCCGACAAGCTTGTGACCCTCCAAAACCACTATTTTGTTGAAAATTCACAATTTTTGAACTATCAACCATTTCTCTAGTTTTTCCAAACCTCTAAAAACTATGTTTAAGGTCCGAAGGTGAGAAATGTATAATTGACTTAATGAGGTATTGAAATTATGAATGAGACATAATTGAGAATGATGTTTACATTGATGAAATATGATTGAATAGTCACATGATTTATGTATTTGAAATTATCTGAGACATGAGTTTTTCTGGGTGAAAGCAATGACTTGTCGCCACTTGCTCCAGGCTGAGATTCGATGCACTGTTGACCCTCTGTTGCAAGATGTGACCGGGTACTTTAACTCCCCATGTTCCCCATGGGCATATATATACACACACACACACACATACACACACACACACACACACACACACACACACACACACACTCACTCAATAACTAAGTTCTTTATAGAATAACTTAAAAACATAACCATAACGACTCCTAACCCTCTTTACAAGACACAATATTAATGGCGAGGGATAAATAAATAATAACTAAACTAATATAAGAATATCGTATAAGCAAAATGCAATTAAACTCTTCGTATGCTTCTTCATTCGATTCCTGAAAAGATAAAAGTTGTAGGGGGTGAGAACCTAACCACATGGTCTGACCACAGATTTTTAGAATTGTCATATGTACATATTTAAAAAGAAAACCGTTTTCAAGCACAGTGATCATCGCTTGTCTTATAAGAAAAAACTTAAAAGTTTTCTAGACTGGATGAATGACCAACCTGTTCTAAGTATGGGTTCATAAGTCTATGCTGAACCATCTTAATTTTTCATGCTTAACTAAACTTCAATCAGAAACCAAACATGGCCTTCAGCCCATCACATAATCAATCATGGCCCCCGGCCCAAGCAACTCAATCAACACCCAATTCATCACAATCCAACCAATTAGTCACAAATACAAGAAATAAGGTTCAAACACAATCAAGAGCAATTACAGCAAGTTTGGCAATTAACAATTCAATAAAAATATTCACATACACCAAGTACAATATGCACACCCAAACAATGTCACATAGGTGCATATGATGCATGTCTGCCCTATTGCCAATGAGTCTCATTTGTCGGTTATATATCATCATCATCCTTCATTCAAAATCAATCATCATCATTCCTTATTATCACACTCCTCCTCATCACACCTCCCATTTCATTCATCAATAATCCAAACTCAAAACATACTTCATCATTTTCTAAATAAATCAAACTCAGAACATAATCATTTTCTTAATAACTCAAAATCAAATCATATAACCTTTAAATCCAAATCTTTCTAAATAACTATTTCAAACAAAGCCTCCACTTTTTATAAAAACTTCGACAGCATCTCCTCTAAAACTCGGACTTTGCCACCCTTACGAGTTCCATAAAAACCACATTTCCCAAGCCATTCTCAACCATTTTCAATATAAAAAAATGGTCAAATATCAAATCCTTTCCAATTTTTAAACCAAATCTGGTATCAAATCAGGTTCAACATCAAACCACTTCCAATTTTAACCTTTTTTAGTATAAATTCATTTTCAAATATCAATTCAACTCCAAAACTAAGAAAGCCACTTTTCATTGAATGACGTGTTCATTGCCTGATCCGAGCTTAGTCGCTTTTGATCCTGAAATTGAAAGAACTCTTTCACGTATTAGGCGAGCTCGACGCAGGTTAGCCTCTGAGGGTGGTGAAGTGATTGTTATCGATTCACCAGTCTCATCTGAGGGTGAATTTGAACCGCCATCTGAGAGCGAGACAAGCTCCTTTACTACTGATTCAGTTAATTCCAATGCAGGTAACATGGCAGCACCTAAGAGGATTACTCTCCAGGAAGCTGGAGTCCCAGATTTTACACTACAGCCGTACCAAGTGCATCACCTAACTCTAGCTGCAGATTTTGAACTAAAGACTGCACTAATCAACTTGATGCCCACGTTTCATGGCTTACCTACTCAAGAGCCTATTAAGCACCTTAGAGATTTCCAGACAGCTTGTTCTACTGTTAGGCGCAATGGTGCAGATGAAACTTCTATTCTGTTAACTGCCTTCCCGTTTTCTCTTGAAGGAAAAGCAAGGGAGTGGTACTACTCCCAACCTGAAGCGACTGTTACCAACTGGGATATGCTCAGGAGAGAATTTTTGGAAAAATACTTTCCATCTGAAGTCACAGATAGACTGAGAAAAGAAATCTCCTGTATTTTTCAATGTGAATCCGAAACTCTCTATGAGTACTGGGAGCGTTTTAAGAATCTTCTAGACGCATGCCCCCATCACATGATTGATAGACTAGTATTGATCATCTACTTCACTTAAGGCATGAACCCCCAGGATAAGACTACACTGGATAGTGCTAGTAATAGTTCTATGAAAAAGTACAGGACTACAGATAAAGCATGGCAACTGATCAGCAACTTAGCTGAGTCCACTAGGAATCACAGGCCGAGGTGCAGCCACTCAAAAGCTATTGTAGAGATCTCCTCTAGCGTTGAAACTACTGCCCTTACCCAGAGTATATGTGAAATAACCAACCTACTGAAACAGATGCAGTAAAATCAACAACAAACACATAAAGCTCAGCCTCCCCCACCACAACAAAGCCAACAGTTGGTTCCACAAAGAGTATGCGGGATCAGTGCTGATTATAGTCATTATACTGATGAATGTCTGCAGCTCCAACAGGAAGACAACACTGTGGCAGCCACTCAGAACTTCTATGACCGCCCAAATCAAGGATACAATCAACAAGGTGGCAACTACAACCAAGTTGGAAACTATAACCAAGGATGGCAAGACAACTCCAACCAAAGTTGGAGGGACAACTATAACAAAGGAGGCAGAGATAACAATGGAAACCAGAGGTGGAATAACAACAACAGACAGCAGAATTAGAATCAACCTTACAAAGCACCTCACCTGAGACAATCTCAAGGATCCCAGCATAACCAACAACAAGTTCCCCAGATCACCTATCCTAATTCCTCATCAAATGACGAGATGTTTCGATCTCTTGCACAAGGACAACAAGATATGCAGACACAGCTAAACCCTACTTTAAATGGTATGAATGCCACTTTACAAGCTCTCGCCTCCAAGATAGATTCACTACCTAATCCCATTAACCAACCTTTAATCTCCAGTGGAATTTCTTCTCAACCCCTACCTAATCCCAAAGGCGGCATCAATGCCATCACTTTGAGGTCTGAAACCACACTGCAAGAGAAGAACCATGAATAGCCGAGCCTACCAGAACACGCCCCAACTGAGGATGTAGTGGAAGTGGAAGATGCTAAAGAGGAAGAGGACATACAAGACATAGTTGAAGAAGAAGCAGCTCAACCACAGAATGAAGCACCAAAAGAAGCTAAAGCTGTATAGGACGCCATCTCTATCCCATTTCCACACCTTGCAAAGAAATCCAGGAAGCAGATTGAACTTGATCCCAAAATGATAGAAATATTCAAAAAGGTTGAGGTAAATGTTCCCCTTTTTTATGTTATTCAGCAGGTACCTAAATATGCAAAGTTTCTAAAAGATTTGTGCATACATAAAGATAAAATTAATGAATTAGAAACTATTCTTTTAGGTAGTTCTATATCTGCTTTAATGGGGGGTATACCTGAAAAATGTAGTGATCCAGGTCCATGTATGGTTAACTGTACCATAGGAGGTGTAATATTTTCTGACTGCATGTGTGATTTAGGAGCGTGTGTTAGTATAATACCATTGTCTATATATGATACTTTGAGGCTCCCTCTCTTAAAAAAGGTCGGCAGCTCATTTTGTGTTAGTAGATAAAAGAATTATTACAGTAGTTGGAATTGCTGAAGTTGTATTAGTGAGCATTAAGGGGCTCACTTTTCCTATTGACTTCTATATCCTGGAAATGCCCCCTAATGACTCAGGAAGACCATCATCAATCCTGCTTGGACGACCATTCCTGAAAACTTCGAAGTTCAAGCTAGATGCATTCTCAGGAACCTACTACTTTGAGATAGACGGCAGAACAGTGAGTTTCAGTTTAAATGAACCTATGAAGCACCCTCCGGAAGGTCATTCTATCTTCCAGTGCAATATTATTGATGAAACTGTAGCTGAAGTCACCAAGAAGAACTAGAAGAGAAGCATATGGAGCAAGGTCCAAGTGTGGGGACACCTTCTGAACACAATAAGGATACTTTACCATTATCACTAGCCCCGAATGATCCAGAGCCTAGCTATGAGCAGAAATTAGAATTAAAGCCCCTTCCTCTACACCTCAAGTATGCTTACCTTGAGGATAATAAGAAATTCCCAGTTATCATTGCAAAGGAACTCACCTCTCAACAAGAAGAGCAACTGCTCAATGTGCTGAGAAAACATAAAAAAGTAATTGGATGGAGCTTGCGGATATAGTAGGCATCAGTCCACAAGTTTGTGAGCACAGAATATATTTAGAAGAGGAAGCAAAGCCTATCCGTCAGCCTCAAAGAAGATTGAATCCCACCATCTTAGAAGTTGTCAAGAAGGAAGTGACCAGGCTATTTGAAGCAGATATCATTTACCCCATCTCAGACAGTGAATGGGTCAGTCTAGTACAAGTGGTGCCCAAGAAGTCTGGTGTCAAAACAATTAAGAATGAGCACAAAGAGCTCCTGACAACTAGAGTGCATAATTCATGGAGAGTTTGCATTGACTATAGGCGTCTCAATCAAGTCACTCGCAAGGATCATTACCCCTCGCCATTCATTGATCAAATGCTTGATCTCCTGTCAGGTAAATCCCATTATTGTTTTTTAGATGGTTATACAGGATATTTTCAAATTCATATAACTCCTGAAGATCAGGAGAAGACCACTTTTACATGTCCTTTTGGAACGTATGCTTATAAAAGAATGCCTTTTGGCTTGTGTAATGCACCAGCTACTTTTCAAAGATGTATGATGAGTATCTTTTCAGATCTCATTGAGAACTGTATGGAGGTTTTTATGGATGATTTTAGCATATATGGTAATTTATTTAGCCTTTGCTTGGATAGTTTATCTAAAGTATTAGACAGGTGTGTTAGCACAAACCTTGTGTTAAATTTTGAGAAATGTCACTTTATGGTAAAACAAGGAATTGTACTAGGACATGTTGTGTCTAATACTGGTATTTCTGTAGATCCAGCAAAGGTGGATGTCATTTCTAGTTTACCTTACCCCTCCTCTCTGAGGGAAGTCCGTTCGTTCCTTGGCCATGCAGGTTTTTACAGGAGATTTATTAAGGACTTCAGTAAGGTAGCATTGCCTTTATCCAGATTGCTGCAGAAAGATATTGAGTTCGAGTTCAGTGAGGATTACATGCAAGCGTTCGATAAGCTAAAAATCGCCCTGACTCAAGCCCCAATTGTGAGAGGACCAGACTGGAGCCAGCCATTTGAAATTATGTGTGATGCTTCCAACCATGCAGTGGGAGCGGCGCTGGCTCAGCGCGAAGGTAAGGATCCTTTTGTAATTGCTTATGTGTCTAAGACTTTAGATTCTTCTCAATCTAATTACACTACTACTGAAAAAGAGCTTCTTGTTATTGTTTTTGCTCTGGATAAATTCCGAGCCTACTTACTTGGTACTATGGTAGTAGTGTACTCAGACCATGTAGCTCTAAAATATTTATTAGCTAAAAAGGAGTCCAAACCAAGGCTAATACATTGGATACTGCTGCTGCAAGAATTTGATTTAGAAATTAAGGATAGGAGTGGTAACCAGAATCTAGTGGCAAACCACTTGAGTCGTCTTGAGCACATTAAGGATCACTCCACTCCTATAAATGATTCTTTCCCATTTGACAGCTTACATGCAGTATCTGAAATAATTCCTTGGTATGCACCTGTAGCTAATTATCTAGTTAGCCACACTTTTCCTCCAAATTTCACTAAACATCAAAGAGACAAGCTGAAAAGCGAGTCCAAATATTATATATGGGATGATCCATATTTATGGAGGTGTGGTGCTGAACAGGTAATTAGACGGTGTGTGCCTCAATCAGAATTTCAGTCCATTTTAGAGGCTTGCCACTCATCTGAGAGTGGAGGACATTTTGGCCATCAAAGAACAGCTAGAAAAATTCTAGACTGTGGATTCTGGTGGCCTACTCTTTTTAAAGACCCTGCTGAATTTTGTAAATCTTGTTCCCCTTGCCAAAGGTTTGGTAATTGATGACATGTCATCATGTCATGTTTTCTATGCTTTTTTATACAAGAAAATCTCCAAAACTCCAACATATTCTCCATTACTGCATAATAAGTATTTATTTCATGCTCTTTTATTCCTTGCAATCAAATTTGATAAGTGAATTGTCTTATTGTTTTCCTGACTAAGAGTTACAAGATAACCATAGATTGCTTCAAGCCAACAATCTCCGTGGGATCGACCCTTACTCACGTAAGGTATTACTTGGACGACCCAGTGCACTTGCTGGTTAGTTGTGCGAATTTGTGAAGAATTGTGATTTCCAATTTCGTGCACCAAGTTTTTGGTGCCGTTGCCGGGGATTGTTTGAGTTTGAACAACTGACGGTGAATCTTGTTGCTTAGATTAGGAAAATTTTGTCTTTTGGGTCAGAGTCTTTTATATTCTTTTCAAAAATTTTTTTTTTTCAAAAAATATTTTTTTTCTTAGTTATTAAAAATACTTCTTCAAAACAAGTGTTACATTTACAGCTCAATTGGCTAGAGCATTGGTTTATGTTCTTGATGATTGGGCACCGGTTTCATTAAAAATCTTTTTCAAAAATAATTTTTCTTGATCTTGTGCCAAACTTTAAGTTTGGTGTTTTCTTGTTAATCTATCTATAATTTTCAAAAATTTTAGTTTGGTTTTCTAAAAATTTTAAGTTTGGTGTTCCTTCTTCATGTTCTTGTTGTTCTTGTGAGTCTTCAAGGCGTTCTTGAGTTTTCCTTGTGTCTTGATCCTAAAATTTTTAAGTTTGGTGTTCCTTGGTGTTTTCCCTCCAAAATTTTCGAAAACAAGGAGCATTAGATCTAAAAAATTTTAGATCTTGTGTTATTTTATTGTTTTTCTCTTTCCTCATTAATTTCAAAAATATCTTTTCCCTCTATTTTAAAGTAATTTTTCGAAAATCAATTTTAAAATTCAGATTTTTTTTTATTTCAAAATTTAAAATCCTTTTTGAAAAAAAAAATCATATCTTTTTCAACACTTCCTAACCACTTTCTCTCTCCTCATTTTTTCGAAAATCTTCACCCATTTTTATTTATTTTATTTTAATTTATTTTATTTTCGAAATAAATAAATAAATAAATAAATAAAAATAATATTTTATTTTACATCATCTCCCTTTCTCCATCATGGATCTAAGTAGAAATGAACAGTCCAGAAGGACTCTGGGGTCATATGCTAATCCCTCTACTGCTTCATATGGGAGTAGTATCTGCATACCCTCCATTGGAGTCAATAGCTTTGAGTTGAATCCTCAGCTCATTATCATGGTGCAGCAAAGCTGCCAGTATTCCTGTCTTCCACAGGAAGAACCTTGATGACAAGTCATCTTAGCCTAGTTTCACTAGTCTTTTTCCTTTGTTTTTATTTGGTTTTATGCACTTTCTTAAGCCACAAGTAAGCTAATTGGATTGAATTTCATTTTTCCTTTGATTCAATCAACCATGGATGAATTGATGCATTTTCATGAGTTTTTGTGCCATAATTGCTTGTGTGACAAGAAGAAGGATAACTCTCATGATTATGGCATAGCTTTGATACAATTGTTGATTGATGACAGGAGGAATAAAGCTTAGAAGAAGGTTGCAAGAATGGGCTTGAAAAGGGGAGTTCACGTTTGAGATGACGTTTGCCTCAAACGTCAACTCAAACGTGAGTAGCAGATGAAGAACACCCTGGAGAAGAGCCAACGTTTGAGCCAACGTTTGACCTCAAACGTTGAGACAAACGTTGGATGAAGAAGAAGCTCCTAGAAGGCAACATTTGCGCCAACGTTTGCCTCAAACGTGAGGTCAAACGTTGGCGCCTAAAAGGAAGAAAAATGGCACTCCTGGAAGGGCAACGTTTGCGCCAACGTTTACCTCAAACGTGAGGTCAAACGTTGGCGCCTAAAAGAGTAGAGTTGGAGCTTCTGGGCAGCTACGTTTAAGCCAACGTTTGCCTCAAACGTGAGGTCAAACGTTGGCTACATTTTGGCAAGAAAGAGCATGGAAGAGCACCCCTGATTGATGAGTTAGATGAGCCACGTTTGCGCCAACATTTGCCTCAAACGTTTGGCCAAACGTTGGCCAAAAAGAGAGCTTGGGGTGATCCACGTTTGAGCTCACGTTTGACCTCAAACGTTGAGCCAAACGTGGAGGACAGCAAATGGACTTGGCTGCATAATTTAACATAAGTGACGTTTGAGTCAACATTTGCCTCAAACGTTGGCTCAAACGTGAATGGTTCATGGCCCGGTTCACTAATGGATTTCTTCCTAACACCAAGAGCAAGCAACGGAGGCCACTATCAACCCAATTCCATCAAGACTAAAGGCCCAATTCAAGGCTTAATGATCATTTGAAGAAAGTGTATAAATAGCTTAGGATTTGAAGTTTTAGGGAGTTTTTCGTTTTAGAGTTTTCTTTAAGATAACTGTTCGAATTTTTGCTTAAACTAAACTTCATTCTAGCAATAGATTGAAGTGTTACTGGTGGTGTTTCTTTTGTTTTGTTTGTATGTCAGGTACAGGGAGATCCATTCCTGTTTTATCTGAAACTGACCAGAGAACTCTTAGAAGGTTAAGAAGAGCTGAAAGAGGGAAAAATATTGTTGGAGAGGAAGAATATCACGAGATGGAAGGAGATCCATCTAATCCAGGAGGAGGGGTTAACAATAACCCACAACAGATGATAGTACTGGCCTCCTATACCTTTGCAAACGCTAGACATTGCGGGAGCAGCATTCTCACCCCTAATGTCAATGCAAATAACTTTGAGCTGAAGCCACAACTCATCACATTGGTCCAAAACAACTGCTCATTTGGGGGAGGACCATTGGAGGATCCAAATCAACATCTATCTACCTTCTTAAGGATTTGTGACACTGTCAAATCCAATGGCGTGAATCCTGAAACCTACAAGCTTCTGCTGTTCCCGTTCTCATTAAGGGACAAGGCCGCACAATGGCTTGAAACTTTTCCCCAAGGAAGTATCACTAGTTGGGATGACTTGGTGACCAAATTTCTAGCCAAATTCTATCCACCTCAAAGAGTCATCAGACTGAAAACCGAGGTGCAGACATTTACACAATTAGATGCCAAATCCTTGTATGAAGCATGGGAGAGGTACAAAGCTTTAATCAGAAAGTGTCCTCCAGAGATGTTCAATGAATGGGACGTGCTGCAAAATTTCTATGAAGGCCTGACATTGAAATCTCAAGAAGTATTAGATCATTCTGCTGGAGGCTCACTACAACTAATGAAAACTGCTGAGGAAGCCCAGAATCTTGTGGACATGGTGGCCAACAACCAATATTTCTT
>NC_029788.2:77038766-77039850 GCF_000816755.2 Arachis ipaensis | reverse complement strand
AATCACAACCAGAACCAACAACCATGGCAGAGGAACTCAAACCAAAATACTTCCAGAAACAACCAAAACCACAACCAGCAGCAAACTAACCAAAACCTTTACAGAAAACCTCAAAACAACTGCCCCAATCCCAACCACTACCAACCCACCAATCAAAATGCCCACCATCCACCACCCACATCTCACAACCCACCACAAGCATCATATGAATCTCAAAGACTCACTAACTTGGAAACCTTGATAGACAAAATGTGGAAACACCAAGAAATGACAACCAAGAACCATGAAGATTCCATGAAGAGCTTAGAAAGGCAGATTGGGCAAATCTCCAAACAGATTTCTGTTGAGAAACCTTCAAGCTCACTTCCGAGTGACACCATTCCTAATCCAAAAGAAGAGTGCAAAGCTATACAATTACGGAGTGGAAAAACATTGATAGAAAACAACAAGGAGGTAACCAAGAAGCCTTTGGATAGCAACAAAGAGCCATCAGAGAAAGGGGAAGCTAGCAATGAGGACATGACAACAAGAAGAAATGTCCCAGAGAAACTCAAAGAGAAAGACAACCAGCCACATAATTCAAAGGAAGTAATTCAAGGACAGCAGCAAGGGGTAAAGATCATTACACCTCCACTACCATACCCTCAGAGGTTCAACAAAGAAACCAAGGATCAACACTTCCGCAAGTTCCTGGAAACTTTCAAGAAGCTGGAAATCAACATTCCCCTAGCTGAAGCATTGGAACAGATGCCCTTATATGCCAAGTTCTTGAAGGAACTCATTAACAAGAAAAGAAGTTGGCTGGAGAAGGAAACTGTGCTTCTCACTGAAGAATGTAGTGCGCTCATCAGAAAAGGACTCCCTCCCAAGCTGGAAGATCCTGGAAGTTTCTTCCTACCTTGCACCATTGGAAGTCTATTTATCAGCAAGGGGATGTGTGACTTAGGAGCAAGCATAAATCTAATTCCATCATCTTTAGTGAAAAAGCTTGGCATAGGGAAGGTGAAACCAACACAGATGTCCTTGGAATTAGTGGATCAGTCAGTAGTACATCCCAAAGGAGTGACTGAAAACCTTTTAGTTA
>NC_029788.2:77012966-77038659 GCF_000816755.2 Arachis ipaensis | reverse complement strand
CTTCAAGCACACCAAACCAGTGTTACAAATATTTTCATACTGTATGCTTAGTTATCCTGATAAAGCATATGACCAAACACTAAGTTTGGTGTCTGCATAGGTGGACATTTTCAGAAGATCAAAAATTCCTTTCTCTTCATGAAAATTAAAAAAAAAATCATGCACCAAAAAAAAAATTTATGAAAGCATTTCTTATAAATATTTAACCAAGAGTGACATTGGGATTTCAAGAACACTAGTTGGAGGAATAAACATTTTTTTAACTATATGACCAAACATTAAGTTTGGTGTCCTCCAAGAAAAGTCACGGTTAAAATAGATATAAGGAATGAGAGTTCACATAGTTGTTAATAAAGGAAGTACTCTTGCCACGGTTTGATAATGTTGATCTTTGTTGTCTTGTTGTGATGGTTAGGTGGTCAAAGAACACTCAATGAAAGAGACAAGACAAAGGGAGAGCATAGCATGAGGACAAAATCCCATCAAATGTCTCAAAAAGTGAATCTGCCACTCCTTGGAATGATCACGTTGAAAATCATTGAAGAAGTAAAAATTTGTCCTCATTCACCCTCACATGCACACCTTTGATTCGCATAACACCCAATTGTATCCCAGCCCCCCATTGTTCATTTAAGTAATCATAACACACCACCTTCAAAGCCATGCACATAACCGAAGAGTTGCACACCCCTTGCAATCCAACCATTCAAACTCCATTCCCTCCATCATTCTTCATCATATAAGCTCAGCCCCAAATTTTTCTCTGAACACATCAAAATCTCCAACTTTCTTCACACCCCCTCTAACCTCAAAAAGATCAACCAATCAAGCAATCATGGCCTCTTCCTCAAGAACCAAACGAAGGAGAGGAAAGGAGCCCATGGTTGAAGAAAACACCCCTGAATTTGACCAGTGGAAATTTAGATCTTGGTACCATCAACTACAACTTGAATGGATGAGGCAGAAGAAGATATATCCAGAGGTTCCACTTCTATTGCCGGACGATGAGTGCCAAGAAATGAAAGCCAAGATTAGGAAGAGGAGGTGGGAGGAGCTCATTTCACCAATTACCAAAATCAATGCGAACATTATATAGGAATTCTACGCCAATACCCTAAGGATCGAAATGAATCAAGCTCCAACTTATAAGAGTTATGTGCGGGGAACTGAAGTAGATTTTAGCCCAAACACTATCATGAAAGCATTGAAACTGAGGGCAACCCATTTTGATAAGCCAGGATACCATCAAAGGCTAAATGAAGAGCAAGACTATGATGAGATTGCCAGTGAGATTAGTGTAGTCAACACGAAGTGGGTAGGAACTACTAAAAACAAGTACAAGTACTTGAGAAGAGGAGATCTCACTCCTGAAGCAAAATGTTGGTATGAGCTAATGAAGAGATCAATCTTAGGCACAGTAAACAACTCGGAGGTCAATAAGAAGAGAGCTATCATGTTATATTGCATAATAATAGGAGGAGAAGTGAAGATCCATGAGATAATTGCAAATGACATTCAAAGGTTAGCAGAGAAAAATTTGGCCGAAGGGTGGCTACACTACCCGAGTACCATTATGCGTTTATGTATGAAAGCCAAGGTGCCAATGGAAGAGGCAAATCCAACATGGCTGAACCCGGGCATGCCTATAACCATTGAAAGAATGATGATCGTTACTGAAGCACAGCAGAGCCGAAGACTACCAAGAAGAAGGCAAAGAAATGAACCAATGGAGGAAGAAGAGCCACAAGTAAGCAAGGCTATGAGACTTGAAGATAGAGTAGAGGAGGCGATGAATAAAGCTGGGTTTTGGCGGGGTCAACAGACAACAGACATGGACACAGGGAACACCAGCACCCAAGCAAATGAAAGAAGCAAGAAAAAGCTTGATACATGAAAGGTGGACCTGCTCTTTACTACAAAGAAAGCATGCATCATTTCTGTATAAAGTAGTCTTTGCATCCTTATTAGGTCATTTTAGTTAATGGCCTTTGCATTATGTTTGTTTTCTTAAAATAAGTAAGTTAGTCTAGGTGTGTGCTTGTGTGTTTACTTTCACTTAACTAATGCATGCTTTGTCCCCTGCATCTTTTCAATTCAATAAAAGAAATGTTTGAAGCATGAAGTAAGATGGTTCATTGTTAGCTAGAAGTCAAATAATAGTAAGTGGTGGTATGTATGTGTGATTGTGTGGCAACTCATTATTAGTGAATAAAAGGAATAGCTTGTTCTCTTTTTAAGAAGAAAGTAGTTCACTGTCTATGAATCTCAACAAAATAAAAGTCCTTGGGTGAAAAGAAAAACAAAAAGAGAAGAGAAAAAGCCAAAAGTGGCAACAGAACAAAAGAAAAATAAAAAGAAACAAAGCTAGACACCAATAGTTTGAACTTTAGAATATATGCCTGTGGTATCTTTGTACTAGGATCTGCTTGGATTATTAAGTTCTTTGGAGTGCATTAACACTTGGTAACTTGGGTTAACTAACCCGGGATTATCAACTGAAAGTCTACTATCAAGAGCAACCTAGCTACAAGACATTTAGTAACCCAAAGAGGTGCTGGGCATCAATGTTCTAAGAAGGGATATGAGCCAAGTGTCTAAAGTGAATAATGTGTCAAGCATAAATAAAGAAAAGAGCTTGTTACACATGACACTGAACTAAAGCTTATAAAAAAAAAATTCAATAAACAAGGACAAAGGAATAATGAGAGGTCATAGCAGTGTCTTGCTTGATGCTTAGAGAGAACTTTCTAGGCCTACTTGTCAATAAGAAGTGAGTAGTTACACATCTGCATAAAACCCCATGAGCTACCAATAACACTCTGCTAACATGAGCATTCTCTTTTGTTTTCATTCTTTCTTCTTAATAACTCTTTTCTTGCTTGGGGACAAGCAAGTTTTAAGTTTGGTGTTGTGATGACAAGTCATCTTAGCCTAGTTCCACTAGTCTTTTTCCTTTGTTTTTATTTGGTTTTATGCACTTTCTTAAGCCACAAGTAAGCTAATTGGATTGAATTTCATTTTTCCTTTGATTCAATCAACCATGGATGAATTGATGCATTTTCATCAGTTTTTGTGCCATAATTGCTTGTGTGACAAGAAGAAGGATAACTCTCATGATTATGGCATAGCTTTGATACAATTGTTGATTGATGACAGGAGGAATAAAGCTTGGAAGAAGGTTGCAAGAATGGGCTTGAAAAGAGGAGTTCACGTTTGAGATGACGTTTGCCTCAAACGTCAACTCAAACGTGAGTAGCAGATGAAGAACACCCTGGAAAAGAGCCAACGTTTGACCTCAAACGTTGAGGCAAACGTTCGCTGAAGAAGAAGCTCCTAGAAGGCAACGTTTGCGCCAACGTTTGCCTCAAACGTGAGGTCAAACGTTGGCGCCTAAAAGGAAGAAAAATGGCACTCCTGAAAGGGCAACGTTTGCGCCAACGTTTGCCTCAAACATGAGGTCAAACGTTGGCGCCTAAAAGAGTAGAGTTAGAGCTTCTGGGCAGCGACGTTTAAGCCAACGTTTGCCTCAAACGTGAGGTCAAACGTTGGCTACATTTTGGCAAGAAAGAGCATGGAAGAGCACCCCTGATTGATGAGTTAGATGAGCCACGTTTGCGCCAACGTTTGCCTCAAACGTTGGGCCAAACGTTGGCCAAAAAGAGAGCTTGGGGTGATCCACGTTTGAGCTCATGTTTGACCTCAAACGTTGAGCCAAACATGGAGGACAGAAAATGGACTTGGCTGCATAATTAGACATCCGGTTCAGTTAGATCCATCTTCTACGTTTCTGTTTGTTGAGATTTACTGCTCTCTTGTTTAATTTTTGCAATCCCACATCCCTGATCCAGTTACAATTCAAGCCATTTACATTTCTTGCATTCTAAGATTCTGCAATTTACATTTCTTACATTCTAAGTTTCTGCCATTTAATTTCTTGTTCTTTAAGATTCAGCACTTTTATTTTCTGTTCTCTTTAATTTCCTGCAATTTACCCCTCTCCTTTTACTTTTCATGCAATTTAATTTCTGTTAATCACAAATCACTCAAGCAACTCTTGATCTGCTTGACTAAATCAACCACTAAGCTAAAATTGCTCAATCCTTCAATCCCTGTGGGATCGACCTCACTCATGTGAGTTATTATTACTTGATGCGACCCGGTACACTTGCCGGTGAGTTTTGTGTCGGATCATTTTCTGCACATCAAACCTACAGAGTTTCTGGCACAGTTTTTACAAATTGCTGACACAGTACATGATAAGGAAGTAGATCAGGATGTCTACAGATTATTACTGTTTCCATTTGCTGTAAAAGACCAGGCCAAGAGGTGGTTAAATAACCAACCTAAGGCTAGCATAGGGACATGGAAACAGCTGACAGAAAAATTCCTGAATCAATACTTTCCTCCAGAACGGATGACACAGCTAAGGCTGGACATCCAAGGCTTTAAACAAGGAGATAATGAATCTCTTTATGATCCTTGGGAGAGATACAGAGAGATGCTAAGAAAATGCCTCTCTGAAATGTTTTCAAAGTGGGTTCAGCTAGACATCTTCTATTATGGGCTTACAAAAAGAGCTCAGACCTCTCTAGATTACTTAGCTGGTGGATTTATCCACATGTGAAAGACAATTGAAGAAGCTCAAGAGCTCATTGATACAGTTGCCAAAAATCAGCATCTGTATCTAAGCAGTGACCCTCCCATGAAAGAAGAGGCTAAAACAGTAATTGCTGAACTTAGTCCGGTAGAACAAGCTGCTGAATTCAATCAGCAATTGGATTTTCTAACAAAGCAGTTAGCCGAATTCAAGGATAGACTACAAGAGACAAGGATGGCTAATATAAATATGGAAGTACAATTAAAGCAAACAAAGCAGCAGCTGTCAAAACAAATAACAGAAGAATGCCAAGCAGTTCAATTAAGAAGTGGGAAGACATTAAATACCCCACCTCAAGGTAGCAGGAAGCCAAGAAAAGAGCAAACTACCCAAAATCCATCTGAGGACAGTAAGAGCCCGGAGAGAAATAATTCTGGCGCTAAAACACCAGAGATTGGGTGGAAGGCATGCGCTGAACGCCCAGACCATGCTCAGGACTGGCGTTCAACGCCAGAAACAAGCAAGGAACTGGCGTTGAATGCATAAAAGAAGCACAGTTCTGGTGTTCAAACGCCAGGAACAGATGAAGAGTTGGCATCTAACGTCACTCCAGCTTCTAACTCTGGCACTCAATTGCCAGAGAGGGATCAGACATACACAAGTGCTAATGACAACCCATCTAAAAAGGCTTCTTCAACCACTTCTGTAGGAAATAAACTTACAGCAACTAAGGTTGAGGAATATAAAGCCAAGATACCTTATCCTCAAAAACTCCACCAAGAGGAGCAGGATAAGCAATTTGCTCGCTTTGCAGATTATCTCAGGACTCTTGAAATAAAGATTCCGTTTGCAGAAGCACTTGAGCAAATACCTTCTTATGCCAAGTTCATGAAAGAGATCTTAAGTCATAAGAAGGATTGGAGAGAAACTGAAAGAGTTCTCCTCACAGAAGAATGCAGTGCAGTCATTCTGAAAAGCTTTCCTGAAAAGCTTAAAGATCCCGGAAGCTTTCTGATACCATGCACATTAGAGGGAAATTGCACCAGGACAGCTTTATGCAATCTTGGGGCAAGCATCAACCTAATACCTGCATCCACTATCAGAAAGCTTGGTTTAACTGAAGAAGTTAAACCAACCCAGATATGTCTCCAACTTGCTGATGGCTCCATTAAATACCCATCAGGCGTGATTGAGGACATGATTGTCAGGGTTGGGCCATTTGCCTTTCCCACTAACTTTGTAGTACTGGAGATGGAGGAGCACAAGAGTGCTACTCTCATTCTAGGAAGACCTTTCCTAGCAACTGGACGAACTCTCATTGATGTCTAACAGGGGGAAATAACCCTGAGAGTCAATGAAGATGAGTTTAAGTTGAATGCTGTCAATGCCATGCAGCATCCAGACACACCAAAAGACTGCATGAAAGTTGATCTTATCGACTCTTTGGTAGAAGAGATCAACATGGTTGAGAGTCTCGAATCAGAGCTGGAAAACATCATTAAAGATGTTCCACCTGATCTAGAG
Source organism: Arachis ipaensis (assembly GCF_000816755.2). Taxonomy (NCBI): domain Eukaryota; kingdom Viridiplantae; phylum Streptophyta; class Magnoliopsida; order Fabales; family Fabaceae; genus Arachis; species Arachis ipaensis. Next base: position 77,032,538 of record NC_029788.2, on the reverse strand, counting down.
GATTCAGAGGAATTGAAAGAGTCTCTGAAATTTCCTCAGGAAGAGGAAAAACCTCCTAAACCCGAGCTCAAACCATTACCACCATCCCTGAAATATGCATTTCTGGGAGAAGGTGATACTTTTCCAGTGATCATAAGCTCCGCTTTAAATCCACAGGAAGAGGAAGCACTAATTCAAGTGCTAAGGACACACAAGACAGCTCTTGGGTGGTCCATAAGTGACCTTAAGGGCATAAGCCCAGCGAGATACATGCACAAAATCCTATTGGAGGATGATGCTAAGCCAGTGGTTCAACCACAGAGGCGGCTAAATCCAGCCATGAAGGAAGTGGTGCAGAAAGAGGTCACTAAATTACTGGAGGCTGGGATTATTTATCCTATTTCTGATAGCTCCTGGGTGAGTCCTGTTCAAGTTGTCCCTAAAAAGGGAGGCATGACAGTGGTTCATAATGAAAAAAATGAACTGGTTCCTACAAGAACAGTTACAGGGTGGCGCATGTGTATTGATTACAGAAGGCTCAATACAGCCACCAGAAAGGATCATTTTCCTTTACCATTCATAGACCAGAAGCTAGAAAGACTAGTAGGTCATAATTATTACTGCTTTTTGGATGGCTATTCAGTCTACAACCAAATTGCAGTAGATCCCCAGGATTAAGAGAAAACAGCATTCACATGTCCATCTGGAGTATTTGCTTACAGAAGGATGCCTTTTGGGCTGTGTAATGCGCCTGCAACCTTTCAGAGATGCATGCTCTCTATTTTCTCTGATATGGTGGAAATATTTCTGGAAGTCTTCATGGATGACTTCTCAGTATATGGAGACTCATTCAGCTCCTGTCTTGATCACCTGACACTGGTTTTGAAAAGATGCCAAGAGACCAACCTGGTTTTAAACTGGGAAAAATGTCACTTTATGGTGACTGAAGGGATTGTCCTTGGGCATAAAATTTCAAACAAGGGAGTAGAGGTGGCTCAAGCTAAAATAGAGGTAATTGAAAAATTACCACCACCTGCCAATGTTAAGGCAATCAAAAGCTTTCTGGGGCATGCAGGATTCTATAGGAGGTTTATAAAGGATTTTTCAAAAATTGCAAAACCTCTAAGAAACCTGCTAGCTGCTGACACGCCATTTGTGTTTGACACAGAGTGCCTGCAAGCGTTTGAAATTCTGAAAGCTAAACTGGTCACAGCACCAGTTATCTCTGCACCAGACTGGACATTACCATTCGAATTAATATGTGATGCCAGTGATCACGCCATTGGTGCAGTACTGGGGCAGAGGTATGACAAGCTTCTGCATGTCATTTATTATGCTAGTCGTGTTTTGAATGATGCCCAGAAAAATTACACAACCACAGTAAAAGAATTGCTTGCAGTGGTTTATGCCATTGACAAGTTTAAATCATACTTAGTAGGATCAAAAGTGATTGTGTACACAGATCATGCTGCTCTTAAATATCTACTTACAAAGCAGGATTCAAAACCCAGACTCATAAGATGGGTGTTGCTTCTGCAAGAGTTTGATATAGAAATAAGAGACAGAAAAGGGACAGAGAACCAAGTGGCTGACCATCTGTCCCGGATAGAACCAGTGGAAGGGGCGTCCTCCCCCTCTATTGAGATCTCTGAAACTTTTCCAGATGAGTATTTGTTCGCCATTCAGGAATTACCATGGTTTGCAGACATTGCAAACTACAAAGCTGCAAGGTTCATATCCAAGGAGTACAGTAGGCAACAAAAGAAAAAATTAATTACTGATGCAAAGTACTACTTGTGGGATGAACCCTATCTCTTTAAGAGATGTGCAGACGGCATAATCCGTAGGTGTGTGCCTAAGGAAGAAGCACAAAGGATCTTATGGCATTGCCATGGGTCACAATATGGAGGTCATTTCGAAGGTGAGCGAACAGCCACCAAGGTCCTCCAATGTGGTTTTTACTGGCCTACACTTTACAGAGATTCCAGAGAGTTTATACGTAACTGTGATAGTTGCCAGAGAGCTGGTAATTTACCTCACAGTTACGCCATGCCTCAACAAGGAATCTTGGAGATTGAGTTGTTTGACGTATGGGGTATTGATTTCATGGGACCTTTCCCACCATCATACTCAAATACTTATATTCTGGTGGCAGTTGACTATATATCAAAATGGGTTGAGGCCATTGCCACACCCACCAATGATACTAAAACAGTGCTGAAGTTCCTCCAGAAATATATATTCAGCAGGTTTGGTGTCCCTAGGGTACTAATCAGTGATGGGGGCACTCACTTCTGCAACAAACAGCTTTACTCTGCCATGGTCCGGTATGGGATTCGCCACAAAGTGGCGACTCCATATCATCCACAGACAAATAGGCAAGCTGAAATTTCTAACAGAGAACTAAAAAGAATCCTGGAACGGACTGTAAGTACCCGTAGAAAGGATTGGGCACGAAGCTTGGATGATGCTCTGTGGGATTACAGAACAGCATTCAAGACTCCTATAGGGACCTCTCTGTACCAACTTGTGTATGGTAAGGCTTGTCACCTGCCCGTGGAACTGGAACATAAGGCCTACTGGACAACTAGATTCCTAAACTTTGATGCCAAACTAGCTGGAGAAAAAATATTGCTCCAGCTGAATGAGCTAGAGGAATTCAAATTCACTGCCTTCGAAAATGCCAAGCTTTGTAAAGAGAAGTCAAAAAGGTGGCATGACAGAAAGCTATCATCTAGAATCTTTGAACCAGGACAAAAGGTTCTGTTGTTTAACTCTAGGCTCAGGCTATTCCCCAGGAAACTGAAGTCCCGGTGGAGGGGACCATATGTGATTACAAGTGTATCACCATATGGTTATGTGGAGCTTCAAGATATTGATTCTGATAAGAAGTTCATTGTTAATGGACAGAGAATCAAGCACTATCTTGAAGGCAATGTTGAGCAAGAGTACTCAAGGCTGAGGCTAGATTAAAAACTCAGCAAGGTCCAGCTAAAGACAATAAAGAAGCGCTTGCTGGGAGGCAACCCAGCCATAGCGCATCACTTCCTCTAAGCATTTTGCCCTATTCTTGATTTTATTTGTTTATATAAAGTTCATTGATACTAAGGTAAAGAGTCAATTGTGTAAGTTCACAGAGTTACAGAAGGATTCTGCACACAAAANNNAAAACAAATCTATCTCTTTTCATTCAAAAATCTTTTCAACTAATCAATATCTTTTTCAAATCTCCATATTATCTTTTTCAAAAATCCAAATTTATCTTTTTCAAATATCTTTCATATCTTTTCAATTTAAAATTATATTTTTTTATCATACTTATCTCTTTTTAAATCATATCTTCTATCTTATCTTTCTCCCTATTTTCGAAAACCCACCCCCCCTTTTAAAAACACATTCGGCCTCCTTCCTCTCATCCACCATTCAACACTAGCTCTCCTTCTATCCCTCTCCTTTCTTTTCTTTTGCTTGAGGACAAGCAATCCTCTAAGTTTGGTATGTTTATCCGTGATCACTAAACCATACCCACTAAGATCATGGCTCCAAAAGGAAAACAACCCACTCCAAGAGGCAAGAAAGAGAGTGTTCCAAAACCACTTTGGAATCAAGGGAGGTTCTTAACCAAAGAACATTCAGACTATTACTACAAAATAATGGGTATAAGATTTGTGATCCCGAAAGTCAAGTTCGACCTGAAAGAAGATGAATATCCGGAGATCCAAGAGCAGATTCAAAACAGGAACTGGGAAGTCCTAGCTAATCCTGAAACGAAAGTGGGAAGGAATATGGTTCAGGAATTCTATGCTAATCTGTGGCAAACAGACAGGCAGAGAATATCTGGAGCTGCCCTCTATGACTATAGGACTGTGGTCAGAGGAAAGATTGTTCACATTCACCCTGACAAAATCAGGGAGATCTTTAAGCTACCTCAGCTGAAAGATGACCCAGACTCCTTCAATAGGAGAATGATGAGAACAAACAAAGGCCTGAATAAGATTCTAGAGGATATATGCATCCCTGGAGCCAGGTGGACCACCAGCACAAGGGGTGTCCCAAATCAACTCAAGAGAGAAGATCTCAAACCAGTCGCCAGAGGATGGCTGGACTTCATTGGGTGTTCTATATTGCCCACCAGCAACCGCTCTGAAGTCAATATTAGAATAGTAGTGATGATCCATTACATTATGTTGGGAAAAAAAGTAGAAGTTCATCAACTGAACCCATCTGAATTCTACATACTTGCCAACAAGAACTCCAAGGATGCCAGGTTGGCTTATCCAAGCCTAATCTCTATGCTCTGCAAAGATGTTGGAGTAAAGATGGGAATAACAGAGTATATCTCAGTGGAGCAACCAATCACTAAAATCACAATGGAAAAATAACAAATGCAAGATGACCCCATCAAGAGGAGGGCACAAGAATTCCTACCAGAACTCCCTCAATTTGAATACTGGGAGCATCTTGAAGCATGAGTTACTAAGTTGCAAGAAACCATGGACCAAATGAAGGAAGAACAGCAAAATCAAAACAGCATGCCTTGCAAACTGCTCAAAGAACAAGAAGTGCAAGGGCGTGAATTAAGAGAACTAAAGCGTCAGAAACTATCTCTTGAAGGGCCAAGCACTCCACAGACTAAAGAGGCATCCACTTCCCAAAGTCAAGGTTGTTGAGTTCTGATCTTAACCTTAACCCTGTGATAACTTTTTTTTATTTATTTGAGTTTTACCTTTGGAGTCATATAGTCGTAATTAGTATCTATATTTTTTATTTTATCTCCAATTAAGCTATAATTTATTTTTCTCATCATCATTAAACATGAATAAAATAGAAGGTTTTCTTTAGAATAAGGAGTCAATAATTTTTGAGTTTTTAATAAGAAAAATTCTAATTATTTATATGTGGTGGCAATACTTTTTGTCTTCTGAATGAATGCTTGAACAGTGCATATGTCTTTTGAATTTGATGTTTAAGACTGTTAAATATGTTGGCTCTTGAAAGAATGATGAACATGAGACATGTTATTGATACTCTAAAAAATCATAAAAATGATTCTTGAAGCAAGAAAAAGCAGTGAATACAAAAGCTTGCAGAAAAAAAATTATAGAGAAAGAAAAAAAGAAAAAGCAAGCAGAAAAAGCCAAAGCTCTTAAAACCAAAAGGCAAGAGCAAAAAGCCAATAGCCCTTAAAACTAAAAGGCAAGAGTAAATAAAAAAGATCCCAAGGCTTTGAGCATCAGTGGATAGGAGGGCCTAAAGGAATAAAATCCTGGCCTAAGCGGCTAAACCAAGCTGTCCCTAACCATGTGCTTGTGGCGTGAAGCTGTCAAGTAAAAACTTGAGACTGAGCGGTTAAAGTCAAGGTCCAAAGCAAAAGAAGAGTGTGCTTAAGAACCCTGGACACCTCTAATTGGGGACTTTAGCAAAGCTGAGTCACAATCTGGAAAGGTTCACCCAATTATGTGTCTGTGGCATTTATGTATCCGGTGGTAAAACTGGAAAACAAAGTACTTAGGGCCACGGCCAAGACTCATAAAGTAGCTGTATTCAAGAATCATCATACTGAAATAGGAGAATCAATAACACTATCTGAATTCTAAGTTCCTATAGATGCCAATCACTCTGAGCTTCAATGGATAAAGTGAGGTGCTAAAACTGTTCGGAAGCAAAAAGCTACTAGTCTCGCTCATCTAATTAGAATCTGAGCTTCACTCAAAAAAAAAAATTCTGAGATATTATTGTTTCTTGACTCATTTGTATTCTATTTTATTTGTCTAGTTGCTTGGGGACAAGCAACAGTTCAAGTTTGGTGTTGTGATGAGCGGATATTTTATACGCTTTTTGGGGTTAATTTTATATAGTTTTTAGTATGTTTTAGTTAGTTTTTAGTTTATTTTCATACGTTTCTAGGCAAAATTCATATTTCTGGACTTTACTATGAGTTTGTGTGTTTTTCTGTAATTTCAGGTATTTTCTGGCTGAAATTGAGGGAGCTGAGCAAAAATCTGATTCAGGCTGAAAAAGGACTGCTGATGCTGTTGGATCCTGACCTCTTTGCACTCGGAATAGAATTTCTGGAGCTACACGAGTCCAATTGATGCGCTTCCAATTGCGTTGGAAAGTAGACATCCAGGGCTTTCAAGCAATATATAATAGTCCATACTTTGCAGTCTGGCGTCCAGCGCCAGAAACACGTTACAAGTTGGAGTTCAACGCCAGAAACAGGTTACAGCCTGGCGTTGAACGCCCAAAACAGCCCAGGCACGTGAGAAGCTTTAGTCTCAGCCCCAGCACACACCAAGTGGGCCCCAGAAGTGAATTTCTGCACTATCTATCATATTTTACTCATTTTCTGTAAACCTAGGTTACTAGTTTAGTATTTAAACAACTTTTAGAGATTTATTTTGTATCTCATGACATTTTAGATCTGAACTTTGTAATTTCTGACGGCATGAGTCTATAAACTCCATTGTTGGGGGTGAGGAGCTCTGCAGCCTCTCGATGAATTAATGCAAGTACTTATGTTTTCCATTCAAACATGCGTGTTCCTCTCTAAGATACTCATTCGCGCTTAACTATGGAGAGGGTGATGATCCGTGACACTCATCACCTTCCTCAATCCATGAACATGTGTCTGACAACCACCTCTGTTCTACATTAGAATGAATGATTATTTCTTAGATTTCTTAATCAGAATCTTCGTGGTATAAGCTAAATTGATGGCAGCATTCAAGAGAATCCGGAAAGTCTAAACCTTGTCTGTGGTATTCCGAGTAGGATTCAGGGATTGAATGACTGTGACTAGCTTCAAACTCGCGAGTGTTAGGCGTAGTGATAGACGCAAAAGGATCAATGGATCCTATTCTGACATGATCGAGAACCCTGTCACCGCACGGCTAATCATCTGTCGGTTCTCACTCATGTTGGAATAGGATCCATTGATCCTTTTGCGTCTGTCACTACACCTAGCACTTGTGAGTTTGAAGCTCGTCACAGTCATCCCATCCCAGATCCTACTCGGAATACTACAGACAAGGTTTAGACTTTTCGGATCTCAGGAATGGCCGCCAATAATCCTAGCCTATAACACGAAGACTCTGATCATGAACCAAGAGGCTAAGAGATACACACTCAATCTAAGGTAGAACGGAAGTGGTTGTCAGGCACGTGTTCATAGGTTGAGAATGATGATGAGTGTAACGGATCATCACATTAATCAGGGTGAAGTGCGAGTGAATATCTTAGAATAGAGACAAGCGTGATTGAATGGAAAACTGTAGTAATTGCATTAATCCATCGAAACACAGCAGAGCTCCTCACCCCCAACCATGGGGTTTAGAGACTCATGCTGTGAGAAATACAAAATGAAGCATGTAAAATGTCATGAGGTACAAAATAAATCTCTAAAAGTTATTTAAATACTAAACTAGTAACCAAGGTTTACAGAAAATGAGTAAACTACGATAGATAGTGCAGAAATCCACTTCCAGGGACCACTTGGTGTGTGCTGGGACTGAGACTTGAGCTTTACACGTGCCTAGACTGTTTTTGGAGTTAAACGCCAGGTTGTAACCTGTTTTGGGCGTTTAACTCCAACTTGTAACCTGTTTCTGGCGTTTAACGCCAGAATGGAACATAGAACTGGCGTTAAACGCCAATTTACGTCATTTATCTTTGAGCAAAGTATAAACTATTATATATTGCTGGAAAGCCCTAGATGTCTACTTTCCAACGCATATGAGAGTGCGCCAATTGGTCTTCTGTAGCTCCAGAAAATCCATTTCGAGTGCAGGGAGGTTAGAATCCAACAGCATGTGCAGTCCTTTTTCAGCCTCTGAATCAGATTTTTGCTCAGGTCCCTCAATTTCAGCCAGAAAATACCTGAAATCACAGAAAAATACACAAACTCAAAGTAATGTCCAGAAATTTGAATTTTGAATAAAAACTAATAAAAATATACTAAAAAGTAATCAAAACATGCTGAAAACTACTTAAAAACAATGCCAAAAAGTGTATAAATTATCCGCTCATCACAACACCAAACTTAAATTATTGCTTGTTCCCAAGCAACTAAAAATTAAATAGAATAAAAAGAAGAGAATATACTATAAATTCCAAAATATCAATAAAACTTAGTTCCAATTAAATAAGCGGGACTAGTAGCTTTTTGCCTCTGAACAGTTTCGGCATCTCACTTTATCCTTTGAAGCTCAGAATGACTGGCATCTATAGGAATTCAGAATCCAGATAGTTTTATTAATTCTCCTAGTTCAGTATGTTGATTCTTGAACACAGCTACTTTATGAGTCTTAGCCGTAGCCCTAAGCACTTTGTTTTCCAGTATTATCACCGGATACATAAATGCCACAGACACATAACTGGGTGAACCTTTTCAGATTGTGGCTCGGCTTTGCTAGAGTCTCCAATTAGAGGTGTCCAGGGTTCTTAAGCACACTATTTTTTTTTTTGCTTTGGATCACGACTTTAACCGCTCAGTCTCAAGCTTTTCAGTTGACACCTTCACGCCACAAGCACATGGTTAGGGACAGCTTGGTTTAGCCGCTTAGACCAGGATTTTATTCCTTTGGGCCCTCGTATCCATTAATGCTCAAAGCCTTGGATCCTTTTTATTTTACCCTTGCTTTTTGATTTAAAGGGTTACTGGCTTTTTGCTCTTGCCTTTTGGTTTAAAGAGCTATTGGCTTTTTCTGCTTGCTTTTTCTTTTTCTTTCCTTCTTCTTTTTTTTTCGCAAGCTTTTGATTTTTCACTGCTTTTTCTTGCTTCAAGAATCAATTTTATGATTTTTCAGATTATCAAATAATATTTCTCCTTTTTCATCATTCTTTCAAGAGCCAACAATTTTAACATTCATAAACAACAAATTCAAAAGACATATGCACTGTTCAAACATTCATTCAGAAAACAACAAGTATTGTTACCACATCAAAATAATTAAACTAGTTTCAAGGATGAATTCGAAATCATGTACTTCTTGTTCTTTTGTGATTAAAACATTTTTCATTTAAGAAAGGTGATGGATTCATTGGTCATTCATAGCTCTAAGACATAGACACTTAGACACTACTGATCATGTAATAAAGACACAAACATAAATAAACATAAAGCATAGTAAACAAAAAACAGAAAAATAAAGAACAAAGAAATTAAAGAACGGGTCCACCTTAGTGATGGCGGCTAGTTCTTCCTCTTGAAGATCTTATGGAGTGCTTTAGCTCCTCAATATCTCTTCCTTGCCTTTGTTGCTCCTCCCTCATAGCTCTTTGATCTTCTCTAATTTCATGGAGGAGGATAGAATGCTCTTGGTGCTCCACCCTTAGTTGTCCCATGTTGGAACTTAATTCTCCTAGGGAGGTGTTAATTTGCTCCCATTAGTTTTGTGGAGGAAAGTGCATCCCTTGAGGCATTAGTGGTTATAGAAAAAACAAAAAAAGCAATGCTTTTTCCATACCAAACTTAAAATGTTTGCTCGTCCTCGAGCAAAACAAGGAGGAAAGGACGAGAAGGAAGTGTGTATGAAAAGGTGTGGCAGGTGGGATTCTGTGGGGTCCATAGATCCTGAGGGGTCAAGGACTTATCATCCCTGCTCCATTGAGGTGTGCAAAAATGCCCTTAGTGTACAATCCTGGTGTTTAACGCCAGACTGCTGCTTGTTTCTGGCGTTAAACGCCAGCTTTTCTCCCTTTCTTGGTGTTAAACGCCAACTTGATGCTCTGTTCTGGCATTAAATGCCAGTCTGGTGCTTGTTTCTGGCATTTAACGCCAGCTTGATGCTTCTTACTGGCGTTTAAACGCCAGTAAGCTCTTCCTCCAGGGTGAGCTATTTTTAATGCTGTTTTTCATTCTGTTTTTTATTTTCCAGTTATTTTTGTGACTTCACATGATCATCAACCTAAAGAAAACATAAAATAGCAATGAAAAATAAATAGATATAATTAAATAACATTGGGTTACCTCCCGATCTCAGTAGGAGGGAGGGATGCTCCTGCTACTGGTTCTATCTGGGACAGGTGATCAGCTACTTGATTCTCTGTCCCTTTTCTGTCTCTTATTTCTATATCAAACTCTTGCAGAAGCAACACCCATTTATGAGCCTGGGCTTTGAATCCTTCTTTGTGAGTAGATATTTAAGAGCAACATGGTCAGTGTACACAATCACTTTTGATCCTGCTAAGTATGATCTAAACTTGTCAATGGCATAAACCACTGCAAGCAGCTCTTTTTCTGTGGTTGTGTAATTTTTTATGCATCATTTAAAACACGGCTAGCATAATAAATGACATGCAGAAGCTTGTTATGCCTCTGTCCCAATACTGCACCAATGGCATGGTCACTGGCATCACACATTAGTTCGAATGGTAATGTCCAATCTGGTGCAGAAATAACTGGTGCTGTGACCAACTTAGCTTTCAGAGTTTCAAACGCCTGCAGACACTCTGTGTCAAACACAAATGGCATCTCAGTAGCTAGCAGATTGCTCAGAGATTTTGCGATTTTTGAAAAATCCTTTATAAACCTCCTATAGAATCCTGCATGCCCCAGAAAGCTTCTGATTGCCTTAACATTGGTGGGTGGTGGTAATTTTTCAACTACCTCTACCTTAGCTTGATCCACCTCTATTTCCTTGTTCGAAATTTTATGCCCAAGGACAATTCCTTCAGTCACCATAAAGTGATATTTTTCCCAATTTAGAACCAGGTTAGTCTCTTGGCATCTTTTCAGAACAAGTGCTAGATGGTTAAGACAGGAGCTAAATGAGTCTCCAAATTCTTTTCATTATGAACCACTGTCATCCCTCCCTTCTTAGGGACAACATGGACAGGGCTCACCCAGGAGCTATCAGAAATAGGATAAATAATCCCAGCCTCTAGTAACTTAGTGACCTCTTTCTGCACCACCTCCTTCATTGTGGGATTTAGCCGCCTCTGTGGTTGAACCACTGGCTTAGCATCATCCTCCAATAGGATCTTGTGCATGCATCTGGCTGGGCTAATGCCCTTAAGATCACTTATGGACCACCCAAGAGCTGTCTTGTGTGTCCTTAGCACCTAAATTAGTGCTTTCTCTTCCTGTGGCTCTAAAGCAGAGCTTATGATTACAGGAAAAGTGTCACCTTCTCCCAGAAATGCATATTTCAGGGATGGTGGTAGTGGTTTGAGCTTGGGTTTAAGAGGTTTCTCCTCTTCCTGAGGAGTTTTCAGAGGTTCTTTTATTTCCTCTGGTTCTTCCAGATCAGGCTGAACATCTTTAAAAATGTCTTCTAGCTCTGATTCGAGACTCTCAGTCATATTGACCTCTTCCACCAGGGAGTCAATAATATCAATGCTCAGGCAGTCGTCTGATGTGTCTGGATGTTGCATAGCTTTGACAACATTCAACTTAAACTCTACCTCATTGACTCTCAGGGTTATCTCCCCTTTTTGGACGTTAATGAGGGTTCGTCCAGTTGCTAGGAATGGTTTTCCTAGAATGAGAGTTGCACTCTTGTGCTCCTCCATTTCCAGTACTACAAAGTCAGTAGGGAAGGCAAATGGCCCAACCTTGACAATCATGTCCTCAATTATGCCTGATGGGTATTTAATGGAGCCATCAGAAAGTTGAAGACAGATCTGGGTTGGTTTGACCTCTTCAGTCAAGCCAAGCTTTCTGATAGTGGATGCAGGGATTAGGTTGATACTTGCCCCAAGATCACATAGAGCTGTCTTGGTACAAGCACCCTCTAATGTGCATGGTATCATAAAGCTTCCAGGATCCTTAAGCTTTTCTGGTAAGCTTGTTAGGATGACTGTACTGCATTCTTCAGTGAGAAAAACTTTTTCTGTTTCTCTCCAATCCTTCTTATGACTTAAGATCTCTTTCATGAACTTAGCATAAGAGGGTATTTGCTCAAGTGCCTCTGCAAATGGAATCTTTATTTCAAAAGTCCTGAGATAGTCTGCAAAGTGGGCAAATTGTTTATCCTGTTCCGCTTGGCGGAGTTTCTGAGGATAAGGCATTTTGGCTTTATATTCTTTAACCTTAGTTGCTGCATGTTTATTTCTTACAGAAGCAGGTTGAGAAGCCTTCTTGAGGGAGTTATTATCAGCACTTGCAGGTGTCTGATCCCTCACTAGTGTTTGAACACCAGAACTGAACATGGATTGGGCATTGAACGCCAGATTCTCACCCTTTTCTGGTGTTTGAATGTCAGACTTATTCCTCTCTGGGCTCTTACTGTCCTTAGTGAGATTTTGGGTAGCAGGTTGCTCATCCTCTGTCAGCTGTTCTTTTCTTGGCTTTCTGCTGCTTTGAGTTGAGGTATTTAATATTTTTCCATTTCTTAATTGAACTGCTTGGCACTCCTCTGTTATTTGTTTTGATAATTGCTATTTTGTCTGATTCAATTGTGATTCTATATCCTTGTTAGCATTTTTGGTTTCTTGTAGCATCTCCTTAACTTCTGCTAACTGCCTTGTTATAGAAGATAGTTGCTGATTGAGTTCAGCAACTTGTTCCTGAGGACTAAAGTCAGTTGATACTGCCTTGGCTTCTTCTTTCATGGAGGACTCATTACTTATGTACAAATGCTGATTTCTAGCAACTATATCGATAAGCTCTTGAGCCTCTTCAATAGTCTTTCTCATGTGTATAGATCCACCAGCTGAGTGGTCTAGAGATACCTGAGCTTTTTCTGTAAGCCCGTAGTAGAAGATATCTAACTGCACCCACTCAGAAAACATTTCAGAGGGGCATTTCCTTAGCATCCCTCTGTACCTCTCCCAGGCGTTATAAAGGGATTCATCATCCTCTTGTTTAAAGCCTTGGATGTCCAGCCTTAGCTGTGTCATCCTTTTTGGAGGGAAATATTGATTCAGGAATTTGTCTGATAACTGTTTCCATGTTCTTATGCTTGCTATGGGTTAGTTATTTAACCACCTCTTAGCTTGATCTTTTACAGCAAACGGAAACAGCAACAGCCTGTATACGTCCTGATCTACCTCCTTGTCACGCACTGTGTCAGCAATTTGCAAGAACTGTGCCAGAAACTCAGTAGGTTCTTCCTGTGGAAGACCGGAATACTGGCAATTTTGCTGCACTATGACAATGAGCTGAGGATTTAGCTCAAAACTACTTACTTTGATGGGAGGTATATAGATGCTACTCCCATATGCAGCAGTAATGGGGTTAGTATATGACCCTAGAGTCCTTTTGTACTGTTCATTTCCACTTAGGTCCATGATGGAGAAAGGGAGATGATGCGGATTGCAAATAAAATATATATTTTTTTGAAAATCGAAATTAAAATGATTTTTAAATTTGAAAATTAAATTTTGAATTTTAAATTTTGAAATTTGAATTTTGAAATTTGAATTTTAAAATTTGAATTTTGAATTTTGGAAGTTGAAATTTGAAATTTGAAATAAGAAAAGATAAGTTTTTGAAAAAGATGATTTTTCTGAAAAAGATTTGAATTTTGAAATTTTTTTTTTAAAACTAAGATAAGATAAAATAGAAATTTTAAAATAAAAATCCAAAATTCTTATGTAAATTTCGAAAATTAACTTAAAATAAAGAGAAAATATATTTTTTTGAATTTAATGAGGAAAGAGAAAAACAATAAAATGACACCAAACTTAGAGTTTTTAGATCAAAACAAAGAAAATAAATAAGAAAACTTTGAATGTCAAGATGAACTCAAAGAACACTTTGAAGATCAAGATGAACACCAAGAACAACAAGAATAAAATTCAAAGACTCAAGAACATAAAAAGAACACCAAATTTAAAACTTTTAGAAAACTAAAAATAAATTTTCGAAAATTAAAGAAAAATACAAAAGAACACCAAACTTAAAAGTTGACACAAGAATTAATCAAAGAAAAATTATTTTTGAAAAAGTTTTAAAAGGAAGATACCCAATTACCAAGAACATAAGCACAACGCTCTAGCCAACTGAGCTATAAATTTAACATGTTTTAAAAAAGGTATTTAATGTATAAAATTTTTTTTTGAATACTGATAATTTGAAAACGCACAAGAAAAACAAGAAAATACACAGAACAGGAAAAACTAAAGATCAAACAAGAAAAATAGCAAGAACAACTTGAAGATCAAGAAAGAACAATGAACACAAATTCGAAAATTTAACAGAAAAATAAAAACATGCAATTGACACCACACTTAAAATATGAAACTAAACTCAAATAGAAAAATTCAATTATTAGTTTATAAAAATTTTTGAAAAATTTAAAAAGAGAAAATAAGGATTTAAAGAAAATTTCAACCAAAAACAATAATAGAAGACGCAATTTTAGTGACTCTAAACTAAAAAGATAATATTTTCCTAATCTAAGCAACAAAATAAACCGTCAATTGTCCAAACTCGAACAATCCCTGGCAACGGCGCTAAAAACTTGGTGCACGAATTGTAAATCACACTTTTCACAACTCGTACCACTAACCAACAAGTGCACTGGGTCGTCCAAGTAATACCTTACGTGAGTAAGGGTCGATCCCACGGAGATTGTCGGCTTGAAGCAAGCTACGGTTCTTTTGTAATTCTTAGTAAGAAAATCAATGATAAGAGTGATTATATTTATGAAGAGTAAAAAGCATAAATTAAATAGTACTTATTATGCAGTAATGGTGGATCACCGTTGTCAATGGCTACCATCCGTCCTCTCAGTGAAAATGGTCCAAATGCACTGTCATCGCACGGCTAATCATCTCTCGGTTCTCACTCATGTTGGAATAGGATCCATTGATCCTTTTGCATCTGTCACTACACCCAGCACTTGTGAGTTTAAAGCTCGTCACAGTCATCCCATCCTAGATCCTACTCGGAATACCACAGACAAGGTTTAGACTTTCCGGATCTTAGAAATGGCTGCCAATAATCCTAGCCTATACCACGAAGACTCTGATCATGAACCAAGAGGCTAAGAGATACACACTAAATCTAAAGTAGAACGGAAGTGGTTGTCAGGCACGTGTTCATAGGTTGAGAATGATGATGAGTGTCGCGGATCATCACATTCATCAGGGTGAAGTGCGAGTGAATATCTTAGAATAGAGACAAGCGTGATTGAATGGAAAACTGTAGTAATTGCATTAATCCATCGAAACACAGCAGAGCTCCTCACCCCCAACCATGGGGTTTAGAGACTCATGCTGTTAGAAATACAAAATGAATCTCTAAAATGTCATGAGGTATAAAATAAATCTCTAAAAGTTGTCATGAGTAAACTACGATAGATAGTGCAGAAATCCACTTCTGGGGCCCACTTGGTGTGTGCTGGGGCTGAGACTTGAGCTTTACACGTATCTAGGCTATTTCTGGAGTTAAACGCCAGGTTGTAACCTGTTTTGGGCGTTTAACTCCAACTTGTAACCTGTTTCTGGCGTTTAACGCCAGAATGGAACATGGAACTGGCGTTAAACGCCAGTTAACGTCATTTATCTTTGAGAAACGTATGGACTATTATATATTTCTAGAAAGCCCTGGATGTCTACTTTCCAACGTAATTTAGAGCGTGCCAATTGGTCTTTTGTAGCTCCAGAAAATCTATTTTGAGTGTAGAGAGGTCAGAATCCAACAGCATCTGCAGTCCTTTTTCAGCCTCTGAATCAGATTTTTGCTCAGGTCCCTCAATTTAAGCCAAAAAATACCTGAAATCACAGAAAAACACACAAACTCATAGTAAAGTCTAGAAATGTGAATTTTGAATAAAAACTAATAAAAATATACTAAAAAGTAATTAAAACATGCTGAAAAGTACTTAAAAACAATGCCAAAAAGCGTATAAATTATTCGCTGTCACCAACCATGTAGTCTATCTATCTCAGTCAGAAGCAAGTCCCTATAACAGAAGAAGCCATTCAACGAGTTTTAGATCTTCCCCCTGCTCCAGAAGGATTGAACGCCTTCCAAGAAGCCTCACTCAAGCGCCAGACATACCAATTTGACTGGGACACCGTTCTCAGAGTTATCGCACAACCTAGCAGCATATGGATCTACGGATACCATCGTTCCCGACCTAAGGGCATATTGGCTTCAGCACTCACCTTGGAGGCACGAGTATGGGCACAGATCATGTCCCATTACGTATTTCCGAGCACTCACGAGTCCTCCTTCACTGCAGACATGGTTGTTCTACTCTAGTGTATATTTACAGACTAGCACCTCAATTTACCAAGACACATTCGGCATGCTATGGGACACGTACAGATTGCGGGCAGCTTACCTTTCCCCGCCTTGATTTTAGATCTAGTCTCAGCAGCCGGAGTCTCCTACAAAATTGGGGACACCAAGGCCATGATTCCACGAGATGATCAATACGTCCCTAACGGGAAGTATATCAGACCTCCAGCAGCTACTATCAACCGGAGCACAGAACTAGCAGAAGATATCCCTTCTTCTTCCACATCACAAGCACCTTCAACAAACCAACTGCTCTATCAGATACTTGAGAGGCTAGACCGGCTTGACCAGAAAGGAAAGCAAAGAGAGCGCCGTAACAAGCGCAGATTTACATACCTCAAGGAGCTACTCGTTGGTAACAACCCACCTAAAGAAGACCCAAACACCCCAGACTCCACTTCATTTACCAGCACAGGGAGCCATGACGGTCCCAATGGTGGAGATGCTGCTACCAGCCCCCCTTTGTTCCTGACAGATGGCATCGAGGACGGTGCAAAGCCTTAAGTGTGGGGAGGTCGGTCAGTACCTGACTTCCGGAGGTAATTTCTTTTCCTTAAAACACCAATAAAATAAGATATTTAGTTAATTTTTCTTTTGTTTAGAATAGGATAGATTACATAGAAATAGGTTAATTGCATGCATGTTCTACTTGATTGAAAAATAATAAATTTCTTTTTAAGACCCTAATTTTGATGAATTTCACTAATTTAAATCGAAATTTTTGTGTTAAAACTTGTTAGAAGTTGTAATTAGAACATAGTTTAAAAAGCTAAGAACACACAACCTGTGAGACTTGAGCCTAATGACATGGTTACATTATTTAACCATAAATATTATTCTTGTGTGTTTGCTTCTCTATGATTGTAATCTTTATTTTGTTCCATCCTATATGTCCAATGTTTAATGTGTTCTATGCATCCATATGATTGAGGCCATTAATTATTTTAACTCACTTATCCCAAATAAGCCTACCCTTCCAATCACCTTTGTTAGCCACTTTGAGCCTTTTAAATCCCATTTGTTCTATATTTTAGCACATTACTAGCCTTAAGCGGAAAAAACAAGTAATACCCCAAATTGAATCTTTGGTTAGCTTAAGATAGAAAGTGTGTATCAATTGAGTGTGGGAAATTATGGGAACATTAATTAATAAGGGAATGTGTCATGATAAAATAATGGGAATTTAGGTACCTACTCATGTGAAACTAGAGAAATTAAAAATCTATATGCATTAATAATGTTATGTTTATTTTTATGCTGAAAAAAATAAAAAAAAATAAAAAAATCTAAGTCTAAAAATAATAGTAATAATTAAGTAATTAAATAAGGGGACAAAATTACCCCAATGCTAAGTTAAGATTAATAAAAGGATCAATGCATATGTGATACAAGTTAAAAAAAAGAGCTAATACATGAGTATGTAATGCAAAAGTGAGAATTCTGGGTAGCTAGGCATGATTCTAGAGTTATATAGAGTGTATGTATGTTAGATGAGAGCTTAGTTAGTCAAAGATTCAATTTATAGCTCACTTAGCCATATGTATACCCCTACCCTTACCTTAGCCCCATTACAACCTTAAAAAGACCTCATGATGTTTGCATTGGTACATTAAATACTTGTTGATTGGTTAGGTAAAGAACAAAGTTTAGAAAGCATGATTAGAGAAGGATAGAGTGATTACCCTATACACTAGAGAGACTAGAGTGCACATACACCATCCGTAAGGGTTCAATGCTTAATTCTATGTTCCCTGCTTTCATGAGCTATCTTCTTACAATTTTTACCTGTTTTTACTATATAATTTGAATTAGTAGAAATTTAATTTATGTTTATCTTGAAGAACTTATTTACTTTTAACCAAGTAGACAAGAATCATATAGTTGCATTCATATATATAGGTTGCATAGCATTGCATGAGTCTTACATTTCCCTAATCATTTACTTTATCTCCTTAAGCTAAGCATGAGGATATGCTAATGTTTAAGTGTGGGGAGGTTGATAAACCATTATTTTATGATTTATATTGTGTTTAATTGAGTGATTTTTATCAATTCTTTACCTACTTATTCATATGATTTGCATGATTTTACAATTCCTTCCTAGTTAAGTTCTATGGTTGAAAACTTGCTTCCAAGAGATCTTTTATTTGTGTATTTTAATTCTCTTTTATCCCATTCGATGCCGTGACCCGTGTGTTAGGTGTTTCAGGCCTCATAGGGCATGAATGGCTTAGAGAATGGAGAGGAAGCTTGCAAAAATAGAAGGAACACAAGAAACTAAGGAGATGACCAGCGAACACTGACGCGAGCGCGTGCCCCATGCAAATGCGCGGAATGAAGAAAATTGCAGTGACGCGAGCACGTGCCTAACGCGTACGCGTGGATTAGAGTCTGCACGAATGACGCAAACGCGTGGACGACGCGAACGCGTGACAAGGAAAATCGCTGAATGACACGAACGCGTGTACGACGCGTACGCGTGACCTGCGCGATCTGCAAAAATAACAAAATACGCTGGGGGCGATTTCGGGCCGCGTTTTAACGTAGTTTTCGGCCCAGAAACACAGATTAAAGCCAGAAAACGTGAAGAGACTCAACACGCTTCGACACACACCCATAGGCATCCACACACATTGAGATACATTGATATTAGGATTACTTTTAGTTTTAGATCTGAATCTAGATTCGCTTACATTGATAGTTTATTCTTTTGCTTTAGATTTTGGATGTTGAAGAATCATCACCTCTGTCGAAGTTACTACTTTAGTTTGTTTCCTTATTCCTTTACTCTTTTCAGTTGATCATTGACCTTATTCAAATAACTATGTTACATTTTGGATTTATTAATACATAGAATTGCTTTTACTTTTAATTAATTTTAAATCTCTATTTTATTTTATTTTATTCAATTATGTCTTCTTATATTTTTATGAATATTAATTCCATGTCAATGGAGTAAATTTTCTACTTGACATGGGGTTGATTAAGAGGAGACACTTGAGTTGGAATGCTCAAGTGCTTAGTTAAATTGGACATTATTGGCTAATTCTGTATCTACTAACGCTAGACCTTCCCAAGGGAAAGGACTAGGATCTGTGGATAAGAATCAGTTCAATCACTTGACTTTCCTTTACTCAGTAAGGGTTAACTAAGTGAAAACAACAACCTCTTTACAATACACTTGAGAAGATTCCAACAAGGATAGAACTTCCAATTAATCAATTCCCCAGTCAAGGCTTTTTTATATTAATAATAATTCTTAGTTTTATTGCTTTAATTTACAATTATTTTAATTACTCATTATCCAACTCAAACCTTCTGGAAAATTTCTGATTAATAAATTAGCACTCTTTCCTGCAACTCGTTGGGAGACGACCTGGGACTCATACTCCTAGTAT
>NC_029788.2:76992406-77012032 GCF_000816755.2 Arachis ipaensis | reverse complement strand
CCAGCGCGGTCTCGCCCTCCTTCCTCCTCCTCTCCCTCGATCCCCCTTTCTCTCTTTCCTTTTCTTTCTTTCTTCCTTTTTTTTTATTACCGTTGAGTGTGTGTGTATGTGTGTGTGTGAGGAAAGAGGTGGCAGCTGGGAAGGAAAAATTAGGATTAGAGTTGTGTGTGTTGAGTTTTAGGGTTAGGGTTTGGGTAGTTTAGGTAATTTTTATAAAATTAGGGGTAATTGAAAACTAATTTTAATTCAACAAAATTATCTTTAAAGAAAATACTATTTAATAATAAATTTACAAATTATTTTCAAAGAAATACTCTAATTCAAGAATTAGAGATAACAAATTAATTTCCTTTAAAATAATAAATAAAGTTCAAAATCTAAATATTAAAATTAAAGCATATAAAACTCTCATTTTTTATTTTTTTTTTCAATTTCTAAAGTTGTAAATCATAAATAAGAAAATGCCTAGTTTAATATAAAAATCTCTGAAAATGTAATTCTGAATAAATATAATAAATCATAAATAATTTATTATTTAATTCCTAAAAATTTGGAATCTTACACAAATAATGCAGAGTCGTTGTCCCGGAACAGTATGTGATTTTAGTGCAGTACCATACTATAATGGGCACTTGGTGGTCCACGATTGCAGCCAATTTGATAAGGTTCTGGGCTTTTTCTCTGTGTGTTGAGGCTTTTAAGTATTGCAAGTCCTTTATTTCCTTCAATGGCACGCACCTATATGGCAAATATGGTGGTGTATTGCTAATTGTAGTGACACAATATGGTAATAGTAACATCCTCCCTCTGACTTTTGCAACTGTGGAGTTTGAGACTACAGAGTCTTGGCCGTTCTTCCTTACCAACCTGAGATGACATGTGACGCCACAAGGACTTTTGATTATATCCGATAGATCCCAAGTGATCAAAGCCACACTTAGAGATGATGATAATGGTTGGAAGCCTCTTAGTGCGTTTCATGCGTACTGTGTCAGCCACATGGCAGCAAATTTCATGTCTTGTCTGTCGTGGGAAAGCGATACCTCATGAATGATGCTTATAGTCCAAGTAAGGTTGGGTACGAGTGGTAGATGGATCCATTGAGATGCCTATCCTATGAGATGTCAAACTGGGCCAGTAGATTCAGCAAGGAAATATGGTTACAACATTGTGATAGTGATTGCAGGTTTGGGAACATGACAACTAACCTCTCTGAGTGCACGAATGCAGTTTTGAAGGGTACACGGTATTTATCAATTTCAGCCATCGTTAGATGTACTTATGAGTGGCTACAACAATTGTTCATCATGAAGGGTAGGAAGGCACAGCAGGCACAACTAGTAGCCGGTAATCAGTTTTCTCGATGGTTGCTAACTGCTATTGAGAAGAATATGGAAGGAATCCTTAAGATGTATGTTACACATTGCGATAGGAGGGCCTCAATGTTTGTGGAGGAGGAGTTAGAGCCTCTTAAGGGTTGGAGTCTAGGTTTATTCCGTTTTCGGTTGAATGCAGGCACATGTGACTG
The DNA here is from genome assembly GCF_000816755.2 of Arachis ipaensis. Classification (NCBI taxonomy): domain Eukaryota; kingdom Viridiplantae; phylum Streptophyta; class Magnoliopsida; order Fabales; family Fabaceae; genus Arachis; species Arachis ipaensis. The sequence goes on along the minus strand of NC_029788.2, from coordinate 77,010,504 downwards.
TGGTCTTTTCCATTTATTTCATTTTCTGTGTCGTCATGCACTTGTTGTTTGTGCTGTCGCAAGTGTCAAGTGGGGGGATATGTTCATCAATGTACATGCAAGAGGCTGTGTTCAAGGTGTATGAAGGGTGCTTTGAGGACACTATTGCGAGAAATGGAAGACTGGGCTGGTAGAGTCAACAAGAAAATATGGTTACAACATTGCGATAGTGGTCGACAATTTAGGCACATCACCACCAACTAGTCTGAGTGCATTAATGCAGTTCTGAAAGGTACACAATATTTACCAATTTTAGCCATCATCAGATGCACTTACGAGAGACTACAGTAGTTGCTTGTCAAGAATGGTTGGGAGGCATAGGCCCAAATGGCGGCCGATAATCGGTTTTCACAGTAGCTACTGGCAACTGTTAAGAAGAATAGGGAGGAAATCTGAAGATGCGTGCTATACACTGCAACAGGAGGCCCTTAGTCTTTGTGGTGGATGAGTTAAAGCCTTTTGAGGGTTGGAGCAAGGGTTATTTCGTGTGCGGTTGAGTGAGGGGACATGTGACTGTGGTCTTTTCCAGTCATTTCATTTCCCCTGTCATCATGCACTTACTGCTTGTGCCGCCACAAATGTCGAGTGGGGGACATATGTGGATCTAGTGTACACACAGGAGGCCGTGTTCAAGTTGTACGAGGTTGAGTTCCCCCGATCCTGGACAAGAAGCTATGGCCGGAGTGTTACGAGACACATTTGCGTCCTAATCCCGCCATGCTAGGAAAGCAACCGGTAGACCAGTTTCTACGAGATTTTATAATGAGATGGATGAGGTTGAGCATGCAGATAAAATTAAGAGTGTGGCCTATGTAGGCAAACTGGCCATACTCGAAAAGGCAGCCCCAACCAACCCACAGAGGATAACTAGTTGTGTCATGTATTTCATGTATTTCGTAATTGTAGTTGTGTCGTGTATTTCTGGTATTTTATTATTATAGTTGTGCGGTGTATTTTGTTTATTGCAAATTGAATAGTAAATCTTAAATAGTAAATATTAAATGAAGTTCATTTTTGAGTAAACTTGGATAATGGTACTAAACTAACTAAGCTTGGATAATACAAAATAATAAATAAAGTTAAGTTCTAACAAAGTAAATAAAGGTCAATACAAACTAAACTCGGAATATACAACAAACTATCATTCCATTCCTTATGACGAGTGGGCCATCATACGTCCTCTCCCTATCCTGTGGTGGTGATGAATTTGTTGAGTTGACCGGGTCTCCAGGTACTAATTGCTGGCCACCGAACTAGCATTTCTCCTTATGCACCACTATTTTATGGTGCATTTTATCTTGAATTTAGGGGATTCTATCACCTTTTCCCACATTTATTCACTAAAATAGCATGGTTTTGTATATTCTCCTTAATTTGTGCTTAAGAGTGAAAACATGCTTTTTAGACCCTTAATTGGTTAATTTTAATTCACCTTTGATTCCACTAGATGCCTGGATGTGTTTGTTAGTGAATTCAGGTTCAAAAAGGCTAGGAATGGATCAAAGGAGTGAAGAGAAAAGCATGCAAAGTGAAGAATTCATGGAGAATCAAGGATTGGAAGTGCATTCACCGACGTGCACGCGTAGCAGACGCGCACGCGTGGATATGAAGTCGCATGGCGACGCGTACGCGTGACATGACGCGTACGTGTGGAAAGCAAAAATGCCAAACAATGTGTACGCGTGACCCATGCGTACGCGTCGATGCTCGCACGTGACTTCATTAAAGTGAAAACACTGAGGGCGATTTCTGAGCTTCCCAGGCCCAAATCCAACTCATTTTCTGAGCCTATTACATGCAAAATTTAAGAGGAGTCAAGGGGGGAGCACATAGTTTAGTTTTCATCATGCTTTAGTTAGTTTCTAGAGAGAGAAGCTCTCTCTTCTCTCTAGAATTAGGTTAGAGGTAGATTAGGATTTCTTAGATCTAGGTTTAATTCATGCTTTGATTTACTTTTCCTTTTTAATTTCTTGTCCTCTACCTTTGCTTTCCTAGTTTAGTATTTCATTCCTTGTATTTGTTTACCTTGTTTTTGATGCATTCTTGTTTCTTCTATTTTCCTTTAATGCAATTTATATTTGGTTTCCTTTATTGTTGATTTGAGTTCTTGTTGTTAATTTCCTTGTAATTAGTAGTTGTAGATTTGAATTTCTTGCAATTTTATCTTGCTTTCTTTTTATGCCTTCCAAGTGTTTGATTAAATGCTTGGAAGGATGTTAGAGTAGATTTTTGTGTTCTTGACTTGGGATGGTAACTTAGGTGAAATTGAGTTGCTAATGTCTAAGTCTTGATGATTGGTGTCCATTGACTCTAGCTTTCACTAAGTTAATTAGTGAGGTGGCTAGGACTTATGGATTAGGATTGGTGTAGCTCATTTGACTTTCTTTCACTTGTTAGAGGATGACTTAATGAGATTGATCCTTATAATTATCATGTTGTGGTTAGTAACAAGGATAAAGATCCTTAACCATCAATCCTTGCCAAGACCTTTTTACATTTGAGTTTCATTTATCTTTCATGTCCCTTATTCAAAACCCCAAAATACTTGTCCCATAACCAATAACAAGAACGCTTTGCTGCAATTCCTTTGAGAGACGACTCGAGGTTTAAATACTTCGGTTTATATTTTTATTGGGGTTTGTACTTGTGACAAACAAATTTTTGCATGAGAGGATTATTTGTTGGTTTAGAAACTATACTTGCAAGGAGAATTTATTGTGAAATTCTAAACCATACCAAAAATCCGTTCATTAAAATGGCGCCGTTGCCAGGGAATTGCAAATGTGCGCTAGTTATTGGTTATTGTATATATGTGAATATTGTGAATATGTTTGCCTTTTGCTTCTTTGTTAGTTTTTGGTAGTTGTAGGAGTTTATTCTCTTCATTTGTTACTAGTTTTTGTTTTCATTTGCTCTTGCTATCATGAATTCTCACTCTTTTGGCTATGAGTGTGGTTACAATTATGTTGTAGGGAATGAGAATTCCAATGAGAATGTGCATCAAGGATGGAACAATCAAAGGTGGGAGGAGCCTCAAGCATATAGACAACCTTCTTGGCAACAACCTCCTCCGGTTTCGTATAGGTATAATTCCACTCCTTATGCATATCAATCTAATGGATGTGGTAATGTTCATTGTGGTTGTCAACAACCACCACCATATGCCTATGAGCCTCATCCTCAACATAGTCCTCAACCATACTCACAAGCCCCTTTTTACCAAATTCCTTCCTATGACCCTCCTCCCTCATATAGCCAATCACCCTCACCTCATCCTTGTGACCATTATGTTAGAAAATCCGTCGAACCACCACAATTCCATCATCAATACTCCCAATAACCACCTCGATACACACCACGTCCACATTTTCACCAAGAAGAACCACCTTCCTATTATGAACCCTTTCTCCAAAATAATGAACCCTCCTATCCATCCCAAGTCCCAATGGATGATTCTCTCACTTTATTCCTTCAAAGGCAAGAAGAGATGAAAAGAGAGGTACTAGAATTCACGGCCGCTTTGAACGAGGTAGTGCATCGATTAGCCTCCTAACGCTTGAACACTCAAAGCACTCCCATGGCTACATGTGAAGAATCATTTGAAGAGCCTAGTATGAAGGAGAGATTGAAAACTCCGCTGGAAAATGTGTGATGAGCGGATAATTTATACCCTTTTTGGTATTGTTTTTACATAGTTTTTAGTATGTTTTAGTTACTTTTTATTATATTTTCATTAGTTTTTATGCAAAAATCACATTTCTGGACTTTAGTATGAGTTTGTGTGTTTTTCTACGATTTTAGGTATTTTCTGGCTGAAATTGAGGGATGATGCACGAAATTACGATCATCAACAATGGCGCCAACAACTTGGTGCTCTTAAACGTGAATATCACTTTGTCACAACTTCGCACAACTAACCAGCAAGTGCACTGGGTCGTCCAAGTAACAAACCTTACGTGAGTAAGGGTCGATCCCACGGAGATTGTCGGCCTGAAGCAAGATATGGTCACCTTGTAAATCTCAGTCAGGCGGATTCAAATGGTTATGGTGAATTGATAATAAATATAAATAAAATATAAACTAAGATAGAGATACTCATGTAATTCATTGGTGAGAGTTTCAGATAAGCGTGTAGAGATGCTTTCGTTCCTCTGAACCTCTGCTTTCCTGCTGTCTTTATCAAACCATTCCTACTCCTTTCCATGGAAAGCTTTATGTAAGGCATCACCGTTGTCAATGGCTACATCCCATCCTCTCTGTGAAAATGGTCCAATGCGCTGTCACTGCATGGCTAATCATCTGTCGGTTCTCGATCATACTGGAATAGGATTTACTATCCTTTTACGTCTGTCACTATGCCCAGCACTCGCGAGTTTGAAGCTCGTCACAGCCATCCCTTTCCATATCCTACTCGGAATATCACAAACAAGGTTTAGACTTTTCGGATCTCAAGAATGGCCATCCATGGGTTCTAATTTATACCACGAAGATTCTAATATCTCAGACTCGGTCCTCTGTATTAGATATCTAAGAGATACTCATTCTAGCTTGTTTGCATGTAGAACGGAAGTGTTTGTCAAGCACGCGTTCGTAAGTGAGAATGATGATGAGCGTCACATAATCATCACATTCATCATGTTCTTGGGTGCGAATGGATATCTTAGAAGCGGAATAAGCTTGAATTGAATAGAAAAACAGTAGTACTTTGTATTAATTCATGAGGAATAGCAGAGCTCCACACCTTAATGTATGGTGTGTAGAAACTCTACCGTTGAAAATACATAAGTGATAAGGTCCAGGCATGGCCAAATGGCCAGCCCCCATAACGTGATCAAAGGATCAAAAGATAATCCAAAGAAGTAAACTCAATAGTAAAAAGTCCTATTTATACTAAACTAGTTACTAGGGTTTACAAAGATAAGTAAATGATGCAGAAATCCACTTCCAGGGCCCACTTGCTGTGTGCTTGGGCTGAGCATTGAGCTTTACACGTGTAGAGGTCTTTCTTGGAGTTGAACGCCGGTTTATAACCTGTTTCTGGCATTTAACTCCACTTCGCAACCTGTTTCTGGCATTTAACTCCAGAATGCAGCATGGAACTAGCGTTCAACGCTAGTTTGCGTCGTCTAAACTCGGGCAAAGTATGGACTATTATATATTGCTGGAAAGCCCTAGATGTCTACTTTCCAATGCAATTTAGTGCAGGAAGGTCAGAATCCAACAGCATCTGCAGTCCTTCTTCAACCTCTGAATCTGATTTTTGCTCAAGTCCCTCAATTTCAGCCAGAAATTACCTGAAATCACAAAAAAAAAACACACAAACTCATAGTAAAGTCCAGAAATGTGAATTTTAATTAAAAACTAATAAAAATATACTAAAAACTAACTAAATTATACTGAAAACAGTTTTCATTTAAGAGAGGTGATGGATTCATATTCATAACTTTAAGGCATAGACACTTAGACACTAATGATCATATAGTAAAGACACAAACATAATTAAAACATAAAGCTCAAAAATCGAAAAACAGGAAAATAAATAAACAAGGAGATTAAGGAATGAGTCCACCTTAGTGAGGGTGGCGTCTTCCTCTTCTTGAAGAACCAATGGTGCTTTTGAGCTCCTCTATGTCTCTTCCTTGTCTTTATTGCTCCTCCCTCATAGCTCTTTGATCTTCTCTAATTTCATGGAAGATGATGGAATGCTCTTGGTGCTCCACCTTGCCTCTTGAGTCAATTTTCCATTGAGCTCCTTCCTCACATATGTCTATGAGGACTTGTTCCAACCTTTGATCAAAGTTGACCCTTCTTGTGTAGGGGCGTGCGTTCTCTTCCATCATTGCCAAGTTGAATGCCAGCCTTACATTTTTCGGACTGAAATCTAAGTATTTCCCTCGAACCATGGTAAGCCAATGCTTTGGATTTGGGTTCACACTTTGATATGGTTCCTAGTGATCCATGTGTTGGCATAGAACTCTTGAACCATTAGGATCCCGACTTGTTGAATGGGGTTGGTGAGGACTTCCCAACCTCTTCTTTGGATCTTAAGTCGGATCTCCGGATATTCATTCTTCTTGAGCTTGAAAGGAACCTCAGGGATCACTTTCTTCTTGGCCACAATAATGAGCGGATATTTTATACGCTTTTTGGGGTTAATTTCATATAGTTTTTAGTATGTTTTAGTTAGTTTTTAGTTTATTTTCATTAGTTTCTAGGAAAAATTCATATTTCTGGACTTTACTATGAGTTTGTGTGTTTTTCTGTAATTTCAGATATTTTCTGGCTGAAATTGAGGGAGCTGAGCAAAAATCTTATTCAGGCTGAAAAAGGACTGCTGATGTTGTTGGATCCTGACCTCTCTGCACTCGGAATAGAATTTCTAGAGCTACAGAAATCCAATTGACGCGCTTCTAATTGCGTTGGAAAGTAGACATCCAGGGCTTTCCAGCAATATATAATAGTCTATACTTTGCTCAAGGATAGATGACGTAAACTGGCGTTCAACGCCAGTTCCATGTTGCAGTCTAGCGTCCAGCGCCAGAAACACGTTACAAGTTAGAGTTCAACGCCAGAAACAGGTTACAGCCTGGCGTTGAACGCCCAAAACAGCCTAGGCACGTGAGAAGCTTTAGTCTCAGCCCCAACACACACCAAGTAGGCCCCAGAAGTTGATTTCTGCACTATCTATCATAGTTTACTCATTTTCTGTAAACCTAGGTTACTAGTTTAGTATTTAAACAACTTTTAGAGATTTATTTTGTATCTCATGACATTTTAGATCTGAAATTTGTACCTTTTGGCAGCATGAGTCTCTAAACCCCATTGTTGGGGGTGAGGAGCTCTGCAGCGTCTCAATGAATTAATGCAAGTACTTATGTTTTCCATTCAAACATGCGTGTTCCTCTCTAAGATACTCATTCGCGCTTAACTATGGAGAGGGTGATGATCCGTGACACTCATCACCTTCCTCAATCCATGAACATGTGTCTGACAACCACCTCCGTTCTACATTAGAATGAATGATTATCTCTTAGATTTCTTAATCAGAATCTTTGTGGTATAAGCTAGATCGATGGCGGCATTCATGAGAATCCGAAAAGTCTAAACCTTGTCTGTGGTATTCCGAGTAGGATTCTGGGATTGGATGACTGTGACGGGCTTCAAACTCACGAGTGCTGGGCGTAGTGATAGACGCAAAAGGATAGTCAATCTTATTCCAGCATGATCGAGAACTTCCAGATGATTAGCCGTGCTGTGACAGAGCATTTGGACTATTTTCACTGAGAAGATGGGAAGTAGCCATTGACAACGGTGACACCTTACATAGAGCTTGCCATGGAAGGAACTTTGCACTTTTTCATGCATGAGGGAAGAGGAATACAAGAGAAAAGTTGAAATTCAGAAGACAAAGCATCTCCAAAACTCCAACATATTCTCCATTACTGCATAATAAGTATTTATTTCATGCTATTTTATTCCTTGCAAGCAAATTTGATAAGTGAATTGTTTTATTATTTTCTTGACTAAGAGTTACAAGGTAACCATAGATTGCTTCAAGCCAACAATCTCCGTGGGATCGACCCTTACTCACGTAAGGTATTACTTGGACGACCCAGTACACTTGCTGGTTAGTTATGCGAATTTGTGAAGAATTGTGATTTCCAATTTCGTGCACCAAGTTTTTGGCGCCATTGCCGGGGATTGTTTGAGTTTGAACAACTGACGGTGAATTTTGTTGCTTAGATTAGGAAATTTTTGTCTTTTGGGTCAGAGTCTTTTATTTTCTTTTCAAAAATTTTTCAAAAAATATTATTATTCTTGTTTGACCTTTAATTTTTCTTGTTCTGTTTCTTTTCTTGTTTTTCTTGTGCCTTTTCAAAACATGAATTTTCAAAAAAAAAATATTTTTGTTCTTAGTTAAAAAAAATTTTACTCCTTCAAAACAATTGTTATATTCATAACTCAGTTGGCTAGAGCGTTGGTCTATGTTCTTGGTAATTGGGTATTTTCTTTTCAAAATCTTCTTTTTCAAAAATAATTTTTTTCTATTAAATCTTGTACCAAACTTTAAGTTTGGTGTTTTCTTGTTGATTTTTCTTTGTTTTTCGAAAATTTTAGCTTGGTTTTCTAAAAATTTTTAAGTTTGGTGTTCCTTCTTCATGTTCTTGTTGTTCTTGTGTGCTGCAAAGTTGCCAGTATTCCGGTCTTCCACAGGAAGAACCTACAGAGTTTCTGGCACAGTTTTTACAAATTGCTGACACAGTACATGATAAGAAAGTAGATCAGGATGTCTACAGATTATTACTGTTTTCATTTGTTGTAAAAGACCAAGCCAAGAGGTGGTTAAATAACCAACCTAAGGCTAGCATAAGGACATGAAAACAGCTGACAGAAAAATTTCTGAATCAATACTTTCCTCCAAAACGGATGACACAGCTAAGGCTGGACATCCAAGGCTTTAAGCAAGGAGATAATGAATCTCTTTATGATTCCTGGGAGAGATACAGAGAGATGCTACGAAAATGCCCCTCTGAAATGTTTTCAGAGTGGGTTCAGTTAGACATCTTCTATTATGGGCTTACAGAAAGGGCTCAGATTTCTCTAGATTACTCAGCTAGTGGATCTATCCACATGAGAAAGACAATTGAAGAAGCTCAAGAGCTCATTGATACAGTTGCCAAAAATCAGCATCTGTACCTAAGCAGTGACCCTTCCATGAAAGAAGAGGCTAAAACAGTAACTACTAAACTCAGTCCTGTAGAACAAGCTGCTGAATTCAATCAGCAATTGGACTTTCTAACAAAGCAGTTAGCCGAATTCAAGGATAGACTACAAGAGACAAGGATGGCTAATATAAATATGGAAGTACAATTAAAGCAAACAAAGCAGCAGCTGTCAAAACAAATAACAGAAGAATGCCAAGCAGTTCAATTAAGAAGTGGGAAAATATTAAATACCCCACCTCAAGGCAGCAGGAAGCCAAGAAATGAGCAAACCACCCAAAATCCATCTGAGGACAGTAAGAGCCCGGGGAAAAATAATTATGGCATTAAAACACCAGAAATTGGGTGGAAGGATGGCGCTGAACGCCCAGACCATGCTCAGGACTGGCGTTCAACGCCAGAAACAAGCAAGGAACTGGTGTTGAACTCCCAAAAGAAGCACAGTTCTAGCATTCAGACGCCAGGAACAGATGAGGAGTTGGCGTCTAACGTCACTCCAGCTTCTAACTCTGGCACTCAATTGCCAGAGAGGGATCAAACACACACAAGTGCTGATGACAACCCATCTAAAAAGGCTTCTTCAACCACTTCTGTAGGAAATAAACCTACAGCAACCAAGGTTGAGGAATATAAAGCCAAGATACCTTATCCTCAAAAACTCCGCCAAGAAGAGCAGGATAAGCAATTGCTCGCTTTGCAGATTATCTCAGGACTCTTGAAATAAAGATTCCGTTTGCAGAAGCACTTGAGCAAATACCTTCTTACGCCAAGTTCATGAAAGAGATCTTGAGTCATAAGAAGGATTGGAGAGAAACTGAAAGAGTTCTCCTCACTGAAGAATGCAGTGCAGTCAATCTGAAAAGCTTTTCTGAAAAGCTTAAAGATCCCGGAAGCTTTCTAATACCATGCACATTAGAGGGGAATTGCACCAGGACAGCTTTATGCGATCTTGGGGCAAGCATCAACCTAATACCTGCATCCACTATCAGAAAGCTTGGTTTAACTGAAGAAGTTAAACCAACCCGGATATGTCTCTAACTTACTGATGGCTCCATTAAATACCCATCAGGCGTGATTGAGGACATGATTGTCAGGGTTGGGCCATTCGCCTTTCCCACTGACTTTGTAGTGCTGGAGATGGAGGAGCACAAGAGTGCTACTCTCATTCTAGGAAGACCTTTCCTAGCAACTGGACGAACTCTCATCGATGTCCAACAGGGGGAAATAACCCTGAGAGTCAATGAGGATGAGTTTAAGTTGAATGCTGTCAAAGCCATGCAGCATCCAGACACACCAAAAGACTGCATGAAAGTTGATCTTATTGACTCTTTGGTAGAAGAGATCAACATGGCTGAGAGTCTCGAATCAGAGCTGGAAAACATCTTTAAAGATGTTCCACTTGATCTAGAGGATTCAGAGGAATTGAAAAAGTCTCTGAAATTTCCTCAGGAAGAGGAAAAACCTCCTAAACTCGAGCTCAAACCATTACCACCATCCCTGAAATACGCATTTCTGGGAGAAGGTGATACTTTTCCAGTGATCATAAGCTCCTCTTTAAATCCACAGGAAGAGGAAGCACTAATTCAAGTGCTAAGGACACACAAGACAGCTCTTGGGTGGTCCATAAGTGACCTTAAGGGCATAAGCCCAGCTAGATGCATGCACAAGATCTTATTGGAGGACAATGCTAAGCCAGTGGTTCAACCACAGAGGCGGCTAAATCCTGCAATGAAGGAAGTGGTGTAGAAAGAGGTCACCAAATTACTGGAGGCTAGGATTATTTATCCTATTTCTGATAGCCCCTAGGTGAGTCCTGTTCAAGTTGTCCCTAAAAAGGGAGGCATGACAGTGGTTCATAATGAAAAAAATGAACTGGCTCCTACAAGAACAGTTACAGGGTGGCGCATGTGTATTGATTACAGAAGGCTCAATACAGCCACCAGAAAGGATCATTTTCCTTTACCATTCATAGACCAGATGCTAGAAAGACTAGCAGGTCATAATTATTACTGCTTTTTGGATGGCTATTCAGGCTACAACCAAATTGCAGTAGATCCCCAGCATCAAGAGAAAATAGCATTCACATGTCCATCTGGAGTATTTGCTTACAGAAGGATGCCTTTTGGGGTGTGTAATGCGCCTGCAACCTTTCAGAGATGCATGATCTCTATTTTCTCTGATATGGTGGAAAAATTTCTGGAAGTCTTTATGGATGACTTCTCAGTGTATGGAGACTCATTCAGCTCTTGTCTTGATCACCTGACACTGGTTTTGAAAAGATGCCAAGAGACCAACCTGGTTTTAAACTGGGAAAAATGTCACTTTATGGTGACTGAAGGGATTGTCCTTGGGCATAAAATTTCAAACAAGGGAATAGAGGTGGATGAAGCTAAAATAGAGGTAATTGAAAAATTACCACTACCTGCCAATGTTAAGGCAATCAGAAGCTTTCTGGGGCATGCAGGATTCTACAGGAGGTTTATAAAGGATTTTTCAAAAATTGCAAAACCTCTAAGCAATCTGCTAGCTGCTGACACGCCATTTGTGTTTGACACAGAGTGCCTACAAGCGTTTGAAACTCTGAAAGCTAAGCTGGTCACAGCACCAGTTATCTCTGCACCAGACTGGACATTGCCATTCGAATTAATGTGTGATGCCAGTGATCACGCCATTGGTGCAATACTGGGGCAGAGGCATGACAAACTTCTGCATGTCATTTATTATGCTAGCCGTGTTCTAAATGATGCCCAGAAAAATTACACAACCACAGAAAAGGAATTGCTTACAGTGGTCTATGCCATTGACAAGTTTAGATCATACTTAGTAGGATCAAAAGTGATTGTGTACACTGACCATGCTGCTCTTAAATATCTACTTACAAAGCAGGATTCAAAACCCAGGCTTATAAGATGGGTATTGCTTCTGCAAGAGTTTGATATAGAAATAAGAGACAGAAAAGGGACAGAAAATCAAGTGGCTGATCATCTGTTCCGAATAGAGCCAGTAGAAGGGGCGCCCTCTCCCTCTATTGAAATCTCTGAAACCTTTCTGAATGAGCTTTTGTTCGCCATTCAGGAAACACCATGGTTTGCAGACATTGCAAACTATAAAGCTGCAAGGTTCATACCCAAGGCGTACAGCAGGCAGCAAAAGAAAAAATTAATTTCTAATGCAAAGTACTACTTGTGGGATGAACCCTATCTCTTTAAGAGATGTGCAGACGGAATAATCCATAGGTGTGTGCCTAGAGAAGAAGCACAGAGGATCCTATGGCATTGCCATGGATCACAATATGGAGGCCATTTCGAAGGTGAGCGAACAGGCACCAAGGTCCTCCAATGTGGTTTCTACTGGCCTACACTCTATAAAGATTTCCGAGAGTTTGTACGTAACTGTGACAGTTGCCAGAGAGCTGGTAATTTGCGTCATAGTTATGCCATGCCTCAACAAGGAATCTTGGAGATTGAGTTGTTTGATGTATGGGGAATTGATTTCATGGGGCCTTTCCCACCATCATACTCAAACACTTATATTCTGGTGGCAGTTGACTATGTATCAAAATGGGTAGAGGCCATTGCCACACCAACCAATGATACTAAAATAGTACTAAAGTTCCTTCAGAAACATATATTCAGTAGGTTTGGTGTCCCTAGGGTACTAATCAGTGATGGGGGCACTCACTTCTGCAACAAACAGCTTTACTCTGCCATGGTCCGGTATGGGATTCGCCATAAGGTGGCAACTCCATATTATCCACAGATAAATGGGCAAGCTGAAGTCTCTAACAGAGAACTAAAAAGAATCCTGGAACGGACTGTAAGTACCCGTAGAAAGGATTGGGCACGAAGCTTGGATGATGCTCTGTGGGCTTACAGAACAGCATTCAAGACTCCCATAGGGACCTCTCCTTACCAACTTGTGTTTGGTAAGGCTTGTCACCTGCCCATAGAACTGGAACATAAGGCCTACTGGGCAACCAGGTTCCTTAACTTTGATGCCAAATTAGCTGGAGAGAAAAGGTTGCTCCAGCTGAATGAGCTAGAGGAATTCAGATTCACTGCTTTCGAAAATGCTAAGCCTTACAAAGAGAAATAAAAAAGGTGGCATGACAGAAAGCTGTCATCTAGAACCTTTAAACCAGGACAAAAGGTTCTGTTGTTTAACTCTAGGCTCAGGCTATTCCCCGGGAAACTAAAATCCCGGTGGAGGGGACCATATATGATTACAAGCGTATCACCATATAGTTATGTGGAGCTTCAAGACATTGATTCTGATAAGAAGTTCATTGTTAATGGACAGAAAATCAAGCACTATCTTGAAGGCAATGTTGAGCAAGAGTGCTCTAGGCTGAATCTAGATTAAAAGCTCAGCAAGGTCCAGCTAAAGACAATAAAGAAGCGCTTACTGGGAGGCAACCCAGCCATGGGGCATCACTTCCTCTAAGCATTTTGCCCTATTCTTGATTTTATTTGTTTATATAAAGTTCATTGATACTAAGGTAAAGAGTCAATTGTATAAGTTTACAGGGTTACAAAAGGATTCTGCACACAAAACAGAGAAAAAGAGCTCACTGGCAAGAAAACGCCAGTAAAAGTCTGTTTTGGGCGTTCAACGTCCAAAAGAAGCATCCACTGGGCGTTGAATGCCAGTAAGGATAGCCATCTGGGCGTTAAACGCCAGAAAGAAGCATCTTCTGGGCGTTGAACGCCAGAAAGAAGCTCCTTCTGGGCGTTTAACGCCAGATTTACAACGTCCTGGGCGTTCAGAAAAACGCCCAGTGACAAAGGAGTTCCTGGCGTTCAACGCCAGAAAGAAGCAACTGCTGGGCGTTGAACGCCCAGGAGAAGCAGCAGTTGGGCGTTGAATGCCCAAAACATGCAGCGTTTGGACGTTCGATATCTTTTTCAAAAATCCAATTTTATCTTTTTCAAATATCTTTCATATCTTTTCAATTTTAAATTATATCTTTTCTTATCATACTTATTTCTTTTTAAATCATATCTTCTATCTTATCTTTCTCCCTATTTTCGAAAACCCACCCTCCTCCCTTTTAAAAACACATTCGGCCTCCCTCCTCTCATCCACCATTCAACACTCGCTCTCCTTCTATCCCTCTCCTTTCTTTTCTTTTGCTTGAGGACAAGCAAACCTCTAAGTTTGGTGTGTTTATCCGTGATCACTAAACCATACCCACTAAGATCATGGCTCCAAAAGGAAAACAATCCACTCCAAGAGGCAAGAAAGAGAGTATTCCAAAACCACTTTGGAATCAAGGGAGGTTCTTAACCAAAGAACATTCAGACCATTACTACAAAATAATGGGTCTAAGATCAGTGATCCCGGAAGTCAAGTTCGATCTGAAAGAAGATGAATATCCGGAGATCCAAGAGCAGATTCGAAACAGGAACTGGGAAGTCCTAGCTAATCCTGAAACGAAAGTGGAAAGGAATATGGTTCAGGAATTCTACGCTAATCTGTGGCAAACAGACAGGCAGAGAATATCTGGAACTGCCCTCTATGACTATAGGACTGTGGTCAGAGGAAAGATTGTTCACATCTACCCTGACAAAATCAGGGAGATCTTTAAGCTACCTCAGCTGAAAGATGACCCAGACTCCTTCAATAGGAGAATGATGTGAACAAACAAGGGCCTGGATAAGATTCTAGAGGATATATGCATCCCTGGAGCCAGGTGGACCACCAGCACGAAGGGTGTCCCAAATCAACTCAAGAGAGAAGATCTCAAACCAGTCGCCAGAGGATGGCTGGACTTCATTGGGTGTTCTATATTGCCCACCAGCAACCGTTCTGAAGTCAATGTTAAAAGAGCAGTGATGATCCATTGCATTATGTTGGGAAAAGAAGTGGAAGTTCATCAACTGATCCCATATGAATTCTACATACTTGCAAACAAGAACTCCAAGGATACCAAGTTGGCTTATCCAAGCCTAATCTCTATGCTCTGCAAAGATGCTGGAGTAAAGATAGGAATAACAGAGTATATCTCAGTGGAGCAGCCAATCACTAAAATCACAATGGAAAAAACAACAAGTGCAGGATGATCCCATCAAGAGGAGGGCGCAAGAATTCCTACCAGAACTCCCTCAATTTGAATACTGAGAACATCTTGAAGCATCTGTTACTAAATTGCAAGAAGCCATGGACCAAATAAAGGAAGAACAGTAAAATCAAAACAGCATGCTCTGCAAACTGCTCAGAGAACAAGAAGTGCAAGGGCGTGAATTAAAGGAATTAAAGCGTCAGAAACTATCTCTTGAAGGGCCAAGCACTCCACAGACTAAAGAGGCATCCACTTCCCAACTTCAAGGTTGTTGAGTTCTGATCTTAACCTTAACCATGTGATAACTTTTTATTATTATTATTATTTGAGTTTTACCTTAGGAGTCATATAGTAGTAATTAGTATCTATATTTTTGATTTTATCTCCAATTAAGCTATAATTTATTTTTCTCATCATCATTAAACATGAATAAAATAGAAGATTTTCTTTAGAGTAAGGAGTCAATAATTTTCGAGTTTTTAACAAGAAAAATTCTAATTATTTATATGTGGTGGCAATACTTTTGTCTTCTGAATGAATGCTTGAACAGTGCATATGTCTTTTGAATTTGATGTTTAAGAATGTTAAATATGTTGGCTCTTGAAAGAATGATGAACATGAGACATGTTATTGGTAATCTGAAAAATCATAAAAATGATTCTTGAAGCAAGAAAAAGCAGTGAATACAAAAGCTTGCAGAAAAAAATAGAGAAAGAAAAAGAAAAAAAAAAGCAAGTAGAAAAAGCCAAAGCCCTTAAAACTAAAAGACAAGGGTAATAAAAAGGATCCAAGGCTTTGAGCATCAGTGGATAGGAGGGCTTAAAGGAATAAAATCTTGGCCTAAGCAGCTAAACCAAGCTGTCCCTAGCCATGTGCTTGTGGCGTGAAGGTGTCAAGTGAAAACTTGAGACTGAGTGGTTAAAGTCAAGGTCCAAAGTAAAAAGAAGAGTGTGCTTAAGAACCCTGGACACCTCTAATTGGGGACTTTAGCAAAGCTAAGTCACAATCTGAAAAGGTTCACCCAATTATGTGTCTGTGGCATTTATGTATCCGGTGGTAATACTGGAAAACAAAGTGCTTAGGGCCATGGCTAAGACTCATAAAGTAGCTGTGTTCAAGAATCAACATACTGAACTAGGAGAATCAATAGCACTATCTGAATTCTGAGTTCCTATAGATGCCAATCATTCTGAGCTTCAATGGATAAAGTGAGATGCCAAAACTGTTCAGAAGCAAAAAGCTACTAGTCCCGCTCATCTAATTAGAATCTGAGCTTCACTCAAAAATTCTGAGATATTATTGCTTCTTAAATTATTTGTATTCTATTTTATTTATCTAGTTACTTGAGGACAAGCAACAGTTTAAGTTTGGTGTTGTGATGAGCGGATATTTTATACGCTTTTTGGTGTTAATTTCATATAGTTTTTAGTATGTTTTAGTTAGTTTTTAGTTTATTTTCATTAGTTTCTAGGAAAAATTCATATTTCTGGACTTTACTATGATTTTGTGTGTTTTTCCATAATTTCAGGTATTTTCTGGCTGAAATTGAGGGAGCTGAGCAAAAATCTGATTCAGGCTGAAAAAGGACTGCTGATGCTGATGGATCCTGACCTCTCTGCAATCGGAATGGAATTTCTGGAGCTAAAGAAATCCAATTAATGCGCTTCCAATTGCGTTGCAAAGTAGACATCCAGGGCTTTCCAGCAATATATAATAGTCCATACTTTGCTCAAGGATAGATGATGTAAACTGGCGTTCAATGCCAGTTCCATGTTGCAATCTGGCGTCCAGCGCCAAAAACACGTTACAAGTTGGAGTTCAACGCCAGAAACAGGTTACAGCCTGGCGTTGAATGCCCAAAACAGCCCAGGCACGTGAGAAGCTTTAGTCTCAGCCCCAGCACACACCAAGTAGGCCCCAGAAGTTGATTTCTGCACTATCTATCATAGTTTACTCATTTTCTGTAAACCTAGGTTACTAGTTTAGTATTTAAACAACTTTTAGAGATTTATTTTGTATCTCATGACATTTTAGATCTGAAATTTGTACCTTTTGGCAGCATGAGTCTCTAAACCCCATTGTTTTGGGTGAGGAGCTCTGCAGCGTCTCAATGAATTAATGTAAGTACTTATGTTTTCCATTCAAACATGCGTGTTCCTCTCTAAGATACTCATTCGCGCTTAACTATGGAGAGGGTGATGATTCGTGACACTCATCACCTTCCTCAATCCATGAACATGTGTCTGACAACCACCTCCGTTCTACATTAGAATGAATGATTATCTCTTAGATTTCTTAATCAGAATATTTGTGGTATAAGCTAGATCGATGGCGGCATTCATGAGAATCCGGAAAGTCTAAACCTTGTCTGTGGTATTCCGAGTAGGATTCTGGGATTGGATGAATGTGACAGGCTTCAAACTCGTGAGTGCTGGGCGTAGTGACAGACGCAAAAGGATAGTCAATCTTATTCCAGCATGATCGAGAACTTCCAGATGATTAGTCGTGCTGTGACAGAGCATTTGGACCATTTTCACTGAGAAGATGGGAAGTAGCCATTGACAACGGTGACACCTTACATAGAGCTTGCCATGGAAGGAACTTTGCACTTTTTCATGCATGAGGGAAGAGGAATACAAGAGAAAAGCTGAAATTCAGAAGACAAAGCATCTCCAAAACTCCAACATATTCTCCATTACTGTATAATAAGTATTTATTTCATGCTCTTTTCCTTGCAAGCAAATTTGATAAGTGAATTGTTTTATTGTTTTCCTGACTAGGAGTTACATGGTAACCATAGATTGCTTCAAGCCAACAATCTCCGTAGGATCGACCCTTACTCACGTAAGGTATTACTTGGACGACCCAGTGCACTTGTTGGTTAGTTGTGCGAATTTGTGAAGAATTGTGATTTCTAATTTCGTGCACCACACAACTTCATAGAAGTGGTCTTGATGGACCTTTGAGATGAATCTCTCCATCTCCCATGGCTCAGAGGTGGAAGAAATTGCCTTCCCTTTCCTCTTTCTTGAGAAACAAAAAACAAAAAGCTATGCTTTTACCACACCAAACTTAAAATGTTTGCTTGTCTCTGAGCAAAAGAAGAAAGAAAGAAGTAGAAGAAGAAGAGAAAAGGAGGAGAGGGAGAGAGAGTAGGTTTCGGCCAAGGGGTGAAGATGGGGTTGTGTTGTGTGAAATAGAAGAAAGAATGAGGGGTTTATATAGAAGTGAGGGGGGTTAATTTTCGGCCATTAGGGTTGGGTTGGGGGAAAATA
>NC_029788.2:76990312-76992342 GCF_000816755.2 Arachis ipaensis | reverse complement strand
GGGGTTTTTGGGGAAGAGAAGATGAATGTAAGTGGTGAGGGGGTGATGGGAAAGAGTGATTGAAGTGATTGGTGAAGGCCATTTGGGGAAGAGAGTTGTGAAAATGTGTGAAGAGGAGAGAATAGGGTTAGGTGGGATCCTGTGGGGTCCACAGATCCTGGAGAGATCTTGTGGGGTCCACAGATCAAGTGGGGTCAAGGACTTAACATCCCTGCCTCAATTAGGCGTGTAAAACGCCCTATATATGCAATCCTGGCGTTTAACGCCAGACTGCAGCATGTTTTTGGCGTTAAACGCCACTTCCTTGCTTGTTTTGGGCGTTCAACGCCAGTCTATAGCATGTTTCTGGCGTTGAACGCCAGTATGGTGCATGTTTTTGGCGTTAAACGCCAGTCTGATGCTTGTTTCTGGCGTTTAACGCCAACTTTCCTCTGGGTGCAATCCTGGCATTTAAACGCCATACTGCTACTTATTTCTGGCATTTAACGCCAGTTTCATGCTCTGTTCTGGCGTTAAACGCCAACCAGATGCTTCTTACTGGCGTTTAAACGCCAGTAAGCTCTTCCTCCAGGGTGTGCTATTTTCAATGCTATTTTTCATTCTATTTTTGATTTTTCAGTAATTTTTGTGACTCCACATGATCATCAACCTAAAGAAAACATAAAATAACAATAGAAAATAAATAAATATAATTAGATAACATTGGGTTGCCTCCCAACAAGCGCTTCTTTAATGTCAATAGCTTGACAGTGAGCTCTCATGGAGCCTCACAGATGTTCAGAGCATTGTTGAGATTTCCCAACACCAAACTTAGAGTTTGGATATGGGAGTTCAACACCAAACTTAGAGTTTGGTTGTGGCCTCCCAACACCAAACTTAGAGTTTGACTGTGGGGGCTTTGGTTGACTCTGTAGTAAGAGAAGCTTTTCATGCTTCCTCTCCATGGCTACAGAAGGAGAACCTTGAGTTTTGAACACAAGGTGGTCCTCATTTAGTTGAAAGACCAACTCTCCTCTGTCCACATCAATCACAACTCTTGTTGTGGCTAGGAAGGGTCTTCCAAGGATGATGGATTCATCCTCATCCTTCCCAGTGTCTATGATTATGAAATCAGCAGAGATGTAAAGGCCTTTAACCTTTACTAACACGTCCTCCACTTGTCCATAAGCCATTTTCATGGATTTGTCTGCCATCTCTAATGAGAAATTGGCAGCCTGTATCTCAAGGATTCCCAGTTTCTCCATCACAGAGAGTGGCATGAGGTTTATCCCTGACTCAAGGTCACATAGAGCCTTCTCAAAGGTCATGGTGCCTATGGTACAAGGTATTAAGAACTTTCCAGGATCCTGTTTCTTCTGAGACAATCTCAGTTGATCCAGATCACTTAGTTCATTGATGAGCAAGGGAGGTTCTTCTTCCCAAGTCTCATTACCAAATAATTTGGCATTCAGCTTCATGATCGCATCAAGGTACTTGGCAACTTGCTCTTCAGTGACATCTTCATTCTCTTCAGAAGAATAATACTCATCAGAGCTCATGAATGGCATAAGGAGGTTCATTGGAATCTCTATGGTCTCTAAAGGAGCCTCAGATTCCTTTGGTTCCTCAGAGGGAAACTCCTTATTGATCACTGGGATTCACGTCCTCCTCCTCCCTTGTAGGTTCGGCCATGATGGTCAAATCAATGGCCTTGCACTCTCTCTTTGGATTTTCTTCTGTATTGCTTGGAAGGGTACTAGGAGGAGTTTTAGTGACCCTTTTACTCAGCTGGCCCACTTGTGCCTCCAGATTTCTAATGGAGGACCTTGTTTCATTCATGAAACTTAAAGTGGCCTTAGATAGATCAGAGACTATATTTGCTAAGTTAGATGGATTCTGCTCAGAGTTCTCTGTCTGTTGCTGAGTGGATGATGGAAAAGGCTTGCTATTGCTAAACCTGTTTCTTCCACCATTATTAAAGCCTTGTTGAGGCTTTTGTTGATCCTTCCATGAGAAATTTGGATGATTTCTCCATGAGGGATTATAGGTGT
>NC_029788.2:76968855-76990047 GCF_000816755.2 Arachis ipaensis | reverse complement strand
TGAAAAGGATCTTCGGATGGAAGTCCATGAAACTTGCAGTTCTGTTGCATCAGAGAAACTAATTGAGGTTTAAGCTCAAAGTTGTTTGCTCCAATGGCAGGAATTGAGATGCTTCTTCCATGTAAATTGGAATTAGGTGCAGTAAAGTCACCAAGCATCTTCCTTGTATTATTATTATTTTCGGCCATGTCTCCTTCTTTTTCAAAATTTTCAGTCAGATTTTCTCCAGAGAGTTGTGCTTTAGCTTCCCTTAACTTCCTCTTCAGAGTCATTTCAGGTTCAGGATCAGCTTCAACAAGAATGTTCTTATCATTGTTCCTGCTCATATGAAAAAGAAGAGAACACAAAAGAAAATATAGAATCCTCTATGTCACAGTATAGAGATTCCTTATGCAAGTATAAGAAGAGAAGAATGTAAGAAGGAGAAGAGGAAAAATTCTGATGGTATTTTTTGTGGAAAAACGAATTTTCCAAAACACCCAAATCTCACCGGCAAGTATACCGGGTCGCATCAAGTAGTAAAACTCACGTGAGTGAGGTCGATCCCACAGGGATTGATAGATCAAGCAACTTTAGTGGGTGATTAGTTTAGTCAAGCTAACATTAAAGTGAATTGTGTGAAATTGTAGCCAACAGAAAGTAAATAGCAATGAATTTAAAGTTGCAGAATGTAAATTGGCAAGAAACTTAAAGAGCAAGAAATGTAAATTGCAAGAATCTTAAATGACAAGAAATGTAAATTGCATGAAATATAAAGGGGAGTGGGTGCTGGAAATGTAAAATTCAACAAGAAAGTGTAAATAGAAATCAAACAGAGAAGTAAAAGATGCAGCAGATTCAAACAGATTTGGAAAATCACTTGAAAAATCAAAACAGAAAGCAGCTTGGCTCAATTGCAAAATCTAAATGAGAGGTTGAAGATCTCAGGAGCTCAATGAGACTAGAAAACAAGTCTAGATCTCAATCCCTTCCTTGATCCAACAACAAACAGATTGAAGAAGAAATAGAGATGAAAGCAGTAAAGAGAGCTTTGATTCAAATCACAATTCACTGAAATTATGCAGACAAGCAAATAGAGAGAATTCTCAAGGTGAGATTGAAACAGAATTTCTTCAATTCTCAACCCAAGATTCAAAACAAAAAGGAAAAACTAAAAGAGAGAGCTCTCTAATCCTAGTGCTCCCTAGTGGAGCCAGCCTCTATACTCTCTAATGGAGCTCACCTCTTTTTGAAATGAAATTAATGCCTTTATATAGGCTTTTACAAAATGAAAATGAAAAAATGAAAATAATATTTACAAAATGAAATTCCTAATCTAGCTTCTCTGTGTGCCTTTGAGTCATGTGGGCTTTGCTTACTTTGGAGTGGAATTGGGTTGAAGATGGATCCGGATGGCATTAGTCTTGAGAAGAAATCCGCTTGCAATTTGGACTTTGGAACATTCACGTTTGAGTCAACGTTTGAGGCAAACGTTGACTCAAACGTCTTCGTGAAGGCATTATGCAGAATGGCCATTTTGCTGTCACTCACGTCTGGGTTCACGTTTGAGGTCAAACGTGAGCTCAAACGTGATTTCCTCCAAGGCATTCTTTGGCCAACGTTTGACCTCACGTTTGAGGCAAACGTTGGCGCAAACGTGGGCTCCCCTCCAGGGCATCCATCTAGCAACATTTGGTCCTTAAAGATGCCTTTCACTCATGCCTCAATTTCGTGCAAAATACGGATTTCCATATATCGTTGGAAAGCTCTAAATGTCAGCTTTCTAACCCTACTAGAATCATCTTAATTGGACATCTACAACTCAAGTTATGCTCCTTTGAAGGGGACAAGGTCGCTGGTGTTGCTGTCACTCACGTTTGACCCCACGTTTGAGGTCAAACGTGAACGCAAATGTTGGGAACATTGCCCGTTTTGGAGGCTCAAACGTGCTGTCCACCCCATGCTATTATATATTGTTGGAAAGCCTTGAATGTCTACTTTCCAATGCCGTTAGAAGAGCATCATTTGGAGCTCGACAACTCGAGTTATACTCCCAAATCAAAAGATCAAAGAAATATACCATTTAAGCACCAAAGAATGCAATATTTAAGCACTAATCATTAATTTCTTGTATGAAAAAGCATAGAAAAACATGACATGATGACATGTCATCAAATTCGAACACAGAGAGGGGGATGGGGTTCGAATTTTTGGGTGGAGGAGAAGTGTTAGTAGATGAATAAATAGATAGAAGGAGGTGAGGAAGAGAATAATTCGAAAATTAAACAAAATAAAATGAAAATATTTTAAAATTAAAATTTGAAAATTAAAATTGGAATCAAATTAAATTGAAATTAAAACAATTAGTTAATTAAAAAGGAAATTTGAAAAAGAGGGAAGGGATTTTCGAAAATTAAAGAGAGAATTAGTTAGATAGTTTTGAAAAAGATATGATTGAAACAAAAAGATAAGATTGATTGAAAAAGATTTGAAAATTATTTTTGAAAAAGATGAGAAGTTAGAAATGATTTTGAAATCACATGTTAAAAAGATATGATTGAAAGAGATTTGTTTGAAAAAGATATGATTGAAAAGATATGATTGACAATTTAATTTGAAAAAGATTTGAAAAGGAAATTCAAAAGGATTTGATTTTTGAAATCAAAGTTGATTACTTGACTAACAAGAAATTAAAAAGATAAGATTTTAAATTTTAAAGATTGAACCTTTCTTACTAGGCAAGTAACAAACTTAAAAACTTTTTGAATCAATCACATTAATGGTTAGTATTAATTTCGAAAATATGAAATAAAAATAAGAAAAAGATTTTGAAAATAATTTTTGAAATTTTCGAAAATCATAAAAGAAAAGATGAAAAAGATTTGATATTTGAAAAAGATTTTGAAAAGATAAGGTTTTTAAATTGAAAATTTGATTTGACTCATAAGAAACAACTAAATTTTAAAAATTTTAAAAAAGTCAACTCAAATTTTTGAAATTTTATGAGAGAAAAAGGGAAAGATATTTTTTTTATTTTTGAATTTTTAATGATGAAAGAGAAAAACACAAAATTGACACAAAACATAGAAATTATGAATCAAAACGACTAATGCATGCAAGAACACTATGAGTGTCAAGATGAACACCAAGAACACTTTGAATGTCAAGATGAACACCAAGAACTTATTTTTGAAAAAGTTTCAAGAAAAGAAAACATGCAAGACACCAAACTTAAAAATTTTTATTCTTTAGACATTAACAAATTGAAAATGCATATGAAAAATAAGAAAAGACACAAAACAAGAAAATATGAAGATCAAACAAGAAGACTGGCCAAGAACAACTTGAAGATCATGAAGAATGCAATGCATGAAATTTTCGAAAAATGCAAGAAAGAGATAAACATGCAATTGACACCAAACTTAAAAATTGACACTAGACTCAAACAAGAAACATAAAATTTTTGGTTTTTATGATTTTATAAGATTTTTTGGTTTTTTTCGAAAATTATTTTGGGAAGAACAAAAAAGAAATTTTTTTTTGAAAATAAGAAATAAAAAGCTTAAAATTAAAATAAAATTACCAAATTTGAGCAACAAGATGAACCGTCAGTTGTCCAAACGCGAACAATCCCCGGCAACGGCGCCAAAAACTTGGTGCACAAAATTGCGATCATCAACAATGGCGCCAACAACTTGGTGCTCTTAAACGTGAATCTCACTTTGTCACAACTTCGCACAACTAACCAGCAAGTGCACTGGGTCGTCCAAGTAATAAACCTTATGTGAGTAAAGGTCGATCCCACGGAGATTGTCGGCCTGAAGCAAGCTATGGTCACCTTGTAAATCTCAGTCAGGCGGATTCAAATGGTTATGGTGAATTGATAATAAATATAAATAAAATATAAAATAAGATAGAGATACTCATGTAATTCATTGGTGAGAGTTTCAGATAAGCATGTAATGATTCTTTTGTTCCTCTGAACCTCTGCTTTCCTGCTGTCTTCATCCAACCATTCCTACTCCTTTCAATGGCAAGCTTTATGTAGGGCATCACCGTTGTCAATGGCTACATCCCATCCTCTCTGTGAAAATGGTCCAATGCGCTGTCACTGCATGGCTAATCATCTGTCGGTTCTCGATCATACTGGAATAGGATTTACTATCCTTTTGCGTCTGTCACTACGCCCAGCACTCGCGAGTTTGAAGCTCATCACAGCCATCCCTTCCCAGATCCTACTTGGAATACCACAGACAAGGTTTAGACTTTTTGGATCTCAAAAATGGCCATCCATGGGTTCTAACTTATACCACGAAGATTCTAATATCTCAGACTCGGTCCTCTGTATTGGATATCTAAGAGATACTCATTCTAGCTTGTTTGCATGTAGAACGGAAGTGTTTGTCAGGAACGCGTTCGTAAGTGAGAATGATGATGAGCATCACATAATCATCACATTCATCATGTTCTTGGGTGCGAATGGATATCTTAGAAGCGGAATAAGCTTGAATTGAATAGAAAAATAGTGGTACTTTGTATTAAATCATGAGGAACAGCGGAGCTCCACACCTTAATCTATGGTGTGTAGAAACTCTACCATTGAAAATATATAAGTGATAAGGTCCAGTCATGGCCGAAAGGCCAGCCCCCATAACGTGATCAAAGGATCAAAAGATAATCCAAAAATGTAAACTCAATAGTAAAAAGTCCTATTTATACTAAACTAGTTACTAGGGTTTACAGAGATAAGTAAATGATGCAGAAATCCACTTCCGGGGCCCACTTGGGGTGTGCTTAGGCTGAGCATTGAGCTTTACACGTGTAGAGGTCTTTCTTGGAGTTGAACGCCAGTTTGTAACCTGTTTCTGGCGTTTAACTCCACTTTGCAACCTGTTTCTGGCGTTTAACTCCAGAATGCAGCATGGAACTGGTGTTTAACGCCAGTTTGCATCATCTAAACTCGGGCAAAGTATGAACTATTATATATTTCTAGAAAGCCCTGGATGTCTAATTTCCAACGCAATTGAGCGCGCACCATTTGGAGTTCTGTAGCTCCAGAAAATCCACTTTGAGTGCAGGGAGGTCAGAATCCAATAGCATCTGCAGTCCTTCTTCAACCTCTGAATCTGATTTTTGCTCAAGTCCCTCAATTTCAGCTAGAAATTACCTGAAATCACAAAAAAACACACAAACTCATAGTAAAGTCCAGAAATGTGAATTTTAATTAAAAACTAATAAAAATATACTAAAAACTAACTAAATTATACTGAAAACTATGTAAAAACAATGCCAAAAAGCGTATAAATTATCCGCTCATCAAGGGACCTGAGCAAAAATCTGATTCAGAGGCTGAAAAAGGACTGCTGATGTTGTTGGATTCTGATCCTCCTACACTCGAAGTGGATTTTCTGGAGCTACAGAAGCCCAATTGGCGCACTCTCAATTGTGTTGGAAAGTAGACATCTTGGGCTTTCCAGAAATATATAATAGTCCATACTTTGCCAGAGATTTGATGGCCCAAACTGGCGTTCAAACGCCCACCATTGACCCTTTTCTGGAGTAAAACGCTGGAACTGGCACCCAAGCTGGCGTTTAACTCTAAGAATGGCCTATGCACGTAAAAGCTTCAATGCTCAGCCCAAGCACACACCAAGTGGGCCCCAGAAGTAGATTTCCGCACTATCTGCACTTAGTTACTCATTTTCTGTAATCCCTAGAAACTAGTTTAGTATAAATAGCACTTTCACTATTGTATTCATAGTTTTGGAAAGGAGCTTATGCCATTATTCACGATTGGAGGCTGGCCACACGGCCACGCCTAGACCTTCTTCTCTTATGTATTTTCTACGGTGGAGTTTCTACACCTCATAGATTAAGGTGTGGAGCTCTGCTGTTCTTCATGAATTAATGCAAGTACTATTGTTTCTCTTTCAATTCATGCTTACTTCTTCTCCAAGATATACTCTCGTACTTAATTCAGTTAAGTCAGAATGAAGGGGTGACCCGTGACAATCACCCACAATCTTCGTTACTCGCTTAGCCAAGATCCGCGTGCCTGACAACCACAAAACAATCTACATGATGTTCAACGTAGTCATTGGACGACAGCCGGAGTATATTCTCTTGGATATCTAATACACGGACCGAGTCTGTGAGATTACTATCTTCGTGGTATAGGCTAGAACCAATTGGCAGCCATTCCTGAGATCCAGAAAGTCTAAACCTTGTCTATGGTATTCCGAGTAGGATCTGGAAAGGGATGACTGTGACGAGCTTCAAACTTGCGAATGTTGGGCGTAGTGACAGTGTGCAAAAGGACAAGGGTCCTATTCCGACGCTAGCAGGAACTGACAGATGATTAGTCGTGCGATAGCTGTACTTGGTATTTTTCATCCAAGACAAGAAATCCGACAGTTGATTAGCCGTGCAGAGATCGTACCTGGTATTTTTCATCCGAGAGGATCTTACAGCTTGCCATGGAAGGGAGTGCGCATGGTTAGAAGAAGACAATAGGAAAGCAGAGGTTCAGAAGCAACAAAGCATCTCCAAACGCTTATCTGAAATTCCCACCAATGAATCACATAAGTACCTTTATTTTATTTTATGTTTTATTTATCTTTTAATTATCAATACTCATAACCATTTGAATCTGCCTGACTGAGATTTCCAAGATGATCATAGCTTGCTTCAAGCCGACAATCTCCGTGGGATCGACCCTTACTCACGTAAGGTTTATTACTTGGACGACCCAGTGCACTTGCTGGTTAGTTGTGCGGAGTTGTGAAAAGTGTGGATCACAATTTCGTGCACTAAATTTTTGGTGCCGTTGCCGGGGATTGTTCGAGTTTGGACAACTGACGGTTCATCTTGTTGCTTAGATTAGGTAATTTTATTTTATGTTTAAACTTTTTATTTTTATTTTCAAAAAAAATGTTCTTTAGAGTTTTTAAGAATGAATTCTAGAGTTTCTTGAGATATGTTGAAGCCTGGCTGGCTGTGAAGCCATGTCTAATCTTTTGGACCGAGCTTTCCACTTTCCATTGTAGAAAGGACATGTTTGTATTTGTTATGCTGAAGCTTGGCTGGCCATTTGGCCATGTCTAATTCTGTTGGACCGAAGCTTTAGACTAACATTGCACAAATCCTGGAATTCTTATTAAAAATTTTGAATTTCTTTATTTTCTTTTACCAAACTGATTTCGAAAAAATATACAAAAAAAATTAATAAAACCATAAAAAACAAAAAAAAAATTTATGTTTCTTGTTTGAGTCTTGTGTCAAATTTTAAGTTTGGTGTCAATTGCATGTTTCTCTTTTAGGTTTGAGCATTGTATTCTTTCTTGATCTTCAAGTTGTTCTTGATGATTTTCCTTGTTTAATCTTGTGATTTTCTTATTTTCTGTCTTTTTTTTTGTGCATTTTCGAATTCATAATGTCTAAACATTAAAAATTTCTAAGTTTGGTGTCTTGCATGTGTTTCTTTTCTTAAAAATTTTCAAAAATATGTTCTTGATAGTCATCATGATCTTCAAAGTGTTCTTGGTGTTCATCTTGACATTCAAAGTGTTCTTGCATGCATTCTTTGTTTTGATCTTAAATTTTTATGTCTTGAGTCATTTGGTTGTTTTTCTCTTTCCTCATTAAATTTCAAAAATAAAAAAATATCGTTTCCTTTATTTGCTCATAATTTTCAAAAAATTTGGGTTGATTTAGTCAAAAGCTTTAAATTTTAGTTGTTTCTTGTTAGTCAAGTCAAATCTTCAAATTAAAAATCCTATCTTTTCAAATCTTTTTCAAAAATCAAATCTTTTTCATTTTTCTTTCATGTTTTCGAAAATTCTTCAAAATAAATTTTCAAAATCTTTTTCTTAATTCTATTTTATAATTTTCAAAATTAATGCTGACAATTAATGTTTTGATTCAAAAATTTCAAGTTTGTTACTTTTCTGTTAAGAGAGGTTTAATCTTTAAATTCTAGAATCATATCTTTTAGTTTCTTGTTAGTCAAGTCATCAACTTTAATTTTCAAAATCAAATCTTTTTAAATTTCTTCTTCAAATCTTTTTCAAAATAAATTTCAATCATATCTTTTTCAAAACTTAATTTCAAAATCTTTTTCTAACTTCTTATCTTTTCAAAATTTATTTTCAAATCTTTTTCAATTAACCACTTGACTTGTTTGTTTTAATTTTTAAAAAAAGTTTACTATTTCTTATCTTTTTCAAACCCACCTAACTACTTTTCTCCCTCTAATTTTTGAAAACCACTAACCATTTTTTCAAAATTCTTTTTTTATTTATTAATTGTTTTAAATTCTAATTTTATTTTATTTCTTTTAATAAATTCGAATTCTAACTAACAATTAAAATAAAAATAAAAATATTTTTCTTTTCTTTTAAATTAATATTCGAATACTCTCTCTCTCTCATCTCTTTCTATTTATTTATTTAATTACTAACACTTCTCTTCTTCTTAAAATTCGAACCCTCTCACTCTCTCTGTGTTTGAATTCTCTTTATTCTCTCTTTACCTCATTCTTCTATTCTTCTCTTCTTCTACTCATATAAAGGAATCTCTATACTGTGACATAGAGGATTCCTCTTCTTTTCTGTTCTCTTCTTTTTCATTTGAGCAGGAACAAGGATAAGAACATTCTTCTTGAAGCTGATCCTGAACCTGAAAGGACTCTGAAGAGGAAGCTAAGAGAAGCTAAAGCACAACACTCTGGAGAAGACCTTACAGAAATTTTCGAAAAAGAAAAAGACATGGCAGGCAAAAATAACAACAATGGTGGAGATGCAAGGAAGATGCTTGGTGACTTTACTGCACCAACTTCTAACTTCTATGGAAGAAGCATCTCAATTCCTGCAATTGGAGCAAACAACTTTGAGCTTAAGCCTCAATTAGTTTCTCT
Source organism: Arachis ipaensis (assembly GCF_000816755.2). Taxonomy (NCBI): domain Eukaryota; kingdom Viridiplantae; phylum Streptophyta; class Magnoliopsida; order Fabales; family Fabaceae; genus Arachis; species Arachis ipaensis. Next base: position 76,981,154 of record NC_029788.2, on the reverse strand, counting down.
CAATTGTAAGTTTCATGGACTTCCATTGGAAGATCCTCATCAGTTTTTAGCTGAATTCTTGCAAATCTGTGACACTGTTAAGACCAATGGGGTTAATCCCGAGGTCTACAGACTTATGCTTTTCCCCTTTGTTGTAAGAGACAGAGCTAGGATATGGTTGGACTCACAACCTAAAGAAAGCCTGAACTCTTGGGAAAAGTTGGTCAATGCTTTCTTGGCCAAATTCTTTCCACCTCAGAAGTTGAGCAAGCTTAGAGTGGAAGTCAAACCTTTAGATAGAAGGAAGGTGAATCCCTTTATGAAGGTTGGGAAAGATACAAGCAATTGATCAGAAGGTGTCTTTCTGACATGCTTTCAGAATGGAGCATCTTATGTATATTCTATGATGGTCTGTCTGAATTGTCCAAGATGTCATTGGACCACTCTGATAGTGGATCTCTTCATCTGAAGAAAACACCTGCAGAAGCCCAGGAACTTATTGAAATGGTTGCAAATAACCAGTTCATGTACACTTCTGAAAGAAATCCTGTGAATAATGGGATGACTCAAAAGAAAGGAGTTCTTGAGATTGATACTCTGAATGCCATATTGGCTCAAAACAAAATATTGACTCTACAATTCAATATGATTTCTCAGAGTCTGACTGGAATGCAAGCTGCATCCGACAGTACTAAAGAAGCTTCCTCTGAAGAAGAAGCTTATGACCCTGAGAATCCTACAATGGAAGAGGTATTACATGGGAGAATCCTATGGAAACACCTATAATCCTTCATGGAGAAATCATCCTAATTTCTCATGGAAGGATCAGCAGAAGCCTAATCAAGGCTTCAATAATAATAATGGTGGAATAAATAGGTTTGGCAATAGCAAGCCTTTTCCATCATCTTCTAAGCAACAGACAGAGAATTCTAAGCAGAGCCTCTCTGACTTAACAACCATAGTCTCTGATCTATCTAAGACCATTCTCAGTTTCATGACTGAAACAAGGTCCTCCATCAGAAATTTAGAGGCACAAGTAGGTCAACTGAGTAAAAGAGTGACTGAAACTTCTCCTAGTACTCTCCCAAGCAATACAGAAGAGAATCCAAAAAGAGAGTGCAAGGCCATCAATATACCCAACAAGACCGAACCTGGAGAGAGTCAAAAGGCAGTGATTTCCAATGAGGAAGACCTCAATGGATGTCCACTATCCAATAAGGAGCTCCCCATTGAGGAACCAAAAGAATCTGAGGCTCATATTGAGACCATAGAGATTCCACTGAACTTACTGTTGCCATTCATGAGCTCTAATGAGTATTCTTCCTCTGAAGAGGATGAAGATATTATTGAGGAACAAGTTGCTCAGTATCTAAGAGCAATCATGAAGCTGAATGCCAAGTTATTTGGTAATGAAACTTGGGAGGATGAACCTTCATTGCTCATCAATGAACTGAATACCTTGGTTCAACAGAAATTATCTCAGAAGAAACCGGATCCTGGAAAGTTCTTAATACCCTGTACCATAGGCACCATGACCTTTAAGAAGGCTCTGTGTGACCTGGGGTCAGGAATAAACCTCATGCCACTCTCTGTAATGGAGAAACTGGGGATCTTTGAGGTACAAGCTGCAAGAATCTTACTAGAGATGGCAAACAAATCAATGAAACAGGCTTATGGACTTGTAGAGGATGTTTTAGTGAAGGTTGAAGGCCTGTACATCCTTGCTAATTTTATAATCCTAGACACTGGGAAGAATGAGGATGAATCCATTATCCTTAGAAGACCCTTCCTAGCCACAGCAAGAGCTGTGATTGATGTGGACAGAGGAAAGTTAGCCCTTCAATTGAATAAGGACTACCTTGTGTTTAAGGCTCAAGGATCTTCTTCTGTAACCATGGAGAGAAAGCATGAAAAGCTTCTCTCAATACAGAGTCAAACAGAGCTCCCACATTTAACTTCTAAGTTTGGTGTTAGGAGGCCACCATCAAGCTCTGAGTCTCTGTGAAGCTCTCTAAGAGCTCATTGTCAAGCTATTGACATTAAAGAAGCGCTTATTGGGAGGCAACCCAATATTATTTAATTATATTTATTTATAGTTGATTGTCATTTTATGTTTTCTTTAGGTTGATGATCATGTGAAGTCATAAAAATAGCTACAAAATTAAAGCAAAATCGAAAACAGCATAAAAAATAACACACCCTAGAGTACAGGCTTACTGGCGTTTAAATGCTAGTAAGGATAGCAGAATGGGCGTTTAACGTCCAGTCTAGCAGCATTCTGGGCGTTTAATGCCAGAAAAGGATGTCTGGTGTCTGGCTGGCGTTAAACGCTAGAAATAGCAGACAAACTGGCGTTTAACGCCAGAAAAGGGTGTTTGGCTGGCGTTAAACGCCAGAAAGGGGCAGCAGACTGGCGTTTAACGCCAAGCAGCAGAGCTAGCGTTAAACGCCAGAATTGGCACACAGAGGGCATTTACATGCCAAAATGGTGCAGGGACCAGAATTCCTTGACCCCTCCGGATCTGTGGACCCCACAGGATCCCCACCTACCCCCCCTCTTCTTCTCTCCTCTTCACCCCTTTCCATAACCCTCTTTCCCAAACACCATTCACCTATCAAATCCTACCCTCTTCTCCATATTCTCTTCACCACTCACATCCATCCATCATAAACCCCAACTACCTCACCATTCCAATTCAAACCATTTCCCTCCCAAACCCACCCCTTCATAACCGAATTCCCTCTCTCTCTCTCTTACCCTATAAATACCCCTCCTTACAACCTTCAATTTCACACCTCAAACACACTTAATCCCCCTTGGTCGAATTCACTACTCCCCTCCATCTCCTCCATTTCTTCTTCCTCTACTCCTTTCTTTCTTTTTTTGCTTGAGGACGAGCAAAACTTCTAAGTTTGGTGTGGGAAAAGCTCTGCTTTTTATTTTTCCATAACCATCAATGGCACCTAAGACCGGAGAAACCTCTAGAAAGAGGAAAGGGAAGGCAATTGCTTCCACCTCCGAGTCATATGAGATGGAGAGATTCATCTCAAAGGCCCATCAAGACCACTTCTATGAAGTTGTGGCCAAGAAAAAGGTGATCCCCGAAGTCCCCTTCATGCTCAAAAAGAGTGAATATCCGGAGATCCGACGTGAGATTTGAAGAAGAGGTTGGGAAGCTCTCACCAACCCAATCCAACAAGTCGGAATCTTAATGGTTCAAGAGTTCTATGCCAATGCATGGATCACTAAGAACCATGCTTAAAGTATGAACTCGAACCCAAAGAATTGGCTCACAATGGTTCGGGGGAATTACTTGGAAGACATCCTCATTGATGAGGACAAGCCCATTACTAAGAAGAGGATGGAGCAAACAAGAGAGCCCACTCATGGACCTCAATAAGTGCATGAGGAAATTCCTCATCAAGAAATCCCTGAGATGCCTCAGGGGATGCACTTTCCTCCACACAATTATTGGGAGCAAATCAACACCTCCTTAGGAGAATTGAGTTCCAACATGGGACAACTAAGGATGGAGCACCAAGAGCACTCCATTATCCTCAATGAAATCAGAGAGGACCAAAAGGCCATGAGGGAGGAGCAACAAAGGCAAAGAAGAGACATAGAGGATCTCAAGCACTCCATAAGATCTTCAAGAGGAAGAACTAGCCGCCATCACTAAGGTGGACCCGTTCTTTAATTTCCTTGTTCTTATTTTTCTGTTTTTCGAATTCTATGCTTTATGTTTTGTCTATGTTTGTGTCTTTATTACATGATCATTAGTGTCTAGTGTCTATGTCTTAAAACTATGAATGTCCTATGAATCCTTCACCTTTCTTAAATGAAAAATGTTTTTATTTGCAAAAGAACAAGAAGTACATGAATTTCGAACTCTATCTTGAAATTAGTTTAATTATTTTGATGTGGTGGCAATACTTTTTTGTTTTTTGAATGAATGCTTGAATAGTGCATATTTTTGAATTTGTTGTTTATGAATGTTAAAATTGTTGGCTCTTGAAATAATAATGAAAAAAGGAAAATGTTATTGATAATTTGAAAAATCATAAAATCGATTCTTGAAGCAAGAAAAAGCAGTGAAATATAAAAGCTTGTGAAAAAAATGGCGAATAAAAATAAAGAAAAAGAAAGAAAAAGAAAAAGCAAGAAGAAAAAGCCAATAACCCTTTAAACTAAAAGGCAAGGGTAAAAAGGATCCAAGGCTTTGAGCATTAATGGATAGGAGGGCCCAAAGGAATAAAATCCTGACCTAAGCGGCTAAATCAAGCTGTCCCTAACCATGTGCTTGTGGCATGAAGGTGTCAAGTGAAAAGCTTGAGACTGAGCGGTTAAAGTCATGGTCCAAAGCAAAAAGAGTATGCTTAAGAGCTCTGGGGACTCTAGCAAAGCTGAGTCACAATCTAAAAAGGTTCACCCAGTTATGTGTCTCTGGCATTTATCTATCCGGTGGTAATACTGAAAAACAAAATGCTTAGGGTCACGGCCAAGACTCATAAAGTAGTTGTGTTCAAGAATCAACATACTGAACTAAGAGAATCAATAACACTATCTGAATTCTGAGTTCCTATGGATGCCAATCATAATGAACTTCAAAGGATAAAGTGAGATGCCAAAACTGTTTAGAAGCAAAAATGCTACAAGTCCCGCTCATCTAATTGAAACTAAGTTCATTAATAAGTTTGGAATTTGTTGTATTTTATCTTCTTTTTATCCTATTTTGTTTTTAGTTGCTTGGGGACAAGCAACAATTTAAGTATGGTGTTGTGATGAGCGGATAATTTATACCCTTTTTGGCATTGTTTTTACATTGTTTTTAGTATGTTTTAGTTACTTTTTATTATATTTTCATTAGTTTTTATGCAAAAATCACATTTCTAGAATTTACTATGGGTTGTGTGTTTTTCTGTGATTTCAGGTATTTTCTGGCTGAAATTGAGGGACCTGAGCAAAAATCTGATTCAGAAGCTGAAAAAGGACTGCTGATGTTGTTGGATTCTGACCCTCCTGCACTCGAAGTAGATTTTCTGGAGTTACAGATACCCAATTGGCACACTCTCAATTGCATTGGAAAGTAGACATCTTGGACTTTCCAGCAATATATAATAGTCCATACTTTTCCCGAGATTTGATAGCCCGAACTGGCGTTCAAATGCCCACTATTGACCCTTTTCTAGAGTAAACGCCGGAACTGGCACCAGAACTGGAGTTAAACGCCCAAAATAGCACCTAAGTTGGCGTTTAACTCCAAGAATGCCCTATGCATGTGAAAGCTTCAATGTTCAGCCCAAGCACATACCAACTGGGCCCCGAAAGTGGATTTCTGCACTATCTGCACTTAGTTACTCATTTTCTGTAATCCCTAGTAACTAGTTTAGTATAAATAGCACTTTTACTATTGTATTCATAGTTTTGGAGAGGAGCTTATGCCATTATTCATGATTGGAGGCTGGCCACATGGCCATGCTTAGACCTTCTTCTCTTATGTATTTTATACGGTGGAGTTTCAACACCTCATAGATTAAGGTGTGGAGCTCTGCTGTTCTTCATGAATTAATGCAAGTACTATTGTTTCTCTTTCAATTCACGCTTACTTCTTCTCCAATATATACTCTCGTACTTAATTTAGTTAACTCAGAATGAAGGGGTGACCCGTGACAATCACCCACAATCTTTGTTACTCGCTTAGCCAAGATCTGCGTGCCTGACAACCACAAAGCGGTCTACATGATGTTCAACGTAGTCATTGGATGACAGCCGGAGTATATTCTCTTGGATATCTAATAAACGGACCGAGTCCGTGAGATTAGTATCTTCGTGGTATAGGCTAGAACCAATTGGCAGCTATTCCTAAGATCCAAAAAGTCTAAACCTTGTCTGTGGTATTCCGAGTAGGATCTGGGAAGGGATGACTGTGACGAGCTTCAAACTTGCGAATGTTGGGCGCAGTGACAGTGTGCAAAAGGAAAAGGGTCCTATTCCGACGCTAGCAGAAACCGACAGATGATTAGCCGTGCGGTAGCTGTACTTGGTATTTTTCATCCGAGACGAGAAATCCGACAGTTGATTAGTCGTGCAGAGATTGTACCTGGTATTTTTCTTCCTAGAGGATCTTACAGCTTGCCATGGAAGAGAGTGCGCATGGTTGGAAGAAGACAATAGGAAAGCAGAGGTTCAGAAGCAACAAAGCATCTCCAAACGCTTATTTGAAATTCCCACCAATGAATCACATAAGTACCTTTATTTTATTTTAGTTTATGTTTTATTTATCTTTTAATTATCAAAACTCATAACCATTTGAATCCGCCTAACTGAGATTTACAAGATGACCATAGCTTGCTTCAAGCCGACAATCTCCGTGGGATCGACCCTTACTCACGTAAGATTTATTACTTAGACGACCCAGTGCACTTGTGGTTAGTTGTGCGGAGTTGTGAAAAGTGTAGATCACAATTTCGTGCACCAATGAGGAATGTTGCTTTGTATTGGAACAATTGGATGAACTGATGATTGTTGAAGAAGAGGAAGAAGTGGTTGAAGACTTAGGAGATGCGGAACCGCCATGGGAATCTAAAGTCATAGAAAATCCCTCCAAGAAGATTGAATTTGATGTTGAGGAGGAGAGTGCATAACCTCCAAAGCAATTGTTGAATGAAGACTTAGAAGGAATAAAGCAAGAATTGAGTTCCCTTGGTGATGAAGATCATGCATCAAACCTTCTTGGTGATGAATTCTTTGAACTTGAAGAACCTTATCCCGGTGAATTAGAAAGCAATGTGGAGTTAGATGAAATTGATGAACAAAAGATTGAAATTGAAGAAATTTGTAAAGAGGTGGAGATGATCAAAGAAGAACACAAGGGAGTGGAGCTTGTAAGGGAATTGGAAGTACCTCTCCCCAAGCCATCACCATCCATTCTTTCATTCAAGTGGGTAAATCTCTCATCTCTAAGCTTAATTAGCCCATTTGAATATGGTTTTCTTGAGATGGATGGGCAACTTAGAGCTCTTTGTGGCTTTAAGAGCAAAAGGAAGATGATTAGTGGTTGCCATTGTAAATCAAAGTTCATGATGGTTACATGTTCAAGGCTTAATTGTAAGGGTTGGCATAGAACTAGATTGCTTGGGCCTAGGATGATGTTTGGTCGCTTTATTGAGAATTCATCTTGCTTACCACCCGGATGGTATAATGAGAATCAACTTGAAGACGGGTGTCAAAACATAGTGTGGGACCCCGGATCGCTCAAGGAGAATCAATTTTGGGAGCTCATGGTTTGTGAAGAACTCCATCAAGGCTTGGAGGTATTAAATTTGAAGAATGGAGCTTATTGGAGACTCAAGCATTGGAGGATGTTCAAGGATGGCTACAAGCACAAGCCACCTTGATGAGGAGCTCCCCATAAGTCTAACTTAAGGACAATAAATAAAAGTGCTAGGTGGGAGACACCCCCCACCATGTTAACATCTTTTCATTTTTCTCTTTTGTAAATATTGGTAGAATTAGTTTGATTTCATGTTTTGATTGGTTTGTTGAGTTTAGTTGGTAGTCTGGTATGTTAAATAAGGTTTTATGGTGTTTTGGTAGCTGTTTGGAGGTTTGGAATGCTTGGTTTGGTGCAAGAACATGAAAACATTTTGAAAAACAGAGCATGGTGCACAAATTGTAAATCACACTTTTCACAACTCATACCACTAACTAGCAAGTGCACTGAGTTGTCCAAGTAATACCGTACATGAGTAAGAGTCGATCCCACAGAGATTCTTGGCTTGAAGCAAGCTATGGTTATTTTGTAATTCTTAGTCAGGAAATTAATAATAAAAATGGTTGGGTTTATGAGAAGTAATTAACATAAAATAAATAATACTTGTTATGCAGTAATGGAGAACAGATTGAGGTTTTGGAGATGCTTTGTCTTTTGAATCTCTGCTTTCCTACTTTCTTCTTCTTCACGCACGCGGGTCTCCTTCCATGGCAAGCTGTATGTTGGTGGATCGCCGTTGTCAATGGCTACCATCCATCCTCTCAGTGAAAATGGTCCAAATGTGCTGTCACCACATGGCTAATCATCTGTCGGTTCTCACTCATGTTGGAATAGAATCCGTTGATTCTTTTGCGTCTGTCACTACGCCCAACACTCACGAGTTTGAAGCTCGTCACAGTCATCCCTTCTCAGATCCTACTCGGAATACCATAGATAAGGTTTAGACTTTCTGGATCTCAGGAATGACCGCCAATAATTCTATCCTATACCACGAAGACTCTGATCGTGAACCAGGAGGCTAAGAGATACACACTCAAGCTAGTGCAGATAGAACGGAGGTGGTTGTCAGGCACGCGTTCATAGGTGAGAATGATGATGAGTGTGGGGAGGTTGATAAACCACTATTTTATGGTTTATCTTGTGCTCAATTGAGTGGTTTTTATCAACTCTTTACCCACTTATTCATACTAATCGCATGTTTTACGTTTTCCTTCCTGATTTTGTGCTATGATTGAAAACATGTTTCTTTGGCCTTTAAATTGCTAATTATTAATCCTCTCCTATTACCATTCGATGCCTTGATATGTGTGTTAAGTATTTTTAGAGACTACAGGGCAGGAATGGCTTGGAGGATGGAAAGGAAGCATGCAAAAGTGGAAGGAATACAAGAAGTTGAAGGAACTGCAAAGCTGTCCAGCCTGACCTCTTTGCACTCAAACTGTCATAAGTTGAGCTGCAGAGGTCCAAACGATGTGGTTTCAGTTGCATTGGAAAGCTAACGTCCGGGGCTTCGATTTGATATATAATATGTCATAGTTGCCTTGACGCTAGGTTACGCGAACGCATGCTCCACGCGGACGCATCGCAGTGACAGAAATCAGCGTGGCAGATTTCTTCTCCAGCAATTTCTAGGCTGCTTTCGACCCAGTTTGCGGCCCAGAAAACACAGATTAGAGGCTATAAAGTGGGGGAATCCATTCATTTATGATCATGCTTTCATAATTCACTTTTCATAATTTTAGATGTAGTTTTTAGAGAGAGAGGTTCTCTCCTCTCTCTTAGGTTTTAGGATTAGGATTCCTCTTAAAGGAATTAGGATTTCTTATTATTTCAACTTATTATTTCAACTTCTTCTCAGGTTCAATATTCCTTTCATTTATTTTCCCAATTTAATTTATGAATTATTCCATGTTAAGATTTGAATATTCTATTTAATATAATTTGAGGTATTTCAGTTTATGATTCTTATTTAGCTTTTTATATCATTGGCTTTAATTGATTAACTAGAAGCTCTTGAGTTATCAACTATTCGTGATTGGTTGTTATGTCGGCTAAATTGACTGGTATTCCACTAACTCTAGTCTTTCCTTAGGAGTTGGCTAGGACTTGGGAATCTAACTAATTAGTTCACTTGACTTTCCCTTGCTTTCATAAGGGTTAACTAAGTAGGATTAACTTCCATTCTCATAGGAGTAACTAGGATAGGACTTCCAAATTTTCATACCTTGCCGAGAGTTTATTTTACAGTTATTTATTTATGTTATTTGTCATTTAAATTACTTGTTCCTTACTTTCAAAACCCCCAATTTACAAAACTCAACCAATAATAAGAACACCTCCCTGCAGTTCCTTGAGAAGACGACCCGAGGTTTAAATACTCCGGTTATCAATTTTAAAGGGGTTTGTTACTTGTGACAACCAAAACTGTTGTAAGAAAGGACTTTTGTTGGTTTAGAAGCTATACCTGCAACGAGGATTTATCTGCGAATTTCTAGACCATGCAAAAGTTCTCTCTTCAGAATGGTGCCGTTACCGGGGAATTGCAAACGTGTGCCTTATTATTGGTTATTATAAATATTTGCTTTTTGCTTGTTTATTTGTTTTTATTTTTGTTTTTATTTTTGCTTTTTCATAAATTAAGAGGTTATTGGTTTTTATTTAGTTATTGAAAAAAGTTTTTAAAAATTTTGTTCTTCGTGTTCATCTTGACCTTCAAGTTGTTCTTTGTTGTTTTCTTCGTTTTGATCTAAAAATTTTAAGTTTGGTGTCATTTTATTGTTTTTCTCTTTCCTCATTTAATTCAAAAATATCTTTTCTCTCTACTTTAATTGAATTTTCGAAATTTGCATAAAAAAAACATATCTTTTTCAAAATCTTATCTTATCTTATTTCAAAAATCAAATTTCAAAATTCAATATTTAAATTTCAAATTCCAAATTTCAAATTTCAAATTTCGAAATTCAAATTTCAAAAATTTAAAATTCAAAATTTAAAATAACCTTTTAATTTAAATTTATTTTTATTTTTATTTTTAATTTTTATTTGCTATTATGAGTTCTCACCCCCATCGCTTTGAGTTTGGTTCTAATAATGTTGAAAGGAATGGAAGCTATAACAGGAGCATGCATCAAGGTCAGAACAATCAGAGATGGACGGAGCCACGAGGATCTGATCAACCCTTTTGGCAACAACATCCTCTAAGATACCATGAACCACGACCATCCTACAATGCATGCCAAGACAATAGATATGGTGGACCCCTTGTAGTTACCAACAAGCTCCATCATATGCCAATGAACCACCTCCTCAAAATAGCTTTGGACCACCATACTCACAAGCCCCTTTCCACCATTCACCTTCATATGACCCTAACCCATACCCACCATACCAACCACCTTATGAGCCAAATAAACCCTCCTATCCACCCCAAACCTCCATGGAGAAAGCACTTACCGATCTAAACTCTACTATACAAGCTTTCGTCGCCCAAATCGGACCACCAAATACCTTCAACAATAAACCCTCAAGCTCTAGTGCACTTCCTTTTCAACCACAGAATGATCTCTCCATCCCATCACCACCATCCATGGAAGAGCACCCACATCCATCAATCCAAGAGCAACATGGTCCCAATGATGCTATTGACATGGAACAAGAAAGAAGGGATCATCTTCGCGAATTCATACTTCATAAGGAGCTAGAGAAGGCCCTAAATGTAGAGATAGGAGAGACCCTTGAAGATGAAAGAATAGTTGAAAGGAGTTGTCATGGAAAGAAAATCATCAAGGATGAGTATGGTTTTATATTAAAACTACTTGACAAAGCAGTAATTATTGAAGAGGAAGAAGTGGTTGAAGACTTGGGAGATGCTGAACCTCCATGGGCTTGGTTTAGCCGCTTAGACCAGGATTTTATTCCTTTAGGCCCTCCTATCCACTGATGCTCAAAGCCTTGGGATCCTTTTTATTTGCTCTTGCCTTTTGGTTTTAAGGGTTATTGGCTGTTTGCTCTTGCCTCTTGGTTTTAAGAGCTTTTGGCTTTTTCTGCTTGCTTTTTCTTTTTCTTTCTAAATATATTTTTTTTTCTGCAAGCTTTGTTCTTTGCTGCTTTTTCTTACTTCAAGAATCATTTTTATGATTTTTCAGATTATCAATAACATGTCTCATGTTCATCATTCTTTCAAGAGCCAACATATTTAACAGTCTTAAACAACAAATTCAAAAGACATATGCACTGTTCAAGCATTCATTCAGAAGATAGAAGGCGTTGCCACCACATGTTACTAATTAGAATTTTTCTTATTAAAAACTCGAAATTTTATTGCCTCTTATTCAAAAGATCTACTATTTTATTCATGTTTGCTGATGATGAGAAAAATAGCCTATAACTTAATTGAGGATAAAATCAAACTAATTACTACTAATGATCATGTAATGAAGACACAAACATAGATAAGCACTTAATATAGAGAAAACGAAAAACAAAGGAAGTAAGAACAAGGAACGAGTCCACCTTAGTGATGATGGCATTTCCTTCTTGAGGCACCAATGATGTTCTTGAGCTCTTTTATGTCTCTTCCTTGCCTTTGTGGCTTGATTCCTAGTGATTTTTGGTATTTCTATCCTCAGTTGCTTCCAATAATTATGTGGAGGGAAGTTCATCCCCTGAGGTATCTCTTGATTTGCAGCCACATGTTCTACCACTGAGCTATAGATCCTTCACATAATTGTTTTACCACACCAAACTTAGAATGTTGCTCGCCCTCGAGCAAAAGAAGAGGGAATAGATGAAAAAGAAGATGTGGAAAGAAAAAACTAGGATTATGAGGAGGGAAGGTGGGGATCCTGTGGGGTCCACAGATCTTGAAATGATCCTGTGAGGTCCACAGATCTTGAGGTGTCAAGGTATTTACATCCCTGCACCAATTTGGGCATGCAAAATGCCCTTGCACACAACTCTGGGCGTTCAGCGCCAGGTTGGTGCCCATTTTGTGCATTCAACGCTCATTTACTAGCCATTTCTGGCGTTGAACGCCAGAACCATGCT
>NC_029788.2:76967242-76968442 GCF_000816755.2 Arachis ipaensis | reverse complement strand
TGTCTCTTATTTCTATATCAAACTCTTGCAGAAGCAATACCCATCTGATGAGCCTGGGTTTTGAATCCTGCTTTGTGAGTAGATATTTAAGAGCAGCATGGTCAGTATACACAATCACTTTTGATCCTACTAAGTATGATCTGACTTGTCAATGGCGTAAACCACTGCAAGTAGTTCTTTTTCTGTGGTTGTGTAATTTTTCTGGGCATCATTCAGAACGCGACTGGCATAATAAATGACATGCATAAGCTTGTCATGCCTCTGTCCCAATACTGCACCAATGGCATGATCACTCGCATCACACATTAACTCAAATGGCAATGTCCAGTCTGGTGCAGAAATGACTGGTGCTGTGACCAGCTTAGCTTTCAGCGTTTCAAACGCCTGCAGGCATGTTGTGTCAAACACAAATGGCGTGTCAGCAGCTAGCAGATTGCTTAGAGGTTTTGCGATTTTGAAAAATCCTTTATAAACCTCCTATAGAATCCTGCATGCCCCAGAAAGCTTCTGATTGCCTTAACATTGGCAGGTGGTGGTAATTTTTCAATTACCTCTATTTTTGCTTGATCCACCTCTATTCCCTTGTTTGAGATTTTATGCCCAAGAACAATTCCTTCAGTCACCATGAAGTGACACTTTTCCAGTTTAAAACTAGGTTGATTCTTCAGTGAGGAGAACTCTTTCTGTTTCTCTCCACTCCTTTTTATGACTCAAGATCTCTTTCATGAACTTGGCATAAGAAGGTATTTGCTCAAGTGCCTCTGCAAATGGAATCTTTATTTCAAGAGTCCTTAAATAATCTGCAAAGCGAGCAAATTGCTTATCCTGCTCCTCTTTCCGGAGTTTATGAGGATAAGGTATCTTGGCTTTATATTCTTCAACCTTAGTGGTTAAAGAAGCCTTTTTAGAGGGGTTGTTATCAGCACTTGTGTGTGTATGATCCCTCACTGGCAATTGAGTACCAGAGTCAGAAGCTGGAGTGACGTTAGACGCCAACTCACTGTCTATTCCTGGCGCCTGAACGCCAGAAATGTGCCCATTTTGGGCGTTCAACGCTGGATTATGCCCCCATTTGGGCGTTCAACGCTAGATTCTTGCCCATTTCTGGCGTTGAACACCAATCCTGCCTTGTTTCTGGCGCTGAACGCCAGTTTTGGGCATGGTCTGGGCGTTCAGCGCCAGCCTTCCACCCATTTTCTA
>NC_029788.2:76942123-76967149 GCF_000816755.2 Arachis ipaensis | reverse complement strand
ATCTATTTCCTTATCATGTACTGTGTCAGCAATTTGTAAAAATTGTGCCAGAAACTCTGTAGGTTCTTCCTGTGGAAGACCGGAATACTGGCAACTTTGCTGCACCATGATAATGAGCTGAGGATTCAACTCAAAGCTACTAACTCTAATGGAGGGTATGCATATGCTACTCCCATATGAAGTAGTAGAGGGGTTAGAATATGACCCAAAGTCCTCCTGGACTGTCCATCTCCACTTATGTCCATGATGGATATATGGATATAACTTGGACTGATTTATCATTTTATTTATTTTATTTTATAAGAAGTAGATACTTAAATAAAATAAGATAACTAAAAAGAATTTGAATTTTGAGATAATTTTTTTTTTCGTAAAAGAAAATAGAAATTAATTAGTTAAAAAAAAAGAAATTTTTGAAAAAGAGGGGAGATATTTTCGAAAATTAGAGAGAGAGAGTTAGTTAGGTAGTTTTGAAAAAGTTAAGAAACAAACAAAAAGTTAGTTGTTTAGTTGAAACAAATTTTGAAAAGATAAGGAGTTAGGAAGTTAGAAGAGATATTTTGAAAAGATATTTTTGAATTTAGTGAGGAGAGAGAAAAACAATAAGATAGTACAAGATTTAAAATTTTTAGATCTAATGCTCCTTGTTTTCAAAAAAAATTGGAGGGAAAACACCAAGGAACACCAAACTTAAAAATTTTAAGATCAAAACACAAGGAAAACTCAAGAACACTTTGAAGACTCACAAGAACACAAGAACATGAAGAAAGAACACCAAACTTAAAATTTTTAGAAAACCAAACCAAAATTTTCGAAAACCAAAGGGAAATCAACAAGAAAACACCAAAATTTAAGTTTGGCACAAAATTTAATAGAGAAAATATTATTTATGAAAAAGAAGGTTTTGAAAAGAATATAAAAGACTCTAACCCAATTACCAAGAACACAGATTAACGCTCTAGCCAAATGAGTTATGGGACCTTTTTTTTAAAAAAAAAAATTTAAGAAAGATTATTTTTGAAAACACCAAACTTAAAGTTTGGCACAGGATTTAATAGAAAAATTATTTTTGAAAAAGGTTTTAAAAAATTATGATAGCCAATTATCATGAACATAAACACCACGTTCTAATTAACTGAGCTATAATTTTAAAATGTTTTAACAAGGGATAAATAATAAAAGACTCTAAACCAAAAAGAAAGATTTTTTTTTTCCTAATCTAAGCAACAAAATAATCCGTCAGTTGTTCAAACACGAACAATCCCCGGCAACGGCGCCAAAAACTTGGTGCACAAATTGTGAATTAACTTTTCACAACTCGTACCACTAACCAGCAAGTGCACTGGGTCGTCCAAGTAATACCTTACGTGAGTAAGGGTCGAATCCCATAGAGATTGTTGGATTGAAGCAATCTATAGTTATTTTGTAAATCTTAGTCAGGAAGTCAATTAAACAGCATTAGCAGTCCTTTTTCAGCCTGAATCAGATTTTTGCTCAGCTCCTTCAATTTCAGCCAGAAAAATACCTGAAATTACAGAAAAACCCACAACTCATAGTAAAGTCCAGAAATATGAATTTTTCCTAAAAACTACTAGAAATAGACTAAAAACTAACTAAAACATACTCTAAACTATATGAAATTATCCCCAAAAAGCGTATAAAATATCCGCTCATCAGTGTACAATCTCCAAGGCATGTCATGGTTAAGGACTTGGAAGAGGTCGATCAAGAGATGGAGATTCAAGAAGAAGAAGCACAACCTCTCATGCCCTTGGAAAGCAGTGAAGAGGAGATTGAATTGGAAGAAAGCCACCAAGAGGAAGAGGTTGAAATTGAAGGAGCTTACAAGGAGGTGGAAGTTGTCAGAGAAGAGCACAAGGGAGTGGAGCTTGCAAGTTCATTAGAAACACTTCTCCCAAGGCCATTACCGTCCAACACAACGTTCAAGTGGGTAAAATTCTCATCCTTGACCTTTACTTTCCCACTTGAATATGGGCTACTAGAGACGGATGGTCAACGTAGAACTCTTTGTGGCATTAAGAGTAAGAGGAAGATGATGGTCAGTGGTAAGAATTGTCCTGCAAGGTTCATTATGGTTAGAAGCTTTAAGTTTAAACGCAAAGGTTGGTGTAGAGCTCAATTGAATGGGTCTAGGAAGTTGTTTGGCTGCTTTAGTGAGAATTCAGATTGCCTGCTATCCGGTTGGAACACTAATGATCAACAAGAAGACGGGTGCAAAAGTAAGGTTTGGGACCCCGGAGTTCTTTCTGGCAATTAACACTCTTGGGGTCTTGTCACTTGCTTTAACCTGCTTGAAAGCTCTCTGTGCCTAGTCTGGGACCTCGGAGGCCATTGGAATCACAAACATTGGTGGAGATTCCTAGATGAGTTCAAGCACAAGCCACCATAACAAAGGACTCTCTAAATGTCCAACTTAAGGACAATAACTAAAAGTGCTAGGTGGGAGACAACTAACCATGGTATGATCGTTCCTTTTTCATTTTTTATTTAATTTTATTTGTTTTCGAGTTTTATTTTATTTTATTGTATTGAACCTGGAGTTTTGCATAACATTCATAATAGCATTGCATTCTGCATACTGGATTATTAAAAAAAATACACGCACGCGACGCGGCAGCGTCGCTGACACGTCCGCGTCACCAATGCGTTGTGAAGAAAAGAAAGTAAATAGAAATTCACGCAAAAGCGTGGCTGGAGGTGCGCTTTAGGCACAAATATGCCCACGCGTCCGCGTGACCACGCGGCCGCGTCATTTGGAAAAATAGCCTCCCACGCGTCTGCGTCACCCACGCGAACGCGTGCTCCAACAAATCGACGTAAAAAGGGTGTATGGCAGCAAGTTGTAATGGAGTGGGGCGGAAACCATGCTAGCAGCACAAGCCCTACCACGCGAACGCGTGTCCCACGCGTTCGCGTCATTTTTCAAAGTATGGCCATTCACGCGATCGCGTCAACCACGCGACCGCGTCACCCAGATTTTTGGCAAAATGCATTTAAAACAGAGAGTTGCGCGACCGTGAGGCTGCCCTCGCACTAAAGACACAAATCACTCCACGCGAACGCGTGAACCATGCGTCCGCGTCACATGCGTCGCACAACTTATTCACCATGCTTGCTATGTGTTTGTGAAAACGCCCGTATGGCATTGTGCACTATTTTTAGATTTCTTTTATTCTACTACTCTAAATGCTTACTTTTCACAAAACCCTTTTTATATTATATTATTTAAATATAATTGTTATTACAAACATGTTGTTAGTTTGAAAGACTTGGTAATCTAACTTGGACATTGAATGCTTGATCTATGCTACTCATGCCTTTGCCAGCATGCCAATAAACATCTTGCATTTAATTGTCATTACATGCACTTGCTATATTTTCATTGATGAACTTTTCACATATAGTCATGACCATGTGTTAACGTCATTCTTCTTTATTGTGCATTGATTACCACCTTTCCCGCTCTCTTCCTTGCTCTAACCCTTAGCTTTAAAAGTTATTTTCTTTTTCCCTTTTTAGGATGGCCACCAAAAAGGGTAAAGAAAAAGCGACTCCCAAACCACCGGCAAGGAAAGGAACAAAAAGAGCCCCAACTGAAGAACCACAACCCCCATCCACTTGCACATCTTAGCATGCACCGAGGACGGTGCAATCTTTAAGTGTGGGGAGGTCGATACCGATCTCCATGGGTTAGCTATTTTCTTCTTTCCAATACCATTGTTTTATTTTCTTTGTTTGTTCATTGTTGCATTTGCATACTTGATTGCATATTTGTTTAATTTTATGCATTTAGCTACTGCTTCGTTAAAGTAATGAGTTTCTTCTAAGACCCTATTTTTGAAAAAATTTCACTAATTTAAATCAAAAATTTTTGTGTTAAATTTGTTTGAAGTTGTATTTGGAACATGGTTTTTGAGCCAAAGAACACACAACCTGTGAGATTTTGAGCTTATTTACATGGTTACATTATTTAACCATAAATTATTCTTGTGTGTTTTCTTCTCTATGATTGTAATATTTGCTTTGTTCCATTCTATATGTCCAATATTTAGTGTATTTACATGCTTGCATATGATTGAGGCCATTACTTGTTTAGCTCACTTATTCCAAATAAGCCTACCCTTTAAATCATCCTTGTCAGCCACTTTGAGCCTTGTAAACCCCCATTTATTCTATATTTTACCACATCACTAGCCTTAAGTAGAAAAATAATTAAATATCCCAATTGAATCTTTGGTTAGCTTAAGATAGGGATTGTGTAACAATTAATTATGGGGAAATTGTGGAAACATGGGTTAATAAGGGAATGTGTTATGATAAAATAATGGAAATTTGTGTACCTACTCATGTGAAACTATAAAAAATTAAAAATCCATGTGCATTGATAAGCTATGCTTATTTTCATATTCAAAAAAAAATCCAAAAAAATATTCAATAAATAAGTAAATAAATAAGGGGACAAAATTACCCCAATGCTAAGTTTAATAATGAAAGATCAATGCACATGTGATAAATTAAAAAGAAAAAGTTGATACATGACTATGTGATGCAAAAGTGGGAATTTTGGGTAGCTAAGCATGAACTAGAATTATATAGAGTATATGTATGTTAGGTGAAAGCTTAGGTTAGTCAAAGATTCATATTATAGCTCACTTGGCCATACATGTACCCTTACCTTTACCTCAGCCCCATTACAACCCTGAAAAGACCTCATGATGTTTGCATTGGTATACTAAATTTTTGTTGATTGGTTAGATGAAGAACAAAGTTTAGAAAGCATGATTAGAGGAGAGTAGAGTGAATTACCCCATACACTTGAGAGTTAGAGTGATATACACTACCAGTGAGGGTTCAATGCTTGATTCTATGTTCCCTGCTTTCATGGGCTGTCTTCTTACAAGTTTACTTATCTTTTATTGTATAATTTGAATTAGTGAAATCTGATTTATGTTTATCTTGAAGAGCTTATTTACTTTTAACCAATTAGGTAGAAACATTTTGCATGTAGTTGCATTCATACAGATAGGTTGCATTTCATATATTCTATCATTCCTCTTCACTCCCTTATAGCTTCTCTTGAGCTTAGCAAGAGGACATGCTAATGTTTAAGTGTGGGGAGGTTGATAAACCACTATTTTATGGTTTATCTTGTGCTCAATTGAGTGGTTTTTATCAACTCTTTACCCACTTATTCATACTAATCGCATGTTTTACGTTTTCCTTTCTGATTTTGTGCTATGATTGAAAACATGTTTCTTTGGCCTTTAAATTGCTAATTATTAATCCTCTCCTATTACCATTCGATACCTTGATATGTGTGTTAAGTATTTTCAAAGACTACAGGGCAGGAATGGCTTGGAGGATTGAAAGAAAGCATGCAAAAGTGGAAGGAATACAAGAAGTTGAAGGAACTGCAAAGCTGTCCAGCCTTACCTCTTTGCACTCAAACTGTCATAACTTGAGCTGCAGAGGTTCAAACGATGCGGTTCCAGTTGTGTTGGAAAGCTAACGTCCAGGTCTTCGATTTGATATATAATATGCCATAGTTGCCTTGATGCTAGATGACGCGAACACGTGCTCCACGCGGACGAGTCGCAATGACGGAAATCAGCGTGGCAGATTTCTTCTCCAGCGATTTCTGGGCTGCTTTCGACCCAGTTTGTGGCTCAGAAAACACAGATTAGAGGCTATAAAGTGGGGGAATCCATTCATTCATGATCATGCTTTTATAATTCACTTTTCATAATTTTAGATGTAGTTTTTAGAGAGAGATGTTCTCTCCTCTCTCTTAGGTTTTAGGATTAGGATTTCTTATTATTTCAACTTCTTCTTAGGTTCAATGTTCCTTTTATTTATTTTTCCAATTTAATTTATGAATTTTTCCATGTTAAGATTTGAATATTATATTTAATATAATTTGAGGTATTTCAGTTTATGATTCTTATTTAGCTTTTTATATCATTGGCTTTAATTGATTAACTGGAAGCTCTTGAGTTATCAAATATTCGTGATTAGTTGTTATGTCGGCTAAATTGACTGGTATTCCACTAACTCTAGTCTTTCCTTAGGAGTTGGCTAGGACTTGGGAATCTAACTAATTAGTTCACTTGACTTTCCCTTGCTTTCATAAGGGTTAACTAAGTGGGATTAACTTCCATTCTCATAGGAGTAACAAGGATAGGACTTCCAAATTTTTATACCTTGCCAAGAGTTTATTTTACAGTTATTTATTTATTTTATTTATCATTTAAATTACTTGTTCCTTACTTTCAAAACCCCCAATTTACAAAACTCATAACCAATAATAAGAACACCTCCCTGCAGTTCCTTGAGAAGACGACCCGAGGTTTAAATACTTCAGTTATCATTTTTAAAGGGTTTGTTACTTGTGACAACCAAAACTTTTGTAAGAAAAGACTTTTGTTGGTTTAGAAGCTATACCTGCAACGAGGATTTATCTGTGAATTTCTAGACCACGCAAAAGTTCTCTCTTCACAGATCATCACATTCATCTAGGTGAAGTGCGAGTGAATATCTTAGAATAGAAACAAGCGTGATTGAATGAAAAATAGTTGTAATTGCATTAATTCATCGAAACACAGCAGAGCTCCTCACCCCCAATCATGGGGTTTAGAGACTCATGCCGTCAGAAATACAATGTGTAGTGTAAAAATGTCATGAGGTACATAGTAAGTTTCTAAAAGTTGTTTTTATACTAAACTAGTAGCTAGGGTTACAGAAAATAAGTAACTAAGTGCAGATAGTGCAGAAATCCACTCCCGGGCCCACTTGGTGTGTGCTTGGGATGAGCATTAAGCTTTACACGTGTAGAGGCTTCTCTTGGAGTTAAACGCCAGGTTACAACCTATTTGTGGCATTTAACTCTGGTTTGTAACCTGTTTCTAGCGTTTAACTTCAGAATAGGGCAGGAAGTTGGCGTTTGAATGCCATTTTGCATCATCAAAACTCGAGCAAAGTATGGACTATTATATATTGCTGGAAAGCCCTGAAAGTCTACTTTCCAACACAATTGAGAGCGTATCAATTGGGTTTCTGTAGCTCCAGAAAATCCATTTCGAGTGTAGGGAGGTCAGAATCCAACAGCATATGCAGTCCTTTTTCGGCCTCTGAATCAGATTTTTGCTCAGGTCCCTCAATTTCATCCAGAAAATACCTGAAATCATAGAAAAACACAAAAACTCATAGTAAAGTCCAGAAATGTGAATTTTGCATAAAAACTAATAAAAACATAGTAAAAACTAACTAAATCATGCTAAAAACTACATAAAAATAATGCCAAAAAGCGTATAAATTATCCGCTCATCACAACACCAAACTTAAATTGTTGCTTGTCCCCAAGCAACTGAAAATCAAATAGGATAAAAGAAAGAGAATATACTATAAATTCCAAAATATCAATGAAACTTAGCTCCAATTATATGAGCGGGACTAGTAGCTTTTTGCCTCTGAACAGTTTTGGCATCTCACGTTATCCTTTGAAGTTTAGAATGGTTGGCATCTATAGGAACTCAGAATCCAGATAGTGTTATTGATTCTCCTAGTTCAATATGTTGATTCTTGAACACAACTACTTTATGAGTCTTGGCCATGGCCCTAAGCACTTTGTTTTCCAGTATTACCACCGGATACATAAATGCCACAGACACATAACTGGGTGAACCTTTTCAGATTGTGACTCAGCTTTGCTAGAGTCCCCAATTAGAGGTGTCCAGGGTTCTTAAGCACACTCTTTTTGCTTTGGATCACGACTTTAACCGCTCAGTCTCAAGCTTTTCACTTGACACTTTCACGCCACAAGCACATGGTTAGGGACAACTTGGTTTAGCCGCTTAGGCCGGGATTTTATTCCTTTGGGCCCTCCTATCCATTAATGCTCAAAGCCTTGGATCCTTTTTATTACCCTTGCCTTTTGGTTTAAAGGGTTATTGGCTTTTTCTGCTTGCTTTTCCTTTTTCTTTCTTTTATTTTTTTTTTTTTCGCAAGCTTTGTTCTTCACTGCTTTTTCTTGCTTCAAGAATCAATTTTATGATTTTTCAGATTATCACTAACATTTCTCCTTTTTCGTTATTCTTTTAAGAGCCAACAATTTTAATATTCATAAACAACAAATTCAAAAGACATATGCACTGTTCAAGCATTCATTCAGAAAGCAGAAAGTATTGTCACCATATCAAAATAATTAAACTAATCTCAAGGATGAATTCAAAATTCATGTACTTCTTGTTCTTTTGTAATTAAAGCATTTTTCATTTAAGAAAGGTGATGGATTCATAGGACATTCATAGCTTTAAGACATAGACACTTGAACACTAATGATCATGTAATAAAGACACAAACATGAATAAACATGGAGCATAGTAAACGAAAAACAGAAAAATAAAGAACAAGGAAATTAAAGAACGGGTCCACCTTAGTGATGGCAGCTAGTTCTTCCTCTTGAAGATCTTATGGAGTGCTTTAGCTCCTCAATGTCTCTTCCTTGCCTTTGTTGCTCCTCCCTCATAGCTCTTTGATCTTCTCAAATTTCATGGAGGAGGATAGAATGCTCTTGGTGCTCTACCCTTTTCTTAGTGATGGGTTTGTGAGATGAATCTCTTTATCTCCCATGACTTGGATGTGGAAGCAATTGTCTTTCCTTTCCTCTTTCTAGAGGTTTCTCCGGCCTTTGGTGCCATTAATGGTTATGGAAAAACAAAAAGCAATACTTTTACCACACCAAACTTAAAAGGTTTGCTCGTCCTCGAGCAAAAAAAGAAAGAAAGTAGTAGAAGAAGAAGAAAATAGAGGAGATGGAGGGAGATATGTGGTTCGGCCAAGGGGTAGAAGTAGTGGTTGTAATGTGTGAAAATGAAGGAGTGGTGAGGGGTTTATATAGGGGTAGAGGGAGGTGATTGGTGAAGGGTATTTGGAAAAGAGTGTTATGAAAAGGTAGGAGAGAGAGAGAGAGGTGGGGTAGGTATGGATCCTGTGGGATCCACAGATCTTGAGGGGTCAAGGACTTATCATCCCTGCTCCATTTAGGCGTGCAAAACGCCCATAGAGTGCAATCCTGGCGTTAAACGCCAAGTTTCTGCTTGTTTCTGGCATTTAGTGCCAGCTTTTCTCCCTTTATTGGCGTTTAACGCCAAGTTGGTGCTTATTTCTGGCGTTAAACGCCAGACTGTAGCTTGTTTCTGGCGTTTAACGCCAGCTTGATGCTTCTTTCTGGCGTTAAATGCCAGTCTGATGCTTCTTACTGGCGTTTAAACGCCAGTAAGCTCTTCCTCCAGGGTGAGCTGTTTTTAATATTGTTTTTAATTTTGCTTTGATTTTTGTGACTCCACATGATCATCATCCTAAAGAAAACATAAAATAAAAATAGAAAATAGAAAATTAACATAGATAAGTAAAAATTGGGTTGCCTCCCAATAAGCGCTTCTTTATTGTCTTTAGATGGACCTTACTGAGCTTTTAATCTAGTCTCAGCTTTGAGCATTCTTGCTCAACATTGCCTTCAAGATAATTCTTGACTCTCTGTCCATTAACAATGAACTTCTTATTAGAATCAATGTCTTGAAGCTCCACATAGCCATATGGTGACACACTTGTAATCACATATGGTCCCCTCCACCAGGATTTTAATTTCCCGGGGAATAATCTGAGCCTAGAGTTAAACAGCAGAACCTTTTGTCCTGGTTCAAAGACTATGGATGACAGTTTCTTATCATGCCACCTTTTTGCTTTCTCCTTGTAAATTTTTGCATTTTCTAAAGCATTGATTCTGAATTACTCTAGCTCATTTAACTGGAGTAATCTCTTCTCTCCAGCTAACTTAACATCCATGTTTAGGAATCTAGTTGCCCAGTAGGCCTTATGCTCTAGTTCCACGGGCAGATGACAAGCCTTGCCATACACAAGTTGGTATGGAGAGGTTCCTATAGGAGTCTTGAATGCTGTTTTGTATGCCAACAGAGCATCATCCAAGCTTTTTGCCAAATCCCTTCTACGGGTAATTACAGTCCGTTCCAAGATTCTTTTTAGTTCTCTATTAGAGACTTCAGCTTGCCCATTTGTCTGTGGATGATATGGAGTTGCTACTTTGTGGCTAATTCCATATCGGACCATAGCAGAGTAAAGCTGTTTATTGCAAAAATGAGTGCCTCCATCACTGATTAGTGCTCTAGGGACACCAAACCTGCTGAAGATATATTTCTGGAGGAACTTCAGCACTGTCTTAGTATCATTAGTGGGTGTTGCAATTGCCTTTACCCATTTAGATACATAATCTACTGCCACCAGAATATACGTGTTTGAGTATGATGGTGGGAAAGGTCCCATGAAGTCAATACCCCATACATCAAACAACTCAATCTCCAAGATCCCTTGTTGAGGCATGGCGTAACCATGAGGCAGATTACCAGCTCTTTGGAAACTGTCACAGTTACGTACGAACTCTCGGGAGTCTCTATAGAGAGTAGGCCAGTAGAAGCCACATTGGAGAACCTTGGTGGCTGTTCGCTCACCTCCAAAATGGCCTCCATATTGTGATCCATGGCAATGCCATAAGATCTTCTGTGCCTCTTCCTTGGGCACACATCTACGGATTATTCCATCTGCACATCTCTTAAAGAGATATGGTTCATCTCATAAGTAGTACTTTGCATCAGAAATCAATTTCTTTATTTGCTGCCTGCTGTACTCTTTGGGTATGAATCTTACAGCTTTATAGTTTGCAATGTCTGCAAACCATGGTGTTTCCTTGGCAAATAATTGCTCATCCGGAAAGGTTTCAGAGATCTCAATAGAGGGGGAGGACGCCCCTTCCACTGGTTCTATCCGGGACAGATGATCAGCCACTTGGTTCTCTGTCCCTTTTCTGTCTCTTATTTCTATATCAAACTATTCCAGAAGCAACATCCATCTTATGAGCCTGGGTTTTGAATCCTGCTTTGGAAGTAGATATTTAAGAGCAGCATGGTCAGTGTACACAATCACTTTTGATCCTACTAAGTATGATCTAAACTTGTCAATGGCATAAACCACTGCAAGCAGCTCTTTTTCTGTGGTTGTGTAATTTTTATGTGCATCATTTAAAATGCGGCTAGCATAATAAATGACATGCAGAAGCTTGTTATTCCTCTGTCCCAATACTGCAACAATGGCATGGTCACTAGAATCACACATTAGTTTGAATGGTAATGTCCAGTCTGGTGCAGAAATAACTGGTGCTGTGACCAGCTTAGCTTTCAGAGTTTCAAACGCCTGCAGACACTCTGTGTCAAACACAAATGGCGTGTCAGCAGCTAGCAGATTTCTCAGAGATTTTGCAATTTTTAAAAAATCCTTTACAAACCTCCTATAGAATCCTGCATGCCCCAGAAAGCTTCTGATTGCCTTAACATTGGCAAGTGGTGGTAATTTTTCAATTATTTCCACTTTAGCTTGATCCACCTCTATTCTTGGTGCACGAAATTGTGATCATCAACAATGGTGCCAAAGACTTGGTGCTCTCAAACGTGAATCACACTTTGTCACAACTTCGCACAACTAACCAGCAAGTGCACTGGGTCGTCCAAGTAATAAACCTTACGTGAGTAAGGGTCGATCCCACAGAGATTGTCGGCCTGAACCAAGCTATGGTCACCTTGTAAATCTTAGTCAGGCAGATTCAAATGGTTATGGTGAATTGATAATAAAAACATAATTAAAATATAAACTAGGATAGAGATACTTATGTAATTCATTGGTGAGAATTTCAGATAAGCGTATAGAGATGCTTTCATTCCTCCTGAACATCTGCTTTCCTGCTGTCTTCATCCAATCATTCCTACTCCCTTCCATGGCAAGCTGTATGTTGGGCATCACCGTTGTCAATGGCTACATCCCGTCCTCTCTGTGAAAATGGTCCAATACGCTGTCACTGCATGGCTAATCATCTGTCGGTTCTCAATCATACTGGAATAGGATTTACTATCCTTTTGTGTCTGTCACTACGCCCAGCACTCGCAAGTTTGAAGCTCGTCACAGCCATCCCTTCCGAGATCCTACTCGGAATACCACAGACAAAGTTTAGACTTTCCGGATCTCAGGAATGGCCATCCATGGGTTCTAACTTATACCATGAAGACTCTAATATCTCGGACTCGGTCCCCTGTATTAGATATCTAAGAGATACTCATTCTATCTCTTCTTCATGTAGAACGGAAGTGGTTGTCAGGCATGCATTCATAGGTGAGAATGGTGATGAGCGTCACATAATCATCACATTCATCATATTCTTGGGTGCGAATGAATATCTTAGAATAGGAATAAGCTTGAATTGAATAGAAAAACAATAGTACTTTGCATTAATTCATGAAGAACAGCAGAGCTCCACACCTTAATCTATGGTGTGTAGAAACTCTACCGTTGAAATTACATAAGTGATAATGGTCCAGGAATGGCCGAATGGCCAGCCCCCATAAAGGTCTAAAATAGCATAAAACTGATCAAAGATGATCCGAAGATCTAAATACAATAGTAAAAAGTCCTATTTATACTAAACTAGTTACTAGGGCTTTACAGAAATGAGTAAATAATGCAAAAATCTACTTCTGGGGCCCACTTGGTGTGTGCTTGGGCTGAGCATTGAGCTTTACACGTGTAGAGGCTTCTCTTGGAGTTGAACGCCAGTTTGTAACCTGTTTCTAGCGTTTAACTCCACTTTGCAACCTGTTTCTAGTGTTTAACTCCAGAATGCAACATGGAACTGGCGTTGAACGCCAATTTGCGTCATCTAAACTCGGGCAAAGTATGAACTATTATATATTGCTGAAAAACCCTGGATGTCTACTTTCCAACGCAATTGAGAGTGCGCCATTTAGAGTTCTGTAGCTCTAGAAAATCCACTTTGAGTGCAGGGAGGTCAGAATCCAACAGCATCTGCAGTCCTTCTTCAACCTCTGAATCTGATTTTTGCTCAAGTCCCTCAATTTCAGCCAGAAATTACCTGAAATCACAGAAAAATACACAAACTCATAGTAAAGTCCAGAAATGTGATTTTTATTTAAAAACTAATAAAAATATACTGAAAACTAACTAAATCATACTGAAAACTATGTAAAAACAATGCCAAAAAGTGTATAAATTATCTGCTCATCAATTCTCTTGTTTGAAATTTTATGCCCAAGGACAATTTCTTCAGTCACCATAAAGTGACATTTTTTCCAGTTTAAAAATAGGTTGGTCTCTTGGCATCTTTTTAGAATAAGTGCTAAATGGTCAAGGCAGGAGCTGAATGAGACTGCAAATACTGAAAAGTCATCCATGAAGACTTCCAAAAATTTCCCTACCATATCAGAGAAGATAGAGAGCATGCACCTCTGAAAGGTTGCAGGTGCATTGCACAGACCAAAAGACATCCTTCTGTAAGCAAACACTCCAGAAGGACATGTGAATGCTATTTTCTCTTGGTCCTGATGATCTACTACAATTTGGTTGTAACCTGAATAGCCATTCAAAAAGTAGTAATATTCATGACCTGCTAGTCTTTCTAGCATCTGGTTTATGAACGGTAAAGGAAAGTGATCCTTCCTGGTGGCTGTATTGAGCCTTCTGTAATCAATACACATATGCCACCCTGTAACTGTTCTTGTAGGAACCAGTTCATTCTTTTCATTATGAACCATTGTCAAGCCTCCCTTCTTGGGGACAACTTGGACAGGGCTCACCCAGGGGCTATCAGAAATAGGATAAATAATCCCAGCCTCCAGTAACTTGGTGACCTCTTTCTGCACCACCTCCTTCATGGCTGGATTTAGCTGCCTCTGTGGTTGAACCACTGGCTTAGCATTGTCCTCCAATAGAATCTTGTGCATGCATCTTGCTAGGCTGATGCCCTTGAGATCACTTATGGACCACTCAAGAGCTGCCTTGTGTGTCCTTAACACTTGAAGTAGTGCTTTCTCTTCCTGTGGATTTAAAGCAGAGCTTATAATCACCGGAAAAGTGTCACCTTCTCCCAGAAATGCATATTTCAGGGACGGTGGTAGTGGTTTGAGCTCGGGTTTAAGAGGTTTCTCCTCTTCCTGAGGAATTTTCAGAGGCTCTTTTACTTCCTCTGATTCCTCCAGATCAGGCTGAACATCTTTAAAGATGTCTTCTAGCTCTGATTCGAGACTCTTAGCCATGTTGATCTCCTCTACCAGGGAGTCAATAATATCAACACGCATGCAATCTTTTGATGTGTCTGGATGCTTCATTGCCTCAACAGCATTCAGCCTGAACTCATCCTCATTGACTCTTAATGTCACTTCCCCTTTTTGGACATCAATGAGGGTTCGTCCAGTTGCTAGGAAGGGTCTTCCTAGAATGAGAGTTGCACTCTTGTGCTCCTCCATCTCCAGCACAACAAAGTCAGTGGGAAAGGCAAATGGCCCAACCTTGATAATCATGTCCTCAATTATGCCTGATGGGTATTTAATGGAGCCATCAGCAAGTTGAAGAGATATCCGGGTTGGTTTGACCTCTTCAGTCAAGCCAAGCTTTCTGATAGTGGATGCAGGGATTAGATTGATACTCTCCCCAAGGTCACATAAAGTTGTCTTGGTACAAGTACCCTCTAATGTGCAAGGTATCATAAAGCTTCCGTGATCCTTAAGCTTTTCTGGTAAGCTTGTTAGGATGAATGCACTGCATTCTTCAGTGAGAAAAACGTTTTCTGTTTCTTTGCAATCCTTCTTATGACTTAAGATCTCTTTCATGAACTTAGCATAAGAGGGTATTTGCTCAAGTGCCTCTGCAAACGGAATCTTTATTTCAAGAGTCCTAAGATAGTCTACAAAGCGGGCAAATTGTTTATCCTGTTCCGCTTGGCAGAGTTTTTGAGGATAAAGCATTTTGGCTTTATATTCTTCAACCTTAGTTGCTGCAGGTTTATTTTCTACAGAGGCAGGTTGAAAAGCCTTCTTGAGGGAGTTATTATCAGCACTTGTAGGTGTCTGATCCTTCACTGGCGTTTGAACGCCAGAACTGGCATGGATTGGGTGTTTAACGCCAGATTCTTAACCTTTTCTGGCGTTTGAACGCCAGAACTGGACATGGATTGGGAGTTTAACGCTAGTTTTTCACCCGTTTCTGGCATTTGATCACCAGACTGATTCCTCTCTGGGCTCTTACTGTCCTCGGAGGGATTTTGGGTAGCAGGTTATTCATCCTCTGTCAGATGTTCCTTTCTTGGCTTTCTACTACTTTGAGTTGAGATATTTAATATTTTTCCACTTCTTAATTGAACTACTTGGCACTCCTCTGTTATCTGTTTTGATAACTGCTGTTTTGTCTGACTCAATTGTGATTCCATATCCTTGTTAGCATTTTTGGTTTCTTGTAGCATCTCCTTAAATTCTGCTAACTGCCTTGTTATAGAGGATAGTTGCTGATTGAGTTCAGCAACTTGTTCTTGAGGACTAAAGTCAGTTGATACTGCCTTAGCTTCTTCTTTCATGGAGGACTCATCACTTATGTACAGATGCTGATTTCTGGCAACTATATCAATGAGCTCTTGAGCCTCTTCAATGGTCTTTCTTATGTGTATAGATCCACCAGCTGAATAGTCTAGAGATGTCTGAGCTTTTTCTGTAAGCCCATAGTAGAAGATGTCTAATTGTACCCACTCTGAAAACATTTCAGAAGGGAATTTCTTTAGCATCCCTCTGTACCTATCCCAGGCATTATAAAGGGATTCATCATTCTCTTGTTTAAAGCCTTGGATGTCCAGCCTTAGCTGTGTTATCTTTTTTTGGAGGAAAATATTGATTCAGGAATTTGTTTGATAACTGTTTCCATGTTCTTATGCTTACTGTGGGTTGGTTATTTAACCACCTCTTAGTTTGATCTTTTATAACAAATGGAAACAGTAACAGCCTGTATACATCCTGATCTACCTCCTTGTCACGCACTGTGTCAGCAATTTGCAAGAACTGGGCCAGAAACTCAGTAGGTTCTTCCTGTGGAAGACCAAAATTCTGGCAATTTTGCTGTACCATGACAATGAGCTGAGGATTTAGCTCAAAACTGCTTGCTT
Organism: Arachis ipaensis; assembly: GCF_000816755.2. Lineage (NCBI taxonomy): Eukaryota > Viridiplantae > Streptophyta > Magnoliopsida > Fabales > Fabaceae > Arachis > Arachis ipaensis. Next base: position 76,951,068 of record NC_029788.2, on the reverse strand, counting down.
TGATGGGAAGTATACAGATGCTACTCCCGTATGCAGCAGTAATGGGGTTAGCATATGACCCCAGAGTCCTTCTGGACTGTTCATTTCCACTTAAGTCCATGATGGAGAAAAGGAAATTGATATGAATTGCAAATAAAATATATTTTTAAGTTTTTTATTTAAAAAAATGAATTTGAAAAACTTTGGATATGATTTTTGAAAAAGATTTTGAATTTTGAAATTTCAAAACTAAGATAAGATAGAATAAAAAGCTTTAAAATAAAAATCTGAATTTTTAAAGGAAAATTCGAAAATTAATTAAAATAAAGAGAAAAGATATTTTTGAATTTAATGAAGAAAGAGAAAAACAATAAAAATGACACCAAACTTAAATTTTTAGATCAAAACAAAGGAAACAAACAGGAAAACTTTGAATATTACGATGAACGCTAAGAACAACTTTTGAAAATTTTTTTTAAGAAAACAGAAACACAAAGGACACCAAACTTAAAAATTTTTATACTCTGAGCACTAATAATTCGAAAAAAAAATGAAAGAAAAATAAACTTATGCAATTGACACCAAACTTAAAATATGAAACTAAACTCAAACAGAAAAACTCAGTTATTAGTTTATAAAAATTTTCGAAAAAATGAAAAAGAAAATAAGGATTCTGAAAAAAGTTTCAACCAAAAACAATAATAGAAGACGCAATTTTAGTGACTCTAAACAAAAAAGATAAATTTTTCTTAATCTAAGCAACAAAATAAACCGTCAGTTGTCCAAACTCGAACAATCTCCGGCAACGGCGCCAAAAACTTGGTGCACGAATTGTAAATCACACTTTTCACAACTCGTACCACTAACCAACAAGTGCACTGGGTCGTCCAAGTAATACCTTACGTGAGTAAGGGTCGATCCCACTGAGATTGTTGGCTTGAAGCAAGCTATGGTTATTTTGTAATTGTTAGTCAGAAAATTAATAATAAAAATGGTTAGGTTTATGAGAAGTAATTAACATAAAATAAATAATACTTGTTATGCAGTAATGGAGAATAGATTGAGGTTTTGGAGATGCTCTGTCTTTTGAATCTCTGCTTTCCTACTGTCTTCTTCTTCACACATGCGGGTCTCCTTCCATGGCAAGCTGTATGTTGGTGGATCGCCGTTGTCAATGGCTATCATCCATCCTCTCAGTGAAAATGGTCCAAATGCGCTGTCACCGCACCGCTAATCATCTGTCGGTTCTCACTCATGTTGGAATAGAATCTGTTGATTCTTTTGCGTCTGTCCCTATGCCCAACACTCGCGAGTTTGAAGCTCGTCACAGTCATTCCTTCCCAGATCCTACTCGGAATACCACAGACAAGGTTTAGACTTTCCGGATCTCAGGAATGACCGCCAATAATTCTAGCATATACCACGAAGACTCTGATCGTGAACCAAGAGGCTAAGAGATACACACTCAAGCTAGTGCAGATAGAACGGAGGTGGTTGTCAGGCATACGTTCATAGGTGAGAATGATGATGAGTGTCATGGATCATCACATTCATCAGGGTGAAGTGCGAGTGAATATCTTAGAATAGAAACAAGCGTGATTGAATGAAAAATAGTAGTAATTGCATTAATTCATCGAAACACAGCAGAGCTCCTCACCCCCAATCATGGGGTTTAGAGACTCATGCCGTCAGAAATACAATGTGTAGTGTAAAAATGTCATGAGGTACATAGTAAGTCTCTAAAAGTCATTTTTATACTAAACTAGTAGCTAGGGTTACAAAAAATAAGTAACTAAGTGCAGATAGTGCATAAATCCACTTCCGGGGCCCACTTGGTGTGTGCTTGGGCTGAGCATTGAGCTTTACACATGTAGAGGCTTCTCTTTGAGTTAAACGCCAGGTTGCAACCTGTTTGTGGCATTTAACTCTGGTTTGTAACCTGTTTCTGGCGTTTAACTTCAGAATAGGGCAGGAAGTTGGCATTTGAACGCCAATTTGCATCATCAAAACTCAGGCAAAGTATAGACTATTATATATTGCTGGAAAGCCCTGAATGTATACTTTCCAACGCAATTCAGAGCGTGCCAATTGGATTTCTGTAGCTCCAGAAAATCCATTTTGAGTGTAGGGAGGTCAGAATCTAACAACATATGCAGTCCTTTTTCGGCCTCTGAATCAGATTTTTGCTCAGGTCCCTCAATTTCAGCCAGAAAATACCTGAAATCACAGAAAAATACACAAACTAATAGTAAAGTCCAGAAATGTGAATTTTTCATAAAAACTAATAAAAACATAGTAAAAACTAACTAAATCATATTAAAAACTACCTAAAAATAATGCCAAAAAGCGTATAAATTATCCGCTCATCAGAGCACCAACCCACGCGTACGCGTGCCTCATGGGTACGCGTGACCCCAAGCTTTTCGACCATCCATGCGCACGCGTCACCCACGCGTACACGTGAATTCAAAATTCTTACCTCCATACAAAATCTAGCGAGTTGTGCCTACTTCATGCCAACTTTGTGCGCGAGGCACAATTCTGTCCACGTGTACGCGTCACCTCACGCGTTCGCTTGCCTCTCTGAATAACCCATCACGCGTACACGTGACTCACGCGTACACATCGTTCCCATTTCACCATCCCACGTGCACGCGTCACCCCACGCGTACGCGTGGATTGCTTATTTTATTACTCTTCTTTTCTTCTCTTCTTTCCATTTCCTTCCTTCTTCTCTCTTCCTCTCTTTTTTTTTCCTTCTTCACCCATCATCCAACACAACCAAATACTATTTATAACCATTTCTTTTAGATAGTTAGTTGTTTAGTTAGTTAAATTTTCATTTAATTTTTTGTTTTTCATTATAAGTGTTGGGTTATTAATCTTGTTTACTATCTCTTGCTGCTGATTATTGATGAGATGTTAGTTTAACATCATTTTTGTTATTCATTGTTGGATTTTCATTGTCAAGGTTATATTTTACTACTTGGTTTTGAGTTTCTTTGTTGAACAACTGTGAATACCAAGTGAATGAGAATTGCCTTTAAAGCATGTTAAATCTTTTTTAATTGCATGATTTGGCCACCATGTGATTTGAACCCTCTTCTTTGATTAGGTAATTTTTTAATGGATGTTGTGTATTTATCTTAATGCATTGTATTTCTTGATCATATGCATCAATATGTTTTTGGCTTGAATACTTTCATGCTCCTTTATTGCTTGTTTGGTTGTCTTAACCTACGAGTTTAGAGCATCTCAAGCACATTAGGATGAGTGAAGTGCATGTCCCTTTTGTGTAACTGTGACATAGCTTTTTATGTTAGTATGTGTGTTCTAAACCGCGCGCAACTTAGAATACACACTTACCTTTTATCCATGTCACACTAATTCACTCACTTCATTCTAGTGATTATTACCTCGTCCAATAATATATGCTTCCTTGCTTTTGCATTTACTTATTTTCTTGTCTGATTTTCTATTTTACATGGAGGATGCACCATAAGCAACAAAGGAAGAGGAAGAAAGAACATGCAGTAACCGGTTGATCCACTAGCTGAAGGTGGCAATCCAGCAAGTCGCCGTACCCCCTGTTCATCTTTGAATGCACCGAGGACGGTACAAACTTTTAAGTGTGGGGAGGTCGTCCAACCGAATCGGCATTTTTGGGTGACAAATTTCTAATCCCAACATTTTTGCATTTCATTTTTAGGTCTTTTAGGATTTTTAGTTGCATTTTCTTATTTTTTTGCATATATATACATAATAAGCTTAGTCAAAATAATGAAATTTTTCAAGAATTTTATCTATAGGACATCCCAATTAATTTGAGTAAAAATTTTTCATTGAACTTGCTTGAACTATACATTATGGATCATGTTTTGAGCTAAGAACACAAGCATGTGAGATTTGAGCCTAATTGTGTGGTTACATCATATAACCACTTATTTCCATTCTTGTGTGTATTATTCTCTTTCTTTGATTGTAATCTTTGATTGTTTGATTCTTTATGTCCATTATTTTGTGTATACATGCATTTATATGATTAAGGTCATTATTTCATTTAGCTCACTTACCCAAATAGTCTTACCTTTTATCTTCCATTGTTAGCAACTTTGAGCCTATTTTAACCCACTTATTCTTAATTTTAGCACATTAAAAGCCTTGAAGCAAAAAACAATAAATGTCCTTTATTTGGATCTTTGATTAGCTTAGGCTAGTGAGTGTGTATTATGCAAGTGTGGAGAAACTTAGGACATTGGTTGAGAAAAAGGTATGTTTTGTATTTTCATTGAAGATCTTGGAAAATGGGTACATACTCATGTGTTGGATTAAATGTAAAACCATATGCATTGATACTTTTGTATACACTTTATTGCAAAAAGAAAAAAAATGAGAAAATAAAAAAAAAATATATATAAAAAAAGAAAAAATAGAAAAAGAAAGAAAAAAAAAGTAATAAAAAGGGGACAAAATGTCCCAAAGTGAAGCTCAATAACAATCAATGCATATGAGTTATGATCAAGAAAAGAATGCATGAGTGTGTGGAAAAGTGAAGAATGGATAGTTAGATTAGCTTTGAAATTGTATAGGTTGTTATATAGGTTAGGTGGGAAGTTTAAGCTTATCAAAGATTCAAATTTCAAACTCACTTGACCATATGTGAAATGCCTTTTTTAGTTATGAGTTAAATTTTGTTCCTCTTGGCCTAGGTAGAGTAATTGGTGACTCTTGAGTTATCAAACTCCTTTGTTGATTGATAATTAGAAGTTGCTAATTAACTTGAATGCCACTAAAGCTAGTCTTTCATCATGATTAGGCTAGGACTTGTGGAATCAAGTTAATTCATCCACTTGACTTTCCTTCATAGTTAGAGGTCAACTAAATGGGAGTAATGGACAATTGTTGTCACAATTGAGGAGGATAATGAGGATAGGACTTCTAGTTCTCATACCTTGCCAAGAGCTTTGTTAGTTGTTAGTTTATTTCCTTTGCCATTTATATTTCTTGCCTATTACCTCAAAAATCCCAAACATACTTCATAACCAATAACAAGAACACTTTATTGCAATTCCTAGGGAGAACGACCCGAGGTTTAAATACTTCGGTTATTAGTTTTATTAGGGATTTGTACTTGTGATAAACAAATTTTTGTATGAAAGGATTATTGTTGGTTTAGAGACTATACTTGCAACGAGATTTCATTTGTGAAATTCTATACCATCAATTTTCCATTCATCAAAATGGCACCGTTGCCAGAGAATTGCAAATGTGCGCTTGTTATTAGTTATTGAATATATGTGAATATTGTGAATATGTTTGCCTTTTGCTTCTTTGTTAGTTTTTGGTAGTGTAGGAATTTGTTCTCTTTATTTGTTACTAGTTTTTGTTTTTATCTTCTCTTGCTATCATGAATTCTCACTTTGGCTATGAGTTTGGTTCTAACTATGTTGTAGGAAATGGAAGCTTCAATGAGAATGTGCATCAAAGATGGGACAATCAAAGGTGGGAGGAGCCAAATGCATATGATCAATCCTATTGGCAACAACCCCCACCAATGCACTATGAACAAGAGCCATTCTATGATGCATATCAATCTAATGGTTATGGTGAATCTCCTTGTGACTTTCAAAAACCACCACCATATGCCTATGAGCCATATCCTCAACATAGCCCTCAACCATACTCACAAGCCCCTTTCTACCAAACACCTCCATATGACCCTAACCCATATACACCATACCAACTACCTTTCGAGCCATATGAGCCATATGAACCACCACCATTCCAACACCTACAAGAACCAACCCCTCCATACTATTACGAAGATGAACCACCACTAATGTATGTAAATTTTCAACCACAAGATGAATTCAACTTTCAACCACAACCCCCATGGAAGAATATTCATGTCCATCGATTCAAGAGCCATATGATCCTAATCATGTTATCCAAGCGGAACAAGAGTCAAGGGATCATCTCTAGGAGGCCTTGGATCAACTTCAAGCAACCATGGAGCGTGTTGTGCAACAAGTGGAAAAAGTAGAGAGTGTTGAACCACCACACCCTTACCAAGAAGAACCACCTTCCTATTATGAACCCTTTTCTCCAAAATAATGAACCCTTCTATCCACACCAAGCCCTAATTGATGATTCTCTCACTTTGCTACTTAAAGAACAAAGAGAAATGCAAAGGGAGGCACAAGAATCTGTAGCTACCTTGAATGAGATGGTAAACCGATTAGCCTCTCAATGCTTGAGCACTCAAGGAACTCCTATGGCCACATGGGGATAATCGGTTGAAGAGCATATGAAGGAGAGATTGGAAACTCCGGTGGAAAATGAAGAATGTGGCTTTGCGTTGGAACAATTAGAGGAAGCTATGATTGTTAGAGAAGAGGAAGAAGTGGTTAAAGACATGGGTGAAGTAGAACAAGAGGTGGATTTCAAGCTTGAGAACACTTTCACACCAAGCAATGTTGTTGATGATTTGTGGGGGTTGTTGACCATTCTTCCATTGAGCTTGAATTCAATGTTGAGGAGGGTAATATGAAACCTCCTACACATATTATGGAAGATGAAAATTTGAAAGAAGTTGAGCAAGTAATAATTCCTATTGTTGAAGTTAATTCCACACCAACTAATGTGCTATGTAAGATTGTTGAACCTTCCTCATTGTGTTGTGAAATTGATGTTGAGGAGACTAGTGCACAATCTCTAACACATGACTTGGGCATTGAGGAATGTATAGAAGAAGTTGGTAAACAAGGAATTGACATTGAAGAAGCTTGCCAAGAGGTGGAGATAGTCAAAGAAGAGCACAAGGGAGTGGCACTTGCAAGATCATTGGGACCACCTCTTCCTAAGTCGCCATCCTACACAACATTCAAGTGGGTAAATATTTCATTTCTAAACTTAATTAGCCCATTTGAATATGGTTTGCTTGAGACGGATGGACAACTTATAATTCTATGTGGCTTTAAGAGCAAAGGGGAGATGGTTACTGGTTGGCATTGCAAATCAAAGTCCATGATGATTGCATGCTCAAGGCTTAATTGCAAAGGTCGGTGTAGAACTAGAGTGCTTGGGTCTAGAAGGATGTTTGGTCACTCTATTGAGAATTCATCTTGCTCACCACCCAGATGGACTAATGAGAATCAACTTGAAGACGGGTGTCAAAACAAAGTGTGGGATCCCGGATCGCACAAGGAAAGTTAACTTTGGGAGCTCATGGTTTGTGAAGAACTCCATCAAAGCTTGAAGATATTAATTTTGAAGAATGGAGCTTATTGGAAACTCAAGCATTGGTGGATGTTCAAGGATAGCTTCAAGCATAAGCCACCTTGATGAGGAGCTCCCCATAAGTCCAACTTAAGGACAATAAACAAAAGTGCTAGGTGGGAGACACCCCATCATGGTAAAATCTTTCCTTTTTCTCTTTTGTACATATTGGTATAATTAGTTTAATTTCATGTTTTTATTGATTTTTTAAGTTTATTTGGTAGTTTGGTATGTTAAATAAGGTTTTATAGTGTTTTGGTAGTTGTTTGGAGGTTTGGAATGCTTGGTTTAGCGCAAAAACATGGAAAATTTTGAAAAATAGAGCACCAACCACGCATATGCGTGCCCCACGCACGCGTACGCGTGACTCAAGTATTTTCAACTATCCACGCGCACGCGTCATCCACGCGTACGCGTGGATGCGAAAATTTCACCTCCAAGCCATTTCTCCCGAGAGTTGTGCCTGCATCACGCGAACATTGTGCCTTTGGCACAAAACCAACTCACGCGTACGCGCACATGATGCGTACGCGTCGCCTCCATTGCATCACCCCCACGCGCACGAGTCGATGCACGCGTACGCGTGGATCACCTTGTCTCACTCCACTTCATTTCTTCTCCTCCTTCTATTTCTTTCCTTCTCCTATACTTCATCCTACACTACCATACACCATCAACCATTAGTTAGTTCAGTTAGTTAGCTATTTTGATGGTTTAAATTTTCTTTAATTTTCTCTCTTTCATAATAAGTGTTGGATTATTAATTTTGTTTACTATATATTGCTGCTTATTATTATTTGAATGCTATTTTAGTATAATCATTGTTGTTATTCGTTGTTGGATTACTTCATGCTTATGAACACCAAGTGAATAACATTGCCTTCAAGCATGCTACATCTTTTTGAATTGCATGATTCGGCCACCATGTGATTTGAATTCTTTTCTTTGATTAGGCAATTATTGATGGATGTTGTGCATTTATCTTAATGCATTATGTTTCTTGATCATATGCATCCCTATGTTTTTAGCTTGAATACTTTCATACTTCTTTTTTGCTTGTTCGGTTGTCATACCTACGAGTTAAGAGCATCTCAAGCACATTAGAATGAGTGAAGTGTGTGTTCCTTTTTGTGTAATTGTGACATAGTTTCCATGCTAGTGTGTTCTAAACCGTGCGCACTTTAGAATGCACACTTACTTTTATCCATGTCACACTAATTCACTCACTCGATTCTAGTGATCATTACCTCATTCCAACAATGTATGCTTCCTTGCTTTTGCATATACTTTTCTTACTATCCTATTTTCTATTTTCAGGATGAGTCATTATCAGCTAAAATAGAAGCGGAAAAAGAACATGCAGCAACCGGTTGACCTACCAGCTGAAGGTGGCAACTCGACAAGTCGCCGTACCCCCTTGCTCATCTTTGAATGCACCGAGGACGGTGCAAACTTTTAAGTGTGGGGAGGTTGTCCGACCAGTCGGCGCTTTTGGGTGACAAATTTCTAATCCTAACACTTTTGTATTTCATTCTTAGGTCTTTTAAGATTTTTACTTGCATTTTCTTATTTTTGCATATATATACACAATAAGCTTAGTCAAAATAATGAAACTTTCCAAGAAATTTATCTATAGGGCACACAACTCAATTGATTTGAGTGAAAACTTTTCATTGAACTTGCTTCAA
>NC_029788.2:76936785-76942072 GCF_000816755.2 Arachis ipaensis | reverse complement strand
GTAGAACATGTTTTGAGCTAAGAACACACAACCTTGTGAGATTTGAGCCTTAATTGCGTGGTTACATCTTATAACCACTTATTTCCCTTCTTGTGTGCATTAGTCTCTTCCTATGATTGTAATCTTTGATCTGTTTAATTCTATATGTCCATTATTCCTTGTATTCATGCACTTATATGATTGAGGCTATTATTTCATTAGCTCACGCACCCAAATAGCCTACCTTTTTATCTTCCATTGTTAGCCAATTTGAGCCTATGATTAACCCACTTGTTCATAATTTTAGCACATTACAAGCCTTATTTGGATAAATGTCCTTTATTTGGATCTTTGATTAGCTTAGGCTAGTGTGTGTGTGTATCATTCAAGTGTGAGAAAACTTGGGACATTGGTTGAGAGTAAAAGGTGTGTGTTGTATTTCTATTGAAAATATTAGGAATTGGGTACATGCTCATGTGTTGATTAAATGTAAAACCATATGCATTGATGCTCTTGTATATACTTTATTGCAAAAAAAAATGAGAAAATAAAAAGAAAAATATATATATATATGAAAAGAAAAAAAATAGAAAAAGAAAGAAAAAGAAAAAGAAAGAAATAAAAAGGGGACAAAATGCCCCAAAGTAAAGTTCAATAAGAATCAATGCATAAGTGTTGTGAAATGAAAAGGAAATGCATGAGTATGTGAAAAAGTGAAAATTGGGTAGTTAGACTAGCTTTGAAATTGTATAGGTTGTCATAGGTTAGGTGGGAAGTCTAAGCTTATTAAAGATTCAAATTTCAAGTCCACTTGACCAAATATGCATCCTACCTTGACCCTAGCACCATTACAACCTATAAAAAGACCTCATGATAATTGTATGCATGTACGAAATATTTGTTGATTGTTAGAGAAAGAACAAATCTTGGAAAGCATGATTAGGGGAGAATTGAGAGAATCAACCCTAAACACTTGAGTGACTAGAGCGGATACACATCCGGTGAGGGTTCGATTGCTCAATTACATGTCTCCACCCATGATCATCACTTTTCTTGCAAATAAAATATTTAATAACTCAATTCAATTGTGGATTTAATGTGATTGCTATTACCTTAGCCCTTGTGCTTATATATGTTCTCTTGGAAATTGATTTATTTTGACCAAGTAGTAGCATTCATTTAGATAGTTGCATTTAGGTAGGTTGCATTTAGTTAGTTTGCATTGAATAAATGTTGATACCCTTTGTTTCCTTCTTGATTTTAGCATGAGGACATGCTATGGTTTAAGTGTGGGGAGGTTGATAAACCCCATTTTTAGGGTTTATCTTGTGCTTAATTTAGGGGATTTTATGACCTTTTACCCACATTTATTCAATGAAATAGCATGGTTTCATGATTGTCTCCTAATTTGTGCTTAAGTGTGAAAACATGCTTTTTAGGCCCTTAATTGCTAATTTTGATTCCACTAGATGCCTTGATATGTTTGTTAGTGAATTCAGATTGGAAAGGCTATGAATGGATCAAAGGGGTCAAGAGGAAAAGCATGCAAGTGGAGAACTCATGAAGAAACAAGGATTTGGGATGCTAAGATCGACGCCCACGTGCAGCAGACGCGCATGCGTGGAAAGTGACGTCGCAAGGCGATGCGCGCGTACGCACACATGACGTGTACGCGTGGATAGCAATTTGTCAAGCGACGCGTACGCGTGACCCACGCGCACACGTCGGTGCTCGCACATGACCCACTTAAAGTGAATCCACTGAGGGCGATTTCTGGGCTTCCCAGACCCAAATCCAACTCATCTCTGATGCTATTTAACCCAAGGATTGAAGGGGAATTAACACATTACATCACATTAGTTTAGTTTAGTTTAGTTTTGGAGGGAAAGTTAGTTTCTAGAGAGAGAAGCTCTCTCTTCTCTCTAGAATTAGGATTAGGTTTAGGTTAATTTCTTAAATCTAGATCTACTTCTTCTCTTGCTTCAATTTTTCTTTTGCTTTATGAATTCTTATGTAGATCTCTATTTCTCTTTCAATGCAATTTATGATTTCCGTGTCTTTTCATGTTGTTTTGATTTTCTATTATGGATCTATTGCCTTTGTAGTTAGATCTCTCTTTAATTCTTGCAATTCATGTTGTTTACCTTTATTGCCTTCTATGTGTTTGTTGAAATGCCTCTTTTAGTTATGAGTTAGATTTTGTTCCTCTTGGCCTAGGTAGAGTAATTAGTGACTCTTGAGTTATCTAATTATTTTGTTGATTGATAATTAGAAGTTGCTAATTAACTTGAATACCACTAAAGCTAGTCTTTCATCATGATTAGGCTAGGACTTGTGGAATCAAGTTAATTCATCCACTTGACTTTCCTTCATAGTTAGAGGTTAACTAAGTGGGAGCAATGGACAATTGTTGTCACAATTGAGGAGGATAATGAGGATAGGACTTCTAGTTCTCATACCTTGCCAAGAGCTTTGTTAGTTGTTAGTTTATTTGCTTTGCCATTTATATTTCTTGTCTATTACCTCAAAAATCCCAAACATACTTCATAACCAATAACAAGAACACTTTATTGCAATTCCTAGGGAGAACGACCCGAGGTTTAAATACTTCGGTTATTAGTTTTATTAGGGGTTTGTACTTGTGACAAACAAATTTTTGTATGAAAGGATTTTTGTTGGTTTAGAGACTATACTTGCAACGAGATTTCATTTGTGAAATTCTATACCATCAATTTTCTATTCAACGGTGTACGCGTGACCCACACGTATACGTCGATGCTCGCACGTGACTTCTTTAAAATGAAAACGCTGGGGCGATTTCTGAGCTTCCCAGACCCAAATCCAACTCATTTTCTGAGCCTATTACATGTAGAATTCAAGAGGAGTCAGGGGGGAGCACAGAGTTTAGTTTTCATCCTACTTTAGTTAGTTCTAGAGAGAAAAGCACACTCTTCTCTCTAGAATTAGGTTAGAGGTAGATTAGGATTTTTTAGATCTAGGTTTAATTCATGCTTTAATTTACTTTTCCTTTTTAATTTTTTGTCCTCTACCTTTGCTTTCCTAGTTTAGTATTTTATTCCTTGTATTTGTTTACCTTGTTATTGATGCATTCTTATTTCTTCTATTTTCCTTTAATGCAATTTATATTTGGTTTCCTTTATTGTTGATTTGGGTTCTTGTTGCTAATTTCCTTGCAATTAGTAGTTGTAGATTTGAATTTCTTGCAATTTTATCTTGCTTTCCTTTTATGCCTTCCAAGTGTTTGATTAAATGCTTGAAAGGATGTTAGAGTAGATTTTTGTGTTCTTGGCTTGGGATGGTAACTTAGGTGAAATTGAGTTGCTAATGTCCAAGTCTTGATAATTGATGTCCATTGACTCTACCTTTCACTAAGTTAATTAGTGAGGTGGCTAGGACTTACGGATTAGGATTGGTGTAGCTCATTTGACTTTCCTTCACTTGTTAGAGGATGACTTAATGAGATTGATCCTTACAATTATCATGTTGTGGTTAGTAACAAGGATAAAGATCCTTAACCATCAACCCTTACCAAGACCTTTTTACATTTGAGTTTCATTTACTTTCTTGCCATTTATCTTTCATGTCCCTTATTCAAAACCCCAAAATACTTGTCCCATAACCAATAACAAGAACACTTCCCTGCAATTCCTTTGAGAGATGACCCGATGTTTAAATACTTCGGTTTATATTTTTATTGGGATTTGTACTTGTGACAAACAAATTTTTGCATGAGAGAATTATTTGTTGGTTTAGAAACTATACTTGCAATGAGAATTTATTGTGAAATTCTAAACCATACGAAAAATCTGTTCATCATCTCCCGATCAGCATTATGAAACTCAATAATGTTGAAGCAAACCATGAAAACTACAGAGATCCATGTCCCCTTTTCCCGGTCATTTGTCAACCAGTCCGGAATGATGGCCTACAAGACTGGGTCGTTATATGGCTTCCACTAGAACTGCAAAGAAAATTATAATATATCACATCAGGTAACTTTCATTAACGACAAATCATTTAAAGATAACTAAATAAAACAATGTCGCATACCATAACCAATAGCAACTGATCCAACACAAGATGCCATCGAAGGACTCTCTGGTCAAACTGGTCTCTATTCTGCCGGGCCATACTTATCAACCTATGGACATGTGCAATAACAACAAGCAGTGCATCACTTTGTGCAAAATAAAATAAATTAAAGATACCGACAAGAGAAAAACCATATATAAAAAGATATACCTCACGGTAGTGAAAATCTCGGAATCTGCCTATCAGATGGACACCACTCTGAAAATCGATGATATATCCCTAACACTAGTAGCGGCATGCATCTAGCAATATCAGTGGTGAATCGATGTGTTATAGAGCATAACGAGTAGTACATCCATGCAAACACAACGAATCCCCAAAAAAGACCATGACACCTCTTGAAGTTCTCTAACAATGGCAACCACTTGATATGGACCTGGTTGTTTAACTTATCTGTCATTAGGTAACTCCTGATCAACAACAGAATGTAACACCTCGTATACTATAGGAGGGTGGCTGGATCTGTACCAGCTAGCATATGTTGTACCCGGTCCCTAAACCATGTTAGCTTTATGGAAAATGACTCCTTCCTCTACACCACTATTGCTGAGTATGCGGAGGCCTAGTATTGAGGAGTTCTTCTACCCACTCCAGGTCTGGTTCTGGTATCATGTGTTGAAGTCACGCAAGCACCCACCTACTGGCTCTCCATTGGTGCGTAACCCAAGGTGGTACGCAACACCCTGTAGGGTGATGGTACACTCATCCCAAGACAGGTGAAAAGTGTGGATTTCTGGATGCCAACGCTCCACGAATGCAATAGTCAATGTGTTGTCAAATACAAAGTCTCTGAGCTGCACTGTGTTGCCATCCCTCAAGTAAGGGCGAATGGCGTCTAGCAATTCGAGAGTGTGGCTAACTTGCCTAAGGAGTAGTAAGCGAGGCCTCTGTTAAAATGTAAAATATTTCATGTAAAAAATATGTTTAATATATGACATACTTGAAATATATAAAAAAATTCGAAATAAAAAGATAAAAGTTATAATAAACATAAACAATTATTTCATATTTCATAATTTAGTTATATTTAAAATTACATGTCCTAAATCCATAAATCTATTTAGAAAAATTAATTTTGTAAATCAAACATTTAAAAAATTTATTCAACAAATATTGCAACAAATATTCAGTAAAACAAGTTATCTAACATATTCAAAATCAAAATAAAAAATTTAAAATTTGAAATAAAGAAATG
>NC_029788.2:76932146-76934023 GCF_000816755.2 Arachis ipaensis | reverse complement strand
TCTAAAAAAACTAATTAACATTTAAAACATTTAAAAATTTTATTTAATAACATTACAACTAATACTCAGCAGAGCAACTTACTAAACAATACATTTTACTACTTAACGTTGGCAACTTCATAATTTATTATTCTTCAAAATTAAATTAGATTAATTAATAAATAAATCTATTTAAAAAAATTAATTTCCTAAATCAAACATTTAAAAATTTTATTTAATAACATTACAACTAATACTCAGCAGAGCAACTTACTAAACAATACATTTTACTACTTAACAAAATCTAAGTTGGCAACTAATCTATTTTATGTTACCAAAATATAATCTATTCTAATCATGTATAATAATATTAAATCTATAAAAGTACCCTAATTAAAACTATATGTTTATTTATTTAAAAGAGGAAAACAACAACAATAACCTCGAAGTCAATAGCTCCCGCAATGTGCCACGTCACATTTAGGTAGTTGATGTCATCATCTCGTACATCTGCACATGCTATAATATTCGAGTATCTCAAGAATATCAAGAAAAATGTCCAAAAGAGGGAGAAATGAAGCGAAACAGGGAATGAAAGTGTTCATACCCTAGACCGAGCTATAAGGTTCGGGTTGGACGAAGACAAAGCGACCGACCTCTTTGACGTTTGGTCGACCGCCGACCTCTTCACAAAGAGCTCAGACGAATCACCACAGAGGCCCAAAGAGGCCCAAGAAAGAAGAGTCACCGCCTACCAGAAGGCGGCTGGCCAAAAGATCTAGGTGATCTCACCCACAAAAGATAAGATAAGATAACAAACTTATCTCAAGGAAGGTCATTCAACACTACTATAAATACACTGGAGCACCCAGGTATAACTCATACTCCAATTTTACAAAAAAAACCTGCCTAAAACCCGTACTGACTTAAGTATCGGAGCCTCTTGCAGGTACCACCCCCTCTCCTCCGGTGACGGGGACCAGCAGCGCCTTCCAATCCCACAAGTGGGACACGGCAACCTCGATTAGTCCAGAAGATTTCATCCGAGATCGACCTCCCCGTTTCAGGTAACCCACGGAACAGAAAGGAACATTTCTTACGTAGTAAACAACTTCCTTATATAGGCGTAGATCAATTTTATCTCGTTTATATTGTAAATGAATTAAGCTTGTTTATATCTCGTTTATACACGTGTTGTGAAAATGTGGCTTATTTCGTTTATAGTGTAACAAGATATATATAGACTTAATTCGTTTACAATGTAAATGAAATAAGTAAAGTGATGTAAATTAATACATAAGCTATAAATTATATATATCCGTAAATAAAATAATTAAATTATTTATCTAAACATTTTTTTTATAATATATAATTTTATAAATATTTATATATCATTTTTTAAGATCTAAAATAAAAATAAAATTAAATCTAAGATTAGAGATGCTCTAACAACTAAAAATATACAGTTAATATGAAATGAAACTGGGTATTGAATAAGGTGCAACCATGGAAGCAAAATAAAAGATTTTGGTCCTTTCAATGTTAAAAACTTAAAAATGAAGAAAAATTATTTGGTCACTGAGGAGAGAATCCCGAGGAGGAGATTCAGCAAAGAGCAGAAGTTGTCTGTGTTAGTGTTACACAAGAAATTGAAAATTCCCTTGATATTCCTTTCCCCACGCGCCACAAAGTGAAGTAGTAGAATCAACAATGAACAATCATACTACCAAGCAGCATCTGTCACTGTCACTGTGTATGGGACCCACATCCCACTTAGCTCCACCTCCTATCTTCTCAATTCCGCTTCTGAATCATTTTCAAGTCCGTGGGCAAACAACTACTCATAATAATAATAATAATAATAATAATAATAATAATAATAATAATAATAATAACTT
>NC_029788.2:76928318-76931926 GCF_000816755.2 Arachis ipaensis | reverse complement strand
ATTATCAGTTTAATAAAATAATATAAATTGATAGAGTAATTTAATTTATTTAATTTATTTTTTTATTATAAGGGTTTCTTGCTTTTACTGTTACCATTAACAATAGTTTTTTTGACACCAAAGCATTCATTTCTTTATTTTTTGTTTGTCGACTTTTTTAATTGCAAAAGACAAACTGTTGCTATTTGCTCCCTCTATTTATCTCTCCAGTTTTCCTTCAACTTTTTTGTTATGTACCTTGTTTGGATTTGGATTTATCCATCAAAATTCTCTTCTTTGAGTTGAGGGATTCTTCAATCGGATAATCCTTCTCATGGAGTGTAATGAATTTGTGCATGGTGAAAATGATTTGGTTTCGTAGTCATAGTAGAGGTAAGTGTTAAGCATCTTGTTTGTTTGTTTGTTGTTAAATGTGTTTGTTTGGCTGCTGAGAAAATTGAAGCAGGAAAAAAAGAAAAGGAAAATGAGTTTTGATTCTTTTGGGGGGTGATTGTTTCTGTAGTTGACTGGTTATAGCCTTATAGGTCATGAGTTGACTTCACCAACTTTTTGTTGGTCTTTGGTTATGCAGGTGTTGGTTCTTCTTGCTTGAATCCCAGTTTTGGCTCATTCTTCTTCTAAAGAAAAATTGGATGCACATAACCTGTTTGTGAAGATGACACAGAAGAGTGCACTCTTGATCCCCTTATAGTGATTGTTGATTGTGACAGTACGGCTCTATACGTTTACTTTCTCATAGTTTTGTGTTGGAGGAAACAAGCTATGGTTGTTTTCTTGCTAATTGGTACAATAGGGCCACCAATCAAGAAAAGAGCTGGTTTGAGGATTAAACAAGCTGGGAGAGGTTCATACAGAGGAAGCTAGGTGTTTTGTGTTTATGTCTGTCTGTGTGCTTTGAACATTGAACTTGTTATTTGGACTGTGATTTTTGTACATTTTTCCTCAAAAGTGTTAGCAAAAAGAGAATATAGAACAGATGGAAGCCACTTCTATGACTCATCAGTTGTTGAAGGGCTTTTGTGATGGTACACAGTGGAAGTATGCTGTTTTTTGGAAGCTTAACCACCATTTCCCCATGTAAGTTCTTTGGCTATTTGTTGTGCTGCCTTTTGTGTTTGTTTGTGCTGAAATGAGTAGAGTTGTCTTTTTATGTGGTAGTTTCTCAATAAGTTAAGTTCACAGTTTTCAACTTATTATGAGTTAGTGGTGTGCTTCTAGAAGAATTGATCATGTTGTTGATGGCTCACCATTTCCTTATGTTATTTGCTTATGTGGACTAACGTTACTTTAAAAGGGGTTAAACCTTGGATTATTAACTAAAATTTGCTTGGTCTGCTCCTTTTGCTACTTGTTGGTACAATTTGAACTTTGGATCTCATGCATGCATGGCTGCTCAAGCCTCTTTTTGCCAACAATAATGGTTCTGGATGAGCCATTTTTTGTTATTATAGGTGTCAAGTAGTTGTTTGACCTGTTTTTATTTGTAACAAATGCAACTTATTCAACAGGTCAATCTTTGTGTTCAGGTCCATAATTTTCTTTTCATTAATTTCTTGTTGAGAAACATAACTTTAGAACCTCATGATCAAGATCATCTCTGTCAAATCTGGAAATAAGAGTGAACCATTACCCTAGTGTGTGATGCACCATATATTGCTTGGTGCATCATAGTTGTCCATGATCTATATAATGTTATAAACTAAGTTCAGTGGAAGTCAATGTCGGTGTAATTTAGAAACTTCTTCTTATTTCCATAAATGGCATATACTTTTACTATTCGCTTGAAATTAAGCTGGTTGTTTATGTTTAATTTTCTGGAGCATCACACAAGCTTTGTCGTTTTAGGACTTTGACCTGGGAAGATGGATATTATGGTTACCAGAAAACTAATGAGGCCGCGGAGAGTATGTTGGATGACATCAATTTCAAATTCCCAGCTGAGGTATATTCTTCAAGTGGTGAAAGTATTGATGATCCAGGAGATTATTCTGCTGGACTACTCGTGGCTGAAATGTCTCATCATAAATACAGTTTGGGAGAGGGGTAATAACTTATTCTCCTTGGAGGCTAAACTTGCTGCAGATGATGTTTTGTTTTTGTTTCCATCTAATTATTCTAGTACACAGATATTCACAAGTGGAGTGAGCCAAATGATAAATGCTTAAATATTGCTTTGTTTCCTATAAGCATATGTCATCTTGGTTTTTGTTTCCTGTTAATTTTTGCTTTGGTTTTGGTCTTACATGTTTGTAAATGTGACCATTTTGGTCTCCTCCTCCATTAAGTGGAATCTATTAAATGATGACTTGGATTTTGATCTGGCGCATCATCATTTAGCATATCACACCTAATGGCATGAAAAACAAGGGACTAAAATCAAAACAAAAAATTAATGAAGGACAAAAAGGGTATATTTAAGCACAATAAAAGATTCTTCATCTGTCCTAAAAATGTTTGTCATTTCTAAATTGTGATCTAGATACATTGAGTTTTGAATGTACTGAAATTCTAAACTGAGATATTTTGGGATGAACAGACTATTACTTTGAAACCATGGGAATATATGTTGATCTTAAATCACTTTGGCATTTTCTTTTCCCTTAGTTTTTAAAGATTCTCTGTTCCTAAAAGTGTAGTTGAGTAAATTGTCGTTTATGCCAAATAGTGATGCCTGGTGCGTAATATGTCATAAGGTCTTATCTAGGCCTTGTTGTATACACCATCGAAGATTTTTTGTTATGATCTGTGAAGATGATGCAAAGTCCAACTCAATGTTTTCTGTCAGGGTTGTTGGTAAGGTAGCTTTTACTGGGAATCATTGTTGGGTGAGTGAGGATATTCTTACCCATGGGTTGGATGCTAATTTAATGCCTGAGGTGAGATTCTAACCATACAGTTTCCGCATAGAATTAAAGTAGTTAATCATCAAATCTTGAAATACCTAATATCTGCATTCTGTTCTTGGTTCCAGTGTCCTGATGAATGGCTTCTTCAATTTGCCTCTGGCATCAAGGTAACAATATGCTATCCTTTATATATTATCTTGTTTATCCTACAAGAGAATAACTGATTTCCTTTTCTAATTTCTGGAAAAATTACAAAGCATTGTGCATGCACACAAATGAGTGTGAAAATGACTAGAGAATTCAATTGGCATCAAGCATTCCGTGCCATCTGAAGTAATGTTGATAATTAGAGAAAATATTAAGTTGAGAATTTTTGTTTTTCTTGGTTACAGACCATTGTGCTGATTCCAGTTCTTCCTCAAGGAGTTTTGCAATTTGGTTCATTTCAAGCGGTGCGTATGTGTTCCATATTTAAATCCTGGACAATTTCGGAGTAATATCCAGAGCTTGCCATAGCAAACTCCACTATGAAATACATTTAAGTTCTTTGCTGCAAATTTCTCAGATCATGTGTCTATAGTATTTGCCCTACATAAGTTGTTTCATTTTGGTCTGCATATCTAGTTTTTCATGTATTCTTCCAGTAATATTGCATATTGCTGCACAAGCACTTGTTTTACTATTTTCATTTGTTGGTATAGGTGCAAAAGTTGTAGAATTTTTACTGTGTGTGTATATCCATTGTGAATGCGTTGCTTTATG
>NC_029788.2:76900154-76928225 GCF_000816755.2 Arachis ipaensis | reverse complement strand
CTGTCAAGATTTTAGGTTGCTGAAGACCTGGAATTTGTTACCAATATCAAGGAGAAATTCCATTCCATTCATCTTCTGGCAGCAAATACTACAGCATTGAACTATGGAGTTGATTGTCAAGATTGGTCATTCTCAGACCCAACAAATACTTTTATGGATATCTTGGATGAATCATCCAATATCACAAACAGTACAATAAAAACTGATGTTCTGGCTAGAATTGTGCCTAGTGTGAATGCATCAACAATGTTGAACCCAGCAATGTTGTCTCAGGTGGAGACAAAAGATAATCTGGAAGAAGAGATATGGCCCACTTCTCCGTGGGTCAATGATGTGGGAGTATTCCAAGAGATATCAAATGGATTAGGTTTATACTCCGGTAAGACAGAGCAACAATTTGGAAGCAATGCAACTGGTTATGAGGATATCAAGGATCTGAATGGCTTCTTGGCTTTTCCCTCGGAGTCTGAATTGCACAAAGTGCTTGGATCAGCAGCTCCACACAGGAAAACAAGGAATTCCATGTCTAAACATACCTCTGTTGTGGATACTTACAGTAACTCAACCTTTATATCCAACAACAAAGAACATGGTGATATTGAGAGTTTGGAGCACCCTGAAGATGTTGATCCGAAATATCTTTTGGATGCTGTTTATGGGGATTTATTTAGTGCCTGCAACGATACTTCAAGCATATCCAACAGTTTTAGGTCCCCTATAAGCAAGAAGATGCCATTTACCGGTTTGATTCATCCCAGGAACAGTTGCGAAGAAAGCAGTTTGGTTATGAAAGATGTGAAAGGTGATCTTAAGGCGGCAGTTAGAGTCAAGGGCAGAGATGCTATTACATCGCCATCTTTTGATGGAAATTCAAGCTTATTGACTGACGAGCCTCAAGAAGAAAAGGTTTATAGTCATTTGCAATCTACTAATGGACCAAAGATCTCTAGTACCTACAAGAAAAGAGCAAGGCCAGGTACCCAAAAGTCAAGGCCGAGAGATAGACAATTGATCATGGACAGGATGAAGGAGTTGAGGGAGCTTGTCCCAGATGGTGGAAAGGTAAATATTTTTTTGCTTCGATACCAAGGTTAACATTTCTTAGTTCCTTTTGGACTACTAGTAGTATCTGGAATCTGTAACTGGCCATGTGATATGCAGTGTAGCATCGACAACCTCTTGGAGAGAACCATAAAGCATATGCTATACTTGAGAAAAATAACAAGCCAAGCTGAGAAGCTTAAGAGATTCGCACATAAAGAGGTAGCACATTTATGATTCCTTGTTTTTCATAAATAATATTGTCTTCTCTTTTTCTCAAGAAATATAAGAAAAGAAAAAGATATAATAGGTTGCAGTTAACACATCAATATGTACTTTGGGAAAGAACACTGAAAATGGGTGAAGTTTGAATTGCCTATTCCTACATCACTTCCCCCATATTCCACAGATAAGTAGTTATAGCTGGGAGATATGTACAATTTCTTTTTATAGCACCTCTTCGTTTGAGCTTTGACATGGTGCAATGGTGTGTTCAGGTTCCCAAATGCAGCAAGCAGAAGATCAATTATAACCAATCAGGGAGGAGCTGTGCATATGACTTGGAAAGTGAACAAGCATGGCCCATAGTGATAGAAGATCTGGAATGCTCAGGCCACATGCTTATTGAGGTCTCCTATTTTTCAACCTTACCCTTTTGTTCCATTGCACACAAGAATTTGTCTCGTGTCTGGCAAAATTATTTAATAGTATTCGTTTTTTTTTTTACACCGAGTTTATACACTGCAATTGGATGGGATGTGGGATAAATGTGTCACACTTGATCTATCGGGCTTGGTGCATGATGAAATGGGTCACATAACATTTCTAAATTATAAAATCACTTTATTGGGAATATGAAAGAAATCACCCTTGGTAACTGCTTACAACTAATGTCACACAGATGGTATGCAATGAGCATGGATTCTTCTTGGAGATTGCTCAGGTGATCCGGAAGCTGGAACTGACCATCTTGAAAGGTGTCTTAGAAAACCGCTCATCCGCAGCCTGGGCTTGTTTCATTGTTGAGGTAACGAGAAACACTCCTTGTTCGAGTTAAAACTTGTGTGTTGATAAAAATCCCTTTAATTTTATAGCAATTTTCTGATTATGGTATATAATTTTCTTTCTCAGGCTCCAAGAGGGTTTCACAGGATGGATGTTTTATGTCCTTTATTGCATCTTCTACAGCGGAGGAAGAACCCTGTTCCATATAAAAGCTGACCCTTATGTATACATAAGAGGCGTGCGAAACCCTTGACTTACATTCCATTCATCATTGAATAAAGTGTAGACACAATTTACCTGTTGTCACATGGTATTCAATGATAGAAGTATGAGCCAATATAGTGTTCCACACATTATATGTATATATAAGATACAAAACTTGTATTTTAGCAAGTTCGATGTCTTTCTATCATGTATCAACTAGGAGTTGCAACAATATTTGAGAGTGAGTTTAACTTTCTAATAGTGGTGTATGATAACTACTAGAATATGTAAAACTTGGGACTCCATGGGAGTCAATGCTTTTGGCACAAGGATGAGTGAGTAGCAAGTCACCGACTAGCTTTCTACTCATTTGCGATGTGACATTATGGTCCTATTTATAGAAGGGAGTGTTTTTGTTAAAATGGTGGAATCTTACTATGGGGATATAAGAATGCGTGATCGCTATAATAATCATGGCATGTGTGCCTTGCTCTGAATTTTAACTATTACCTGTTTGTTTTGATTGAGGACTTCGATTCTTTGTTGTAAAAAAATGTGCTATTATGAGAAAGAGCCAAAGAGGGTCAAGAAACTATCATTTATTTTTTAAATTAACTCATCATTGCTAGAGAGGGAAATTTGTTTACTAATTTATTATTGAAATATATATAAAGAGAAAAGATGGTAGTGTCAGAATTATACTTAAATATTTAACATTTTTCTATTGTATGACATCATAATTTTTTGAGTAAAGTGACAATTAGGTTCTTAAAAATTTTGGTCTCAGACTAATTAATCTCAAAAAAAGTACAAATTTGATTATCTAAAATAGCAAACGATAGACACATTATGTCCTATCAATTCATTACGTAAATTTTAATGATGGTGCTTATATGTAGTGTTAACTACTATGACATGTCTATTTATGAAATATCATCACACAGATAACATTTTTTAGAGTAAAACTTTACTTGCTTTAGTAAGATTCGTAGTAAATAAAGAGTAGTTAATAACCGTTATATAAAAACTGAAAAGATAAGAATGATTCATCATCCAAAATTATATTATTTCCATGATCATGTGGCAGCAACGGGACATACATCATTATAGACAACGAAATACATGAATAATTTCATGTTGTTTCGTACTATCTATTAACGGAAGGATATACATATCCAGTATTTACTATCACGAAGGATCTAATTAGTATTTTTTTTTTCATGGGCTAATTAGTTCGAGGTCAAAATCCTTAAAGATGTAATTATCACTTTACTCTAATTCTTTTAAGGTCTTAAAGTTTTTCTTATGTTTCCTTCTCTCTATTATAATTATAAAGATAAGAAGAGATACTGAGAGTTTCACAATTATCTTCAAGCATTTAACATTTTTCTATTATGTGATATTATAATTTTTTGTTAAAGTGGTACAACCTAGTTCTCTTTTGTATTATGACTTGAGATTTCTCTTATATTTCAATTTCAATTCCTTGATGTTTATTTTGAGTTATTCTATATTTTTGCTAACATATTATCTATAAATGATGAGTTATAAAATCTATTTTATCATGTTCTTTTACTCACTTTTTTATCTTTATAAAGTTACATTCGCATTCATTTATTCTCCTTTTTCTCCATTTTTCCCCTCAAACTTAATCGCATTGTTCTCATTCATTTAAGACACGTGTCTTTATATAAATATTATTAGGGTTAAATACGATTTTTTGTTCCTATAATTTTAGTCAAAAATCAAAATCGCCTCTAACGTTTTTTTGCGTTCAAAATTGTCCTCAACGTTGAACTTTATTTCAAAATCGCCCTTTAGACAAAAATATCCTTAAGTTTGTTACTCTCTCTCTCTCTCTCTCTCTCTCTCTCTCTCTCTCTCTCCTTTTTATCACACTCTTCTGCTTTTCATCCTCATAGAAAGTTTTCTTCCTTCGTAGCAAGAACACATAAATTGAAAAATCAGTTTAACATTAAATTAAAAAATTAACTTAAGCAAATTAATAAATCAACACAACACAACAATAACCCAGCAAAAGAGGACTCAATTCACCTACTAGAATTTCAGCAACAACGGCGAGAAGCAGAAGAACATGACCGAGACTGAGAAGCATGACGAGCAGCACGACGAGGGAGAGAAGCAGCTCAACGAGAATGATGAGAAGTAAAGCAACAAGGCGAGATAGGAGAGAAGCAGCACAGCAGTCCTCCCACACCCCACTACGGCCCTCTTACTTTCTCTCTTCGTTTTCCAGAAGCATGAATCTGAGCTTTTGTCTGTTAGGGATGGACGTCCATAGCTATTTAGGCAAGCTTGGGGGTTGTCACTACAACAAAAATGCTGAGTACTGTCGAATTTACCGGCGAAAAAACGAAAATAATCCACCAGTAATAAATTGACTATCGGATTTTTCGTCGGATCCAATTCGATGGTATAAACCTCGCTGGTAAGTTGCAGAAAATTTAGCAGCGGAATCAGTTTTTTATGCTACGATTATTTGATGCCAGTTACCGGCGGATTTTTTCGATAATAACTTTAGCACCAAATTATTTTGTTCCCGCATGATTATCGTCAAATTTTTCCCCCGTAAAATCTGACTGTAAGTTCAATTTTCTTTTTTTTTGACGAAATTAGTGGTCAACTTCTAAGTTTTTATTTAAATTTATTTTTTTGCACAATTAGTAGTCCAATTTTAAATAACAGAAGCCAAATATGTTAAATTATCAAGTGTACAAATAAAATGAAAAGTCAAATAATAGAGGATATGATACAATCAAATAGTGTATAAAAAAACTTAGTTACCAAAGATCCTGATAGTCGTTGTCATCATCATCATCGTCCCGCTGGTCCTGCTGCTTTGGCGGCGACATAGGTGGTGATGTTTGTGCTCCTCAAGCAACGATGCTGCCACCAGCATGCATCTGATGTTCGTATGGCACCATGTGGCGCTCTATCCGCTGAAGCCACTCCAGCTCCCGCCTACACTCCCGCCCGAGGTCATTTGTGTCTGTCATGCGTGAGAGGATCGCTTGATACCTTTCCTCAAACTCCCATAGCTGCTGAGCCTATTAGTGAAGGCTCCAGGTGAGGAGCAGCACATGTTCCCTCAAGTAGACGCCATCCTCAGGATCAACGGGCCGACTGGTGGTAGAGGAGGATGAATGTATCAACGTAGATGTACGAAGGTTGTCGGCGAAGCATGATCCCAGCCCGTACACGCGATTCTTGTACGGCTTAGATGCAGCCTCGCGCCAAAACCTATCAGGATCGACGACTGATGCAGCGGAGTTGTTGCCGTCGTCTCTAGTACGTTGAGATTGTTGGGTTGCGGTCTCCAATCTCTGCGTGTAGGACTCTTGTGTAACATATTTTTTATTAGAGTTGCAGTTAATTTAAAAATAGTATATCACAGGATGTTTACTCACATAATAATCTGCGGCTGCGGATAAGAAAATCTTACCTTGTTCTCCTTCAACGTGTGAGTATACTTGAAGGTCTTCACCATCGTCGCCTCATGATCTAATGACTTAGACTACACATTTTGAAACCACATGTTAAGTCAAGTAATAATGATATTATATTATGATCAAACGAACTTAATAACAAAATGAAACAAGTTACTTACTAGCTTGGCCTTTTTCTTCATGAAAGTTGCTGACCCACCGGTATACTTCGACGCCATGGTCGATGCCCTGTTAGCTCTATTCGTAAGACGGCGATGCTTGAACCCCTCATCAGTCTCCCACACATACAGTGCCTTCTTAATGTCTGGGCGGAGCCAAATAGTGATATGGTCGCAGTGCTCACGTACGTCTTCCAACATCTACTGAAGCCGCCTAGCCATCCGATAGTCGAAGATCTTCCAGATCATAAGATTGTGAGTCATGTCCTATATAAATTTCTTTTGCAGAAAGAATACTAAGCATGAGTTAATCAAAATTAAATACATAATTAAACAAAATAGAAGATATAAACTAAGATTTGAATATGTTGAGCTTTTACCGCCCACTTCTTAAACCATCACTCTCTGGTCTCAGTTGGGATCTTCTTGTAGCTTGGCCATGGGTGGTGGTACATCAGCTTGATTACATTAGTACAAAGGTGCGTGCCTAAAGTAGGGTTAGGAATTTTCCTCGTCAAAATGATGGAATTAGCGTTGCAAGTATAGTCCCAACCCCACAATCGACCAACACCAAAGTTTAGAAAAACAAATTGTCACAATTCAAGACAAATATAAACCGGGAGTTTTAATTCCCGGGTCATCTCCCAAGGACTAGTGATCAATGAGTGCACAATTTCAGTTGTGAAGGCAAAAGGGATTTTCAATGAAGAGATAAACAATTAAAGGAATAAAAGAAAATTCAAAATTGCAATTAATGAACTAATAAAGGGATTAAAGAACTAGCTATGTAATATGAACAAGTAAGATAAAAAAGTGATTAATGTATGTATGTGTGTGTGTGATTCAAAGCATAAATGAAATCTTGGCTTGGGATGAGCTAGGGATCCTTTCTTTGTTACAACCACAACTATGACAATTGTAATGGATTAATCTCACTTAGTTAACTCTTACATCGGAGAGTAGGTTAAGTGAGCATATTTGTTCTTAACCCACAAATCCTAACTCACTTGCTAATTGCCTTAGCAACAAGTTAGCGTTAGTGGAAGCAAGAATAATTAATAATCCAATAAGTATCACTAAATATTGGACATTCCAACTCTAGGAACCCTTATGCTCATTTTACCCAATCCAAGAGGTGAAAATTTAACCCATAATCAAAATTGACATTTCCACAAACAGTTGGTGGGCATAAACACAAATCATGATAAAATTGAGAAAATGCTTGAAACTATGAGCAACAAATGATCAAAAGTAACAATAGCAACTCAACCAAGCATGTAACAATCATCAATCATCAAAATCATCAACAAGAGATCAAAATTGCAAAAAGTATATGTATTAACACTATGACTTTCACTATAAGAAAGAGTATCAAAATTGTAACTATAAAAAGTAGTAATTAAGAAATACTTACAATGGAGGCTAGCAAAAATCCAAGATAGAAAAAGGAAAATGGCACTTGAAATGTAAACCCTAATATAAACCCTAATGGTGTTGAGAGAAAACTTCAAGAAAAAAACTAAACCTAAAGCTTCCTACTACTATCTACAACTACTCTAATGATATGCTCTCCTTCCTCAATGTTTGCCCCTTGAAATATGAGCTATGGCCATCAGAATTGGGCCTCCAATCCCTCAAAAATGCGAGTCACGTGCGTTTTTAATGAAGGCATGTGCGGGTACTTGTGCGTACGCATAGACGTGTGCGCGTACACACACTTGGCCGAAATCTCAGGTTGTGCGTATGCATAAGAGGCTGTGCGCACGCACACTTTACTTTGCTTTGCTGCCTGTGCATACGCACAAGAGGCTGTGCACACGCACACACTGCTTTTCTCTTCTCCTTTGTTTCTTTATGCTTCCTCCTCCTTGCATGCTCCTCTTCCATTCTTACCAAGCCATTCCTACCTTATACATCTGAAATCACCCACAAACAACATCAAGGTATCGAATGAAAGGCAAGTGGAATAAAATAGGTTAAATTAAGCATAAAAGAGCATGCTTTCAAAATCAAGCATAATTTAGGGGGAAAGCTCAAAAGCATGCTATTTAAGGGAATAAGTGTAGGTTTATATGATGAAATCCTCACAATTCTAACAAAAAATTATCGTAAAATATGGATTCATCATACACTCTTATGTACATGCATTGTTATTTGGTGCAAACCTATCAATGAAAAACTTAAGATTAGTAGTTTACTAAAAAGTTATTTGAAGTAATCTATAAACTTCAATTATATTTAGATTTTTTTTTAGAAATTTCGGCAAAGTTTTATCTATAACTAGAATGTGCCAAAAACTCTATCCATCAACAATCCACTTAAACAACAACATCAATCAACAATCAACAAACAAGAATCAAGAATCAAGCAGCAACATCCATCAATAAATAATAAGCAGTTCAATTAATTAAGATTAGTAGTTTCATATATATGCCATTATATGACTTAAGTAGCAACATCTATCAACAATCAAGAATTCTCAAACACAAACAGTTCAAACATACTAACCTAAATTGAACCTATCTTAACAACCTAAATCCATTAAAACTAGAAAATTGAGTATAACTAAATTAAGCTGACTAACTAAAATGGTTTGCATATAAAAGACTTAAAATAGTACTCATGTCGAAGTCCCATAAGGATAAATCATCATCCATACGATGACAGGTAGTGGAGGGGCATCTGGCTGGGATCCGTGAGAGAATTTTGGCACTGCAGTGTCTGTCGTTGGAGGTGGCAGCGTCGAGATAGTGCGCTGCTGAGCGGATGGAGGTGGTGGAGGAGTTTACTCTGATGAAGCAGATAGATGACTTCCTGGTTGCAAGGGTGGCGCAACAGTAGGAGCCACATAGTTGGGGTTATGGACCATGATGAACGGCTGGTCCTGTGCACCCATTGCCTGTGACGTCACATGGGTAGTCGGAGTAGAAGGGGACGACTGAGAAGTCCCAGGGGTACCAGTAGAATTCCTTCCTCTACCACAACTACGAGGTCGATCCGTGACACCTTTACTTCTCATCATGTCTGCAAAGAGCATATCCATTAACACTAGTCACAAAAATAATGTAATAGCAAAGAAAAAATTTATAGACACTTTAAATCACATGAATAAGCAAATACAATACAAATTCTGTGTACATTTATATTATTTGGAAAAAATTTTGGCATAACCTTCCCTAAAGTTGGACATATATCCACCTTTACGGTTCTCATAAATCCAACCAACCTCAATCATAAATTAAATCTTAAAAACAACCACAACATATCCAAAATAACTTAATCAGTTAACTACTTAGTTCAGTTCCTAACTACTTAGGTGTTTTAATTTGTTCATCATCAAACCAATAACTTAATCAACAACACCTCAAAACATGTTTTAATTAGAATAAAAACAAATCAGAACCAAATAACAAACACAAAATTATAATAATAAATCAGAACCAAAATTATAATAACAAATCAGAACCAAAATAACGAACACAAAATTATAATAACAAATCAGAACCAAATTTATAATAACAAATCAGACTTTATTCCTATTTTAGAAAAAAAGAGTTCAAAAGTATTACCTGAAGAAGAGCACCAGTGTCGAGATGAAGAGGGTGGCAGAATCTGGTAGCAGTAATAGTGACGACGAAAATGATGAACAACACTGAAGAAGGAGGGGGCTGCCGGTGTTAGAGGGGCTTCCGGAGAGGAGGGGGATGCTGGAGAGAGAGAGTGGGAGGCGAAAGGGATAGAGAGAGTGAAATTCAAATGAGGGAAAAGAGGGTTCGCAGTTCAAATTTAGGGCACAATTATCGTCGAATTTATTGATGAAAATGGAGGAGCGAATAGAGAGTCAGGCAGCGCAAAAGTAGTGACAATGGAGGGGTAGGTGTAACGAAAACCGTAGAAAATCCCAAAAGTGGTGACTAGTGTCTTAAGGAGGCAGATGAAAATGAAGAACCTCTTAGCTTTTGAAGGAAATATATATTATTGGGGAAGATGAGGGATTGAGAGGATGAGGGTTGAAAATTCTTGATGGCCTATAGAAAGGGGGTTCAATCTATGGCATTATTTTAACTTGATTAATAAAGCCTCAAAACCAGAACCTATAACTTAGCTTTTGTTTGGTCTGCATATTGGATTATGCTGAAGACCATTTTGTTTTGTCTCATAAATTGTGAAAAATAGAATCAGAGCAGAGAAGAAGAACATGACACAACCATGTATCCTGGTTCAGTTTTCTAGTGCAATGCAACCTACATCTAGTCTCCACCACAACATTGGTGGAATTTTCACTATCTATCCAAGTATTACATACACCAATCCCAAGGACTCAACATAACTAGATGTGGTGATTTAAAGTTTGGAAAGCTAGGTTTTCTTTCTCTCTTCTCTCTATCCGCCCCCTTTCTCATTTTCTAGGGTAAATGAGTTGAAATGCTCATAACTAATGTTTATATATGTTGAGTCTTGGGCCCATGACGTCAGGATTTTCGCTAGTAAAGAATTTTATAAAAATAGTCGCGTTGTAGATATAGATTCTAAACCAACAGAAATCCCTTCGTACAAATTTTTTGGTTGTCACAAGTAACAAACCCCTAAATAAATTGATAACCAAAGTATTCAAACCTCGGGTCGTCTTCTCAAGGAACTGCAGGGAAGTATGTTCTTATTATTGGTTATGGAGATTGTAAATTGGGGTTTTGAGAATGAGGAGTGAATAGTTTAATTAGCAAATAAAGTAAATGAAGAACAAGCAATTTAAATGGCAAAAAAATAAATGACTATAAATAAACTTTTGGCAAGGTATGAGAAATTGGAGGTCCTATCCTAGTTATCCTTATCAAGGATGATGAGAATTGAATCTTAATTCCACTTTGTTAACCTTTACTGAGATAAAGGAAGGTCAAGGGATTAATTGGTTTGATCTTCGGATCCTATTTATTTCCTAAGAAAAGATTGGGATTACTGAAGTTCAATTTAATTAACAAAGATAACAATTATCAATCATGTTTGAGTTTGGTAACTCCTGAGTTACTAATTTTTTAACTAAGACCAAAAGGAGAAAAGTAAATCTACTGGAATAAAAATGTCTTCAGATGGGAATAACAATAATGTAAATAAAAGAAAGCAATAATAAACTGAAATACCTCAAATAACATTAATTCAAAAGTGTAATCTGTAACATGGAAGAATTCATAAATTAAATTGCAAAAGTAAATAAAAGGGAATGTTGAACCTGATAGAGAGATAATCCTGAAAGCGAATAAAATCCTAATTCTAAATCCTAATCCTAAAGAGAGGAGAGAGAGGAGAGAACCTCTCTCAAAACTAAATCTAAATCATCCAAACTAACTAAAGTGAAAGACTCTCCTTTGAATGGATGCATTCTCCCACTTCATAACCTCTGGTCTATGCATTCTGGACTTGGATTTGGGCCAAAAAGGGCTTCAGAATTTGCTGGGAGCGTTTTCTGCAATTTCTGGTGCGTGGCCTCTGTCACGCGTCCGCGTGAGTCACGCGGTCGCGTCATTCGGAGTTTTCCTTGTCACGCGGTCGCGTCAGTCATGCGACCGCGTCATATGTGTTTCGCTCGAGGCGTGCGGTCGCATCAGTCATGCGGCCGCGTCAATGCCTTTTCGCGCTGGCATGCGGCCGCGTCGCCCATGCGATCGCGTGGCTGCCAGTTTCTTCAAAAACTCTGTTTAGTGCTTTCCTTCCATTTTTGTATGTTTCCTTTCCATCCTTTAAGTCATTCCTGCCTTAGAAGATCTGAAACTACTCAACACACTAATCACGGCATTGAATGGAAATAAAGGTAATTAAAATAATTAATTTTAAAGCATAGGAAACATGTTTTTCACATACATCACATAATAAGGAAGGGAAAGTAAAACCATTGGTGCACGAAAATTACTTCACACTATGTAATTCCGCACAACTAACCAGCAAGTGCACTGGGTCGTCCAAGTAATACCTTACGTGAGTAAGGGTCGATCCCACGGAGATTGTTGGCTTGAAGCAAGCTATGGTTATCTTGTTATTCTTAGTCAGGATATCAATTATAATTTTCAGTTTGAATTACGAAAAATAAAAGAGTATGAAATAAATACTTATTATGCAGTAATGGAGAATATGTTGGGGTTTTGGAGATGCTTTGTCTTCTGAATTTCAGCTTTTCTCTTGTATTCCTCTTCCCTCATGCATGCAAAAGTGCAAAGTTCCTTCCATGGCAAGCTGTATGTAGGGTGTCACCGTTGTCAATGGCTACTTCCCATCTCCTCAGTGAAAATGGTCTAAATGCTCTGTCACAGCACGGCTAATCATCTGGAGGTTCTCGATCATACTGGAATAGGATTTACTATCCTTTTTGTGTCTGTCACTACGCCTAGCGCTCGCGAGTTTGAAGCTCGTCACAGCCATCCAATCCCAGAATCCTACTCGGAATACCACAGACAAGGTTTAGACTTTCCGGATTCTCATGAATGCCGCCATCAATCTAGCTTATACCACAGAGATTCTGATTAAGGAATCTGAGAGATACTCATTCAATCTGATGTAGAATGGAGGTGGTTGTCAGGCACACGTTCATGGATTGAGGAAGGTGATGAAGGTATAAATTTCAGATCTAAAATGTCATGAGATACAAAATAAATCTCTAAAAGTTGTTTAAATACTAAACTAGTAACCTAGGTTTACAGAAAATGAGTAAACTATGATAGATAGTGCAGAAATCCACTTCTGGGGCCCACTTGGTGTGTGCTGGGACTAAGACTTAAGATTCTCACGTGCCTGGGCTGTTTTGGGCGTTCAACACCAGGTTGGAACCTGTTTCTGGCGTTGAACTCCAACTTGTAACCTGTTTCTGGCGCTGGACGCCAGACTGCAACTAGAAACTGGCGTTGAACACCAGTTTACGTCATCTATCCTTGAGCAAAGTATAGACTATTATATATTTCTGGAAAACCCTAGATGTCTACTTTCCAACGCAATTGGAAGCGCGCCAATTAGACTCTTGTAGCTCCAGAAAATCCATTCCGAGTGCAGAGAGGTCAGAATCCAACAGCATCAGCAGTCCTTTTTCAGCCCGAATCAGATTTTTGCTCAGCTCCCTCAATTTCAGCAAGAAAATACCTGAAATTACAGAAAAAAACACAAACTCATAGTAAAGTCCAGAAATATGAATTTTTCCTAGAAACTAATGAAAATATACTAAAAACTTAACTAGAACATCCTAAAAACTACATGAAATTAACCCCAAAAAGCGTATAAAATATCCGCTCATCACAACACCAAACTTAAACTGTTGCTTGTCCCCAAGCAACTAGACAAATAAAATAGAATACAAATAAGTCATTAATCAATAATATCTCAGAGTTTTTGAGTGAAGCTCAGATTCTAATTAAATGAGCGGGACTAGTAGCTTTTTGCTTCCGAACAGTTTTGGCATCTCACTTTATCCATTGAAGTTCAGAATGATTGGCATATATAGGAACTTAGAATTTAGATAGTGTTATTGATTCTTCTAGTTCAGTATGTTGATTCTTGAACACAGCTACTTTTATGAGTCTTGGCCGTGGCCCTAAGCACTTTATTTTCCAGTATTACCACCGGATACATAAATGCCACAGACACATAATTGGGTGAACCTTTTCAGATTGTGACTCAGCTTTGCTAAAGTCCCCAATTAGAGGTGTCCAGGGTTCTTAAGCACACTCTTCTTTTTGCTTTGGATCTTGACTTTAACCGCTCAGTCTCAAGTTTTCACTTGACACCTTCACGCCACAAGCACGTGGTTAGGGATAGCTTGGTTTAGCCGCTTAGACCAGGATTTTATTCCTGTGGGCCCTCCTATCCACTGATGCTCAAAGCCTTGGATCCTTTTTAGACAGTAAGAAAACTTAATCCAAAAGAATACGCATCTCCGAAGCCTTAACTGAATCCTTATCACTGTTTTTACAATCAATCTGGTATTTCGTTCTTTACTATTTCGTTTATGGTTTCAAACAAATAACCATCTTTTCTAATCGCCTGACTAAGATTTACAAGATAGCCATTTCTTACTCAATCCAACAATCTTCGTGGGATTCGACCCTCACTCACCTGAGGTATTACTTGGACGATCCGGTGCACTTGCTGGTTCAGTTGTGCAGAGTTCAATTTCGTGCACCAAGTTTTTGGCGCCGTTGTTGGGGATTGTTCGAGATTGACAAACTACCGGACTATCTTGTTGCTTAGATTAGGTATTCTTTAAGGTTTAGTTGCTCTTTTAATTATGTCTTTTGTTTTCTTTTTCAAAAAGTTTTCAAAAACCTTTTCTTTTTCTTTAGTAACCTTTATCTTTTATGTGAATTTTGTGTCAGTTTTTAAGTTAGGTGTTCTATCTTTTTTCATTTTTTTCTTTCTTTTTCTTTAAATGTTCGAAAATTGTTCTTGAGTGTTCTTCTTGATATTTGAATTATTCTTGGTAATTTTTCTTGTTTGATTTTAAAAATTTTTAAGTTTGGTGTCTCTTAGTTGTTTTTATTTTTCCTTAAAATTTGAAAATCCAAAAATATATTTCTTTTATCTTTACTTAAATTTTCGAAAATTCTTGTTATATTTTCCTATCTTGATTTAAAAATTTTAAATTTGGTGTTTTCTTGTTAGTAAAGTTTAAATTTTGAATTTCAAATCTTATTTTTTCAAATCTTTTTTCAAATCTTTATCCTATCTTTTGTTTATCTTTCTTTAAATTTCAAATATACTACCTTATCTTATTTTAATTTCAAATTTCAAATTTAAATCTTTTCAAATTTTGAAATCTTTTTCAAATTTCTATCATATCTTTTAATTTAAATCTTTCCTATTTTATCTTCTTCAAAATTTTAAAACTTCAAATTCTTATCTTTTTAAATCTTTACTATGTTTTAAATTTAATTTTCAAAATCTTTTAATTTTTAATCTTATCTTTCTAAATCTTTATCTTATCTTTCCTTTTAAATTTAGAACTTACTTATCTTCTTTTAATTTTAAACCTCAAATCTTTTTCAAATCTTATCTTTCTTTGTTTGACTCTTTCTTTCAACTTTTAAATTTCAAAATCTTCCTTTCAACTTTCTCTTTTTAATTTCAAAAATCAAATCTTTTATTTTGTTTTTTACTCTTGTTAAATAGTTAGTTACTTGTTTTATCTTTTATTTTCCTTTCTCTTTCTTCCTTTTTAAACCTTCTAACTACTTTTTCTTTCTCTTTTTTGAAAATTTCATCTCTCTTTCCTTCTCTATTTTCGAAAATATCTCCTCTTTTCTCTCTATTGATTTTTGAAAACTATCCTTATTAAAGGACATCTTCTTTTCTTTTCTTCTTGACCTATCTCTCTAACAAATGCTCTCTATACTTTGACATAGAGAATCCTTTCTTCTTCTCTTCTTGTATTCTTTCTTTTAGTTTATGAGCAGGAACAGGAATAAAGAACCTTTCTTTGATCCCGATCCTGAACCTGAGAGGACTCTAAGGAGGCATTTACAACAAGTTAGAGCACAATACTCCGGAGAAAACCTCATAGAGCTTTTCGAACAAGAAGCTGAGAATACAGATATGGCAGCCAAGCCCAATGATAAAGGAGATGCAAGGAAGGTCCTAGGTGACTTTACTGTACCCACTTCTGACTTTTATGGGTGCAGCATCTCTATACCTGCCATAAGTGCAAATAACTTTGAGCTGAAGCCTCAACTGGTCACTTTAGTTCAACAGAACTGCCAGTTTCATGGACTTCCACAGAAAGATCCCAACAGATTCATCTCTAATTTCTTATAGATCTGTGATACTGTCAAGACTAATGGAGTAGATCCAGAGATTTACAAGCTTATGCTTTTCCCCTCTGCTGTAAGGGACAGAGCTAGGTTATGGTTGGATTCTCAGCCTAAGAAAAGCCTAGACTCTTGGGAGAAGGTGGTCAATGCATTTTTGACCAACTTCTTCCCACCTCAGAAGCTGAGCAAGCTTAGGGTGGAAGTTCATACCTTCAGACAGAAAGAGGGTGAATCGCTCTATGAAGCATGGGAGAGGTACAAGCAACTGATCAAAAGGTGCCCTCCTAACATGATTTCAAATTGGACCATGCTAGATATCTTTGATGATGGCCTTTCTGAATTGTCCAAGATGGCATTGGACCACGCTGCTGGTGGTTCACTCCACTTGAAGAAAATGCCTGAAGAGGCACAGGAACTCATTGACATGGTTGCAAACAACCAATTCATGTACACTTCTGAGAGGAATCCTGTGAACAATGGGGTGGCTCAGAAGAAAGGAGTCTTGGAGGTTGATACTCTGAATGCCATATTGGCTCAGAATAAGATCGTGACCCAACAGATCAACATGATCTCTCAGCATTTGACTGGATTACAAGCTACAGTTGGCAGCACTCAAGAAGCCTCCTATGAAGGAGATGCCTATGATCCAGATCAACCCATGATGGATGAGGTTAACTATTTAGGAAATCCCAACAATGAGCCTTATGGAAACACGTACAACTCATCTTGGAGGAATCATCCCAACTTTTCATGGAGGGATCAACAGAAGCCTTAACAAGGCTTCAACAACAACCAAGGTGGAAGAAACCAAAATAAGTTCAATAACAGACCATTCCCACCTTCTCAGCAACAGATGGAGACTTTTAAGCAGAGCCTCTCTGACTTAGCTACTATAGTCTTTGATCTTTCTAAGACCAATCACAGTTTCATGACTGCAACAAGATCCTCCATCAGGAATCTGGAGGTACATATTGGTCAGCTGAGTAAGAGCATCCCCGAGATCCCTTCTAACACTCTTCCAAGTAATACTGAAGTAAACCCAAGAGAAGAGTGCAAGGCCCTCACTGTAGTAGCTGAGGCCGAATCTAAAAAGGAAGTGCTGGCATTGAATGCCAGCAAGGGAGTAGATGCTGGGCGTTCAATGCCCAAGAAGGAGCAAGTTATGGCATTGAACGCCACAATGGGAGTAGTTGGGCGTTCAATGCCAACTAAGGAATCCCTTATGGAAGAATTAAAAGAAACTAGAACTCATGAGGAGACCATAGAGGTTCCCTTGAATGCCTGGTTGCAGATTATAAAATCTGAAGAATACTCCTCCTCTGATGAGGAAGAAAAAATTAGGAAAGAGCAAGTTGCTTGGTACTTAGAAATTCTAATGAAGCTGAATGCCAAATTATTTGGAACAGAGACATTGGAGGACAAACCTCCAGTGCTCACCAAGGAACTCAATGCCTTGGTTCAAAAGAAACTACCTCAGCAGCTGCCGGATCCTGGAAGCTTCCTAATCCCTTGCACCATAGGGTCAATTACCTTTGAGAAGGCCTTATGAGACCTAGGGTCAAGCATAAATCTCATGCCTCTCTCTGTAATGGAGAGGCTGGGAATTTTTTTAGGTGTAAGATGCCAAGATCTCATTGGAGATGGCATACAAATCACTGAAAAAGGTATATGGTCTGGTAAAGGATGTTTTAGTAAAGGTTGAAAACTTTTACATCCCTACAGACTTTATAATCTTAGATACTGGAGAGGACGAGGATGAATCCATCATCCTTAGAAGATCTTTCCTAGCCACTGCCAATGCCATAATTGATATGGCAAAGGGAGAGCTTGTTCTGCAGTTGTGGGAAGATCACATCTTGTTCAAGATGCCCAAACCTAACTCCCTCCCTAAGGGAGAGACAACTGTGCAACACTTAGTATTCCAACCCTCTCTCTCAGTACAGAGCTTTACTGAGCCCCCAAACACCAAATCTAAGTTTGGTGTTGAGAAACCATCATCAAGCACTGAGAATAAAGGCACTAAGAAGAAGGTACCTAAAGGCAGGAAGGATAAGAAAATCACCACTGAAGGCCTCTCACTTGGCATGAGAATTGTCTTCACAGACAGCCCAGTGATTCCATACGCTGCGAACAAGATCCTGTCTTTGGAACACGTGGAGCTCATCCATGAGAGTACAGAAAGGAAGTTCACTGTAAGGGCTGACATTTTGAGCCCCTATCCATCCCCGTAAAGGGGCTAACCGTCAAGATAATGACGTTAAAGAAGTACTTGTTGGGAGGCAACCCAACCATAATTATAGTATTCCTATTTTTAGTTATTTCCATTCGACTTATATTAAGTTATTTTCAGAATTATTTCCTTTTTAGAGTTCATGATCATGTGCAGTAGATTAAAGACAGAAACATTCCGAGACAGAACACCCTGGAGTAGACCCCTTGCTGGTGTTGAACGCCAGACAAGGAGGCAAGAAGGGCATTCAACACCCTATATGGGTAAAAAAGCTGACGTTGAACACCACACAGGGAGAAGTGTGGGCGTCCAACGCCAAAGAGGGAGCAGCGTGCTGGCGTTGAATGCCAGAATGGGACCATTCTGGGTGCTCAATGCCCTACAAGGAGCAAAGACCTGGCATTGAATGCCAGGAAGGGAGACCCTCAAGGGTGTTCAATGCCCTACTTAGAGCAAGAAGCTGGCGTTGAACGCCAGCCAAGGAGTAGAGGCTGGGCGTTCAATGCCCTCAAGGGGGCATGGAATTCAAATTTCCTAGCCTCTCAGGATCAATGGGTCCCACAGAATCTCCACCTACCCCACCTTCTTATCTCTGCTACTTTTCCTCTTTCCCACATACACTCTTCCCCATACACCCTCAACCAATCACATCCACATCACATTTTTCTCTTTCCAACACCCTTCATCACTAGCATCCATCAATTCCCAACAACCCATTTCAAATTCAAATCTTTGACACCCATATCCCCCCATCTTGACCGAATTCCAACCCTAACCACCCCTATAAATAACCCATCATACAACCCTTCAATCACAAACCTCATACACAATAACCCCCACTTAGCCGAATCCCTCTCTCCTTCTATCTCTACTATTCTCTTCTTCTTCTAGTCTCTTCTTCTCTTTTGTTTATATTTGCTCGAAGACGAGCAAAGTTCCTAAGTTTGGTGTTGCAAAAGCTTTGCATTTTGACTTCTACCATCCCTAAGTATGGCACCAAAGTCTGGTGAAATCTCAAGAAAGAGGAAAGGAAAGGCTATTGCCTCCACTTTTGAATCTTGGAAAATGGAGAGATTCATCACCAAGGCTCATCAAGACCACTTCTATGAAGTAGTGGCAAAGAAAAAGGTGATCCCCGAGTGGTGGATGAAATTGACTCCTCAATATTCACACAAATAGACCAGCAAGTGCATCGGATCATCCAAGTAATACCTCAGGTGAGTGAGGGTCGATCCCACGGAGATTGTTGGTTTGAACAAGCAATAGCTATCTTGTAGATCTTAGTCAAGCGGATAGAAAATATAGTTGTTGTGAAAAACACATAAAAAAATAATTAAAGTGTTTTGGGATGGGTGTAAAATCAGTGATGAGAGAACGGTTGAGGTGTCGGAGATGCTTCCTCCTTCTAGATCAACTTTTCTCACTGTCTACTCCAACTTCTGTTGATTCATTCCATGGTAGGTTGTAAGTGTGATGCACCACTGTTTTGTGGTGCATTTTATGCTGAATTGAGGGAATTTTATCACCTTTTCTCACACTTATTCAATGAAATAGCATGGTTTTGTAATTCTCCCTTAATTTGTGCTTAAATGTGAAAACATGCTTTTTAGGCCTTTAATTTGCTAGTTTTAATTCACCTTTGATTCCATTAGATGCCTTGATGTGTTTGTTAGTGAATTTAGGTTGAAAGGGCTAGGAATGGATCAAAGGAGTGAAGAGAAAAGCATGCAAAATGGAGGATTCATGGAAAATCAAGGATTTGGAGTACATTCATCGACGTGCACGAGTGGAATGACGTGCACGCGTAATCATGAAGTCGCATGGCGATGCATACGCGTGACATGACGCGTACGCGTGGGAAGTAAAAATGCCAATTGATGCGTACGCGTGACCTCATTAAAGTGAAAACGCTGGGGGCGATTTCTGAGCTTCTCAAGCCCAAATCCAACTCATTTCTGAGCCTATTACATGCAGAATTCAAAAGGAGTCAGGGGGGGAGCACATAGTTTAGTTTTCATCATATTTTAGTTAGTTTTCTAGAGAGAGAAGCTCTCTCTTCTCTCTAGAATTAGGTTAGATGTAGATTAGGATTTCTTAGATCTAGGTTTAATTCATGCTTTGATTTACTTTTCCTTTCTAATTTCTTGTTCCTCTACCTTTGCTTTCCTAGTTTAGTATTTTGATCTTTGTAATTGTTTACTTTGTTGTTGAGGCACTCTTGTTCCTTTTATTTTCCTTTAATTCAATTTATGTTTGATTTCTTTTATTGTTGATTTGCTTTGTTGTTGTTAATTCCTTGCTTTTGGTAGTTATATATTTAAATTTCTTGCAATCTTATTTTGCTTTCCTTTTATGCCTTCCAAGTGTTTTATTAAATGCTTGCAAGGATGTTAGAGTAGATTTTTGTGTTCTTGGCTTGGGATGGTAACTTAGGTGAACTTGATTTGCTAATGTCCAAGTATTGATAATTGGTATCCATTGACTCTAGCTTCCACTAAGTTAATTAGTGAGGTGGCTAGGACTTATAGATTAGGATTGATGTAGCTCATTTAACTTTCCTTCACTTGTTAGAGGATGACTTAATGGGATTGATCCTTGCAATTATCATGTTGTGGTTAGTGATAAGGATATAGATCCTTAACCATCAACCCTTGCCAAGACCTTTTTACTATTTGAGCTTCATTTACTTTGTTGCAATTTATCTTTCTTATCTCTTATTCAAAACCCCAAAATATGCATCTCATAATCAATGGCAAGAACACTTCCCTGCAATTCCTTTGAGATACGACCCAAGGTTTGAATACTTCGGTTTATTTTTATTGGGGTTTGTACTTGTGACAAACAAATTTTTTCATG
Source organism: Arachis ipaensis (assembly GCF_000816755.2). Taxonomy (NCBI): domain Eukaryota; kingdom Viridiplantae; phylum Streptophyta; class Magnoliopsida; order Fabales; family Fabaceae; genus Arachis; species Arachis ipaensis. The sequence continues at coordinate 76,907,482 of NC_029788.2, read as the reverse complement.
TGAGGATTGGTTGTTAGTTTAGAACTATACTTGGAACGAGAATTTATTGTGAAATTCTAAACCATCAAATTTCCTCTCATAAAAAATGGCGCCGTTGTCGGGGATTTTCAATGGTGTGATGTTATTGGCTATCGTGAATATGTTCATATTGTGAATATCTTACTTTTTGGTTATTTCTTGGTTTTGCTATTACTTAGGAGTTTACTTTTTCTTTACCTTTTGATATTCTTTGTTTTGGTTTCCTCTTGTCCATATAATTCTCATCCTTGTGGTTTTGGATATGGTTATGACTATGTTGTAGGTAATGGAAACTTGAATGATGGCTCACATTATGGGAGAGATGAATTCTTGAGAAGGGAGCTATATCCATATGAGCAATCATCATGGCAACCTCCTCAACCAAGCTACTATGATGGCAACCCCTCCTATGATGCATATCATTCCAATGGATATGATGGTTCTTATCATGATTATGTCACTCAAACACCATCATTCCATGCACCATACTCTCAACATAATCCTCAAACACCATCATTCCAACCACCATACTCTCAATCCACATCCTATTTTCATCAATCACCTCCATACAATCTTAACCCATATCCTCCATATGCACACACTTATAACCATTATGAACAAGCACCCATGGAACCACCATCACTTCAACATCATTACCCTCACAATCCTTGTTTTTCCTCCAACCAAGCCTCTATGGATGATATAATTGGTATCATTTCTCAAGAGCAAGAAGAGTTCCAAACCGCACTCACCGGTTTCACCTCCACCCTCCAAGAGCTTATATCCTGTATACTTCTATCTTCTACCAACAACCAAAACACCTTCCAACCTCCAAGCTTTGATGAACTTCCTTTTCAACCACATAATGATCTCTCCATCCCACCACCACCCTCCATGAAAGAACATTCGTATCCATCAATCCAAGAGCAACATGATCCCAATTATGCGATTGACATGAAACAAGAGAGAAGGAATCATCTTAGGGAATTAATGGATCGGATTCACGCATCCATACTTCAAGAGAAGCAAGAGGAGGTTGATAAATGAGAATTTTATGTCGGTTTGGAATCGATCAAAGACAAGCATCAATTCGTTGGTAGCATAGTCTAAACCAACAATGAATTCTCACGATCAAATAATAATGTCACAATACAAAATATAAACCGAGAGTATTTAGCTCCCGAGTCATCTTTCCTAGGAGTTGCAATGAAATGTACAATTATTGGCTATAAGAGAGAGCATGGGGGATTGGGAATGAAAGCAAGAGAGCAAGGGAACGTAAATAGCAAGAAAGTAAATGGAAAGTAAGAAATGTAAGTAGCAAGGAATTGAAAAGAAAGCAATTAAAGGACACTTGGCAAGAAGTGGGTAATCTAGGTTTCCTATCCTAGTTGTGGACCACAAACATGGCAATTGTGTGCAATCAATCCAAATCAATCAATCCTCCTTGAGAATTAGTCAAAACCATAATTGATCTCAATCCATATGTCCTAGTCAACTCACTAATTACTTAGTGAAAGACTAGCGTCAATGGATTAACTATTCTCACACAATACGGAATGGACATCCACAACTCAATTCCACCTAAACATCCAATTTCTCAACCAAGATGGTGAAAACTAAACATGCAAGAATTTAAACATCAAAGCAATAAAAGTTAAAGCAATTAAATGCAAGGAAAAGAAATGGCAAGAAAGTAACTTAACATGCAAGAAAGTAAATGAAAGCAAGTAAAAGTCAAAGCAATAAAACTTCAAAAGCAAGAAACCTCTTGGCAAGTAATTGAAGGCTAAGGCTAACTATCCTAGTCATTGACCACAAACACATGATGATTATGAAGAGTTAATCCTACTTAGTCAACCTTACATCGAAGATAAGTCAAATTGGCATAGTTAATTTCAATCCTTAAGCCCTATGTCAACACTAGGGGGTCACATAGAGTCAAGGGAAACCAAATTAACTAACTCACTCTAATGTATCATACAAGAATAGACATCAATGACTCAAGGATCACCAAAGTCAACAATTTCAAGCCAATAGTGTAGAAAAACTAAGTGAAAACTAAGGCAAGCATTTTATCAAACACTTGGTGTGCATGAAAATAAAATAACATTAAATTGCAATAAAATAAATTCTAAAACTACCCAAGCAAGAAAATAGCAACAACAACTAGAGAAAGCAATAAATGACATGGAAACATAAATTGCATTAAATAAAATTAAAATTGACAAAGAGTATTCATAACATGAAAAGTGACATAAAAGAGAAATTAAGAAGAAGAACTAAGAGAAGTAAGACAATAAAGTAAAGAAACATAAATGAAACTACATTAAAACATGAATTAAAGACAGAAATTAAAGAGAAATTAACTAAACCTAACCTAATTCTAGAGAGAGGGGAGAGCTTCTCTCTCTAGAAACTAAGAGAAAACATATAAAATCTAACCCTAATTGCCCCCCTTCACATGGAGTAAGGACTTCCTTCATATAGCACTCAATCAGCTTCAAAAAGCCCCAAAATTGGGCCCTGAAGGCCCAGAAATTGCCCCCAGCGATTTGCAATAAATGAGTCACGCGCTGGGATGTGTGCAGACGCACAGGTGTGTGCGTACGCACACATGCTGATTTTCTTCTTGTGTTTACGCACAGGTTATCGTGCATACGCACACATGGTTTTGTGGCTTTTGTGCGTATGCACAGGGGGTTGTGCGTGATGACAAGTCATCTTATACTAGCTTTTCAAGCATTTTTCACTAGTTTCATTAGGCTTTATGCACTTTCTTGCATTGTAAGTAAGTACTTTGGAGTGGATTTGCATGGTTATGTTAAAACAATCAACCATCCTTTATTTGACATAAATTCATGAGGTTTAAGACAGAATTAGTCGGTTTTTGAATGATTTATAAATCTTGTTTATTTGGTGATGCTTTGATTGGTTGTTTTGATTACTTGTAGGTGAAGAAAAGAAAGAAATAAGGAAAGTGTGCTCAACCAAGCGTGGCCCAAGGAAACAAAAGCGTTGCGCATCAAGAGGCCAAGGCATAGTGCTCAAAAAGTGAGCGCTAGAGAAAGAGGGGTACACCAAATCAAGAAGCCAAGGTACAAGGCCGAGGATGCTAAGTTGTGTAATTTAACTGAGCGCCCAAGGGAACAAGGCAAAAAGCATAGCGCTCAGTTAAGTATTTTACCTTTATCGTGCCTTACTCAAGAGAAAATACAAGGCGCAGCACACAAAATGAAGCCACCAGGATTCGAAATGGGGACCAAGAGAAGCGCTACAAGGCTTGACAAGGAAATTGCTCAAAATGGCTTCACCAGGGATCGAAGAGGGGCACACAAGGCATACGGAGGGCGCTACGTTGGGAACTCTTAACCAAGCACTACATTGTGAGGAAATTGCTCAAAATGGGACGGCCAGGGTTTGAAGAGGGAACCTCACTCCAAGGTATGTAGTGCTACGTTCAAATCACTCACTGAGCGCTATTGGTGAATGAAAATTGGCCCAAAATGAAACAAGCAAGGCTCGAAGAGGGATCCAAGGGAACCAAAGTGGTGCTACGTTGAAACACTTCACTTAGCGCTATGTTTGGGCTTGGCATGAAGACAAGAGGAAGCAAGGAGTGCTACGTTAAAATCACTCACTGAGCGCTCTACTGGAGGTGTCCCTAAGCCTAATTTCAATTAAATGCCACCTTAAATCAAATTCTTCACCAATTTTAAAAACCCACTCCAAATTCTAAAATCAAAATTAGAAAGTGTATAAATAAGAGTTAGTTTAATTTGTAGAGGACCTTCTTTTCATTTTTTTGTTTTATTTTTTGCTCACTTTTCAATTTTACTTTGAGCTCAATTTTAGTTTTCATTTTGAATTTGGGAATTGGGACTGAGATCTGAGTTCCCTTTCCCTTTGTTTTTACTTCTGCATTTCTTACTTTTTGTTTATGAATTTTGGATTGAGATTGAAGGAATTCTGTTTCAATTCTTGATCTGAAATTCCTTTTTGTTCTTCTTCTCCATAATTCAGTGAATTAAGAATTGGATTTGAGTTTTATTTGCTGTTTCATTTACATTTCTTCTGCAATCTATTTTCTGTTTGATCAAGGAAGGAATTGAGATCTAGATTTACCTGCTAGTCTCATTGATCTCCTGAGATATTCAATTTCTCTTTTAGATTTCACAATTGAGCTAAGTTTACTTTCTGTTTTGTTCTGCAAGCAATTTTACCTTTCTGTTTATATTTTCTGCAACTTATTTCATCTTCTACTTCTCTGATTAATTTGTCTTTTGGTGCATGAAATTGTGATCATCAATGGCGCCAACAACTTGGTACGCACAATTGTAATCTCAACTCTTTGTCACAACTCCGCACAACTAACCAGCAAGTGCACTGGGTCGTCCAAGTAATAAACCTTACGTGAGTAAGGGTCGATCCCACAGAGAATGTTGGCTTGAAGCAAGCTATGGTCATCTTGTAAATCTCAGTCGGGCAGATTCAAATGGTTATGGAGGATTGATAATTAAAAGATGAATAAAACATAAAATAAAGATAGAGATACTTATGTAATTCATTGGTAGGAATTTCAGATAAGCGTATGAAGATGCTTTGTTCCTTCTAAACCTCTGCTTTCCTATTGCCTTCTTCCAATCATTCATACTCCTTTCCATGGCAAGCTTTATGTTGGGCATCATCGTTGTCAATGGCTACTTCTCGTCCTCTCAGTAAAAATGTTCCAAATGCGCAGTCACCGCACGGCTAATCATCTATCGGTTCTCGATCATGTTGGAATAGGATCCATTGATCCTTTTGCGTTTGTCACACGCCCAACACTCGCGAGTTTGAAGCTCGTCACAGTCATCCCTTCCCAGATCCTACTCGAAATACCACAGACAAGGTTTAGACTTTCCGGACCTCAGGAGTGGCCGCTGGTGCACGAAATTGTGATCTCAGGCAACGGCGCTAGAAACTCTGTACGCACGTCTTAATAAATCATTTTTCATTCACAACTTCGATACAACTAACCAGCAAGTGCACTGGGTCGTCCAAGTAATAAAACCTTACGTGAGTAAGGTTCGATCCCACGGAGATTGTTGGTATGAAGCAAGCTATGGTCATCTTGTAAATCTCAGTCAGGCGGATTCAAATGTGATTGGATTAGATAATTAGATAATTAAAAGATAAATAACATAGGATAGAAACACTTATGTATATCATTGGTGAGAATTTCAGATAAGTGTATAGAGATGCTTTCGTTCCTCTGAACCTCTGCTTTCCTGCTGTCTTCATCCAATCAGTCTTACTCCTTTCTATCGCTGGCTTTTTGTAAGAACATCACCGTTGTCAATGGCTACTTTTGATCCTCTCTGGAAAATGGTCTGATGCGCTGTCACTGCATGGCTAATCGTCTGGAGGCATCACCCTTGTCAATGGCTGCATCCTATCCTCTTGTGAAAATGGTCCAAATGCTCTGTCACAGCACGGCTAATCATCTGAGGTTCTCGATCATACTGGAATAGGATTCACCCTCCTTTTGCGTTTGTCACTACGCCCAGCACTTGCGAGTTTGAAGTTTGTCACAGTCATTCAATCCCAGAATCCTACTAGGAATACCACAGACAAGGTTTAGACTTTTCGGATTCTCATGAATGCCACCATCAATCTAGCTTATACCACGAAGATTCTGATTAAGAGATCCAAGAGATACTCATTCAATCTAAGGTAGAACGGAAGTGGTTGTCAGGCACGCGTTCATAGGGAATGATGATGATTGTCACGTTCATCACATTCAGGTTGAAATGTGAATGAATATCTTAGAAGCGGAATAAGCTAAATTGAATAGAAAAACAGAAGTACTTTGCATTAATCTTTGAGGAACAGCAGAGCTCCACACCTTAATCTATGGAGTGTAGAAACTCTACCATTAAAAAATACATAAGTGAAAGGTTCAGGCATGGCCGATTGGCCAGCCCCCATGATCTAAGAACTAGACGTCCCAAGATGTCAAATACAATAGTAAAAAGTCCTATTTATACTAAACTAGTTACTAGGGTTTACAGAAGTAAGTAATTGATGCATAAATCTACTTCCGGGGCCTACTTGGTGTGTGCTTGGGCTGAGCTTGAATGTTACACGTGCATAGGTCCTTCTTGGAGTTGAACGCTAGTTTATAACGTATTTCTGGCATTCAACTCTGGCTTGTAACATGTTTCTGGCGTTTAACTCAAGACAGCAGCGTAGAACTGGCATTCAACGCCCTTTTACGTCATCTAAACTCGGTCAAAGTATGGACTATTATATATTGCTGGAAAGCCCTGGATGTCTAATTTCCAACGCAATTGGAAGCGCACAATTTTGATTTCTGCAGCTCCAGAAAATCCACTTTGAGTGAAGGGAGGTCAGAATCCAACAGCATCAGCAGTCCTTGTTCAACCTCTGAATCTGATTTTTGCTCAAGTCCCTCAATTTCAGCCAGAAAATACCTAAAATCAAAGAAAAACATGCAAACTCATAGTAAAGTCCAGAAATGTGAATTTAACATAAAAACTAATGAAAACATCCCTAAAAGTAACTAGATTATACTAAAAACATACTAAAAACAATGCCAAAAAGCGTATAAATTATCCGCTCATCACAACACCAAACTTAAATTGTTGCTTGTCCCCAAGCAACTGAAAATCAAATAGGATAAAAAGAAGAGAATATACTATAGATTCCAAACTATCAATGAAACATAGCTCTAATCATATGAGCGGGACTTGTAGCTTTTTTGCCTCTTGAATACTTTATGAGTCTTGGCCGTGGCCCTAAGCACTTTGTTTTCCAGTATTACCACCGGATACATAAATGCCACAGACACATAACTGGGTGAACCTTTTCAGATTGTGACTCAGCTTTGCTAAAGTCCCCAATTAGAGGTGTCCAGGGTTCTTAAGCACACTCTTCTTTTGCTTTGGACCTTGACTTTAACCGCTCAGTCTCAAGTTTTCATTTGACACCTTCACGCCACAAGCACATGGTTAGGGACAGCTTGGTTTAGCCGCTTAGGCCAGGATTTTATTCCTTTAGGCCCTCCTATCCACTGATGCTCAAAGCCTTGGGATCCTTTTATTTACCCTTGCCTTTTGGTTTTAAGGGTTATTGGCTTTTTGCTCTTGCCTTTTGGTTTTAAGAGCTTTGACTTTTTTTTCTTGCTTTTTCTTTTTTCTTTCTATTTTTTTTTGCTATTTTTTTTCTCTGCAAGCTTTGTTCTTTGCTTCTTTTTCTTGCTTCAAGAATCATTTTTATGATTTTTCAGATTATCAAATAACATGTCT